>NC_138376.1:33832056-33880476 GCF_054177405.1 Leptonychotes weddellii | reverse complement strand
AATACCCTCCAGTTCCATCCACGTCGTTGCAAATGGCAAGATTTCATTCCTTTTGATGGCTGCATAATATTCCGTTGTATATATATACCACATCTTCTTTATCCATTCGTCTGTCGATGGACATCTTGGCTCTCCACAGTTTGGCTATTGTGGACATTGCTGCTATAAACATAGGGGTACATGTACCCCTTCGGATCCCTACATTTGTATCTTTGGGGTAAATACCCAGTAGTGCAATTGGTGGATCGTATGGTAGCTCTATTTTCAACTTTTTGAGGAACCTCCATACTGTTTTCCAGAGTGACTGCACCTGCTTGCATTCCCACCAACAGTGTAGGAGGGTTCCCCTCTCTCCACATCCCTGCCAACATCTGTTGTTTCCTGACTTGTTAATTTTAGCCATTCTGACTGGTGTGAGGTGGTATCTCATTGAGGTTTTGATTTGGATTTCCCTGATGCCGAGCGATGTTGAGCACTTTTTCATGTGTCTGTTGGCCATTTGGATGTCTTCTTAAAGATGTGTATTTGTAGGCATATGCCGCTTAGTGCTTAAAATGCTTGGTGACAATTAAGTGGAACAATATAGACCCTGTATTAATAAAAGTGATTGGAATAGTTTAAATGAATAACACATGTATGTACACACATGTAATGCCATTTTCTTCATTTTAGAGACATAAGAGAAATAATAGAGGGCAATTATAGATATAAATACAATTTTAATCATCAACTTTGTACTTAATAATATAGCTAGAAGAATATATGCAAGAAATATTCATTTAATTCAATGTTTAATCTTTGTGAACCAAATATCTACCTCAAAATATTGACAGCTTCTTCCAATAGCCATTGCTTATTTCAGTCAGGAATTTCTGAAATCCATCTTGGATCTGTTTGTATTTTCAGCATTTTACTCTATGTAAGGTAATAAGTAAGATTGGCAAATCGGGAAGTTTTTCCTTAAATCTCTTCTTTTGTTGCCAGTTTCTTCGACCTGTATTCTTATCTGAGGCCTTTGCCCTCTCATCCTTTACCCCTAATCCTACCCCTGATTTTTAGTCAGTAGTATTTCAGCCAGAAACACCTCCTTCTGCATGATTTCCTCTACTCTATTCCACTGGTTAGGTTGTGTCTGGCTTAGGCCCCACTTGACTATTTTTTACTGGAGTTCTGCAGGATTATAGGGTATGTTAAATAATGAAAATGCATAGTTTAAAATCTAGATAAGGCTTTTGATGTTATTAAAGAACAAGTTATGATATTAAAATCATAGAATTTTAAAGTTGAATTACACTTCAGAAATTATTTTAAGTTTAAGTTATCTATGTTTGAATCAAAATGAAATTGCCATTTGTATAGATCACGAATGATTGAATATTGGCAATTTTACATGGTTCAGTCCAATGCAAATTAGAAATTGTCACTAGAGAGAGAGGGTATTCAAAAGTCTTAATTTCCTTATTTTGTAAAATGACAATGCTAATAGTTACAGTGGTTATAGAGGGTCATAAAAATTAGGTAAAATGTATGTGAAGTACTTAGTGAATGAAGTTCCTGGGGCATAGCATCCTTTCTCCAAGTTACAGTAATGCTAGTACTAAGTGGTTATTGTTGTGATTAATCCTGATAAGATAACAGGACTATTTAATGGCATGATTTAGATTAGAAATGGATTGGAAAATGAATTGAAATGCTCTTTCACATCTACCAGAGAGATGCCAACCTTTTCATATCCTAAGCTTCCCTCTCCCTCAACTCCCCAGGTTGAGCTGCATCTCCTATTTGAGGGTAGGTAGAGATTTGTGCCAATTCGAAATTGTGTGACAAGTTGCTATTAAATGATGTTCTCGATAATAGTTCTCAATAATAATAATATTATCCTTTCAAGATTAAAACTATTATTACTTCTTCTGGTATATAGCTGCTTTCATTCTGTTCATTCAAGGTTAATGATCAGAAGAATCTCTTCATTTCATGCATAGAATATAATTATCATTCCCCTTCAAAATTATATTGGATTTTCACGGTAGTAATCTACTAGGCAACTAGTAAGCTATTCAATCTCTTGTACTGCTTTCACATCAAAACCATACAGGGTTAGTCAAATAATCTTTAATATGAAAATTGATAGGGGTGCCTGGGTGGCTCAGTTGGTTACACATCCGATTCTTGGTTTTGACTCAGGTCACAATCTCATGGGTCATGAAATTGAGCCCATATCCAGCTCCATGCTCAGCAGGGAGTCTGCTTGAGATTCTCTCCCTCTGCCCCTCCCCCCTCTCTAAAATAAATAAATCTTTTAGAAAATATATGTAAGTTGATAAATTTATGTGTGTGAAGAGTGATTGCTTAACTCTCACATGGATTAGCATGCACTGAGTCGTCCATCTCCTCCCCACCCCTCCACCTGCCTTCTTACTTCTCATGCTTTTGAATTTGACTGTTAATCTCCCTGGTAGAAGGAGCTCATGTAAGGCATTGTCTGAGCCTCATTACCATTTCTGTGAGGCTGTCACTTATGCCACCTCAGTAATGGTTTATGAGTATGTTTTTAAAGAGAGAGAGGCACACCAAGAAACAGACTCTTAACTATAGAGAACAAACTGATGGTTACTGGAAGGGAGGCAGGTGGGGGGAGGAGTTAAATAGGAGATGGGGACTAAGGAGGGCACTTGTCGTGTTGAGCACTGGGTGATGTATGGAAGTGTTGAATCACTATATCGTACTCCTAAAACTAATAGTACACTGTATGTTAACTAACTGGAATTTAAATAAAACTTAAAATAGTAATAAAGTTTGCTGTGCAGAACCTCAATTGTAAGGGGTTATCAAAATAGGAAAAACTAATATAATTTGTGATTGCATAAAATAAGGGAAGTAGAGGTACCATGGGGACCTAATGAATCACAGAATGGAAACAGTCTTCTAGCAAACTAAACATTGAGACTTTGTACTAAGTCAAAGCATGTAAATGTAACTCAGCAAACTGGAACATGCTCTGTGTTTACATCAGTGGGATAAAGGAGTTCACAAATATCATCTGGGAAAAAATCTTGGCCTATTTTGTCTGTTCCTACTGTGGAGTAAATCAAGTACCCCATATTTATTATAAACAGCTTAAAAACACACCTGCTTTGTGGAAAACACAAGTGCACACATATACATACAGATCAAGATACAGAACACTGTATGTCCCACTCAAAAGCAATTACTTTTTTTTGACTTGTACTTATAACTTTCTTTTCTTATGAATGTGCTGTGGAAAATTTACTAGTTGTTTTGAACAGGACTTGTTTCTAATTGAGCTTAATATTTTCTACTTAGTTAGTCTTATTTTCTCTCAGATATTACCACCTCGTACCTCAAGAAATACTATTTTAATATCCTCTTTTTAAAAAATAGTAAGTTTGGGGCGCCTGGGTGGCTCAGTTGGTTAAGCGACTGCCTTCGGCTCAGGTCATGATCCTGGAGTCCCGGGATCGAGTCCCGCATCGGGCTCCCTGCTCAGCAGGGAGTCTGCTTTTCCCTCTGACCCTCCTCCCTCTCATGCTGTCTCTCATTCTCTCTCTCGCAAATAAATAAAATCTTAAAAATAAATAAATAAATAAAAAATAGTAAGTTTGGCGGCACCTGGGTGGCTCAGTCAGTTAAATGTCTGCCTTTGGCTCAGGTCATGATCCCAGGGTCTTGGGATTGAGTCCCGCATCGGGCTCCTTGCTCAGCAGGGAGCCTGTTTCTCCCTCTGCCTGCCTCTCTCTCTCTCTCTCTTTCTGATAAATAAATAAATAAAATCTTTAAAAAAATAGTAAGTTTGTATTACAGTTGCCAGGTACTTAATTTTTAATCTAGGCAGAATACCTGTTCAGCTGCATTTTCCCCACCAGTTGTCCTGGGTAGTCTGCTACAGCCATAACCTAAAGGGCCAACCAGGGAGGAATTTCCAGGCCTTTCCCCTTCCTTAACATGTCTTTTTTTTTTTTTTTTCCCCCACTGCACTACATCCTACTCATAGTCAATTATTCAACTTTACAAGGTAAGACAGTCTCAGTGTAAAGTGTTTATAGTTCCGGTAAGTTATAAGTAGTGTCTCGTGTTACTTGGTTTTCTTAGCATAGATGTAAAACACCAACTCCCCACCTTTCCACGTGTGTCAAGGATTTTCCTTCAGGTTTCTTCACTTTCTTCCTGTTGGTCTGCTAGAATCCTGTCACTTGACTTAAGCTAAGCTCTACTAACAACTTGGCTCTTGTGCCAAGCTGGGATTTCTGACCTATGCTGAAAGTTTCAGTTCTGACTGAAACCTCTTAAAAATGCTTAATGCACTCTTTCCAGGAATTTCAGATTTACCAAAGAGATGCAGACCTTCCATAAAATTCTCACTCTCCCGATTGAGTTGCATCACTTAATTAAAATAGGTAGAGATTTGTGTCAACTGGAAATTATATGGCTGAATTGATAATGCTGTCAATAGCATTCTTTTGATAATACCCATTTTGAGTGAAGTTTAAAAACTATCGTGATCTCTGATGACTGTATAACTACTTTTATTTCTCTAGGCGCTGATAAGCAGCAGCAAGAAGTTGTAAGAGTGAAGGAACCAAGAGAAAATAATTGCTTATAAAAACACACAAAATTATAGGTATCTAGTTGGTCTAGGGGTAAAATTTATAAAGTATGTTTCAGAAAGTGTATATTGTAATATCTAAAGTCTGTTAATTCTTTGGTTGAAGAGACCGTCACACTTACATTAACAAAAAAATGATTGATATTCACAGTGAAGGTTTAAAACAATTAGAAAAGTTGTTACATTCAGGGTACTCTTTTTTTTTTTTTTTTAAAGATTTTATTTATTTATTTGACAGAGAGAAACACAGTGAGAGAGGGAACACAAGCAGGGGGAGTGGGAGAGGGAGAAGCGGGCTTCCCGCAGAGTGGGGAGCCCGATGCTGGGCTCGATCCCAGGACCCCGGAATCATGACATGAGCCGAAGGCAGACGCTTAACGATTGAGCCACCCAGGTGCCCCCATTCAGGGTACTCTTTAGAAGATGAAGATAGTGTGTGATACACTTAGAAAAATGTCTCTCAATAATAAATTTCCATCTTTTTTATCTAGAAATTTAGTTACACTGTATATACAGCATGGCACACTGTATATAAAAGACCAAAAACTTTGTTTGGGCAGATGTCCTTAAGAAAATAAAAATATTTTATTTTTCAAACATTGAATTTGTGGACAGTGACAGAATGAGTATCTCTAATAACAATCATTTTACTTAATATTTATAATAATTCTAGAGAGTTAGAAGATACTGTCTTCATTTTATAGGTTTGGAAGCTGAAGAACATAAAGATTAAGCAAGTTGCCCAAAATCACATACCTTATAAGTAATAGATGTGGAATTTAAGTAATTTCTTCTCTAGAGAGTTTAGGGAATCTTTAGAATGAAAAATGCTGATTCACTTATGGGTATGAATGGATACTTGTCTGGCTGAATTTACTCTGTATCTTTAAGGTTCCTTCTAATTTTAGAAATTTTAATTTCTGAAGAGTATTATTTTCAGAATAGGATTTATATTTTATAAAGGGTTTGTGAATAAAAAGAGATATTTGAAAAAGAGAAGCCCCAGGAAAATCTTCTTTTGGTATGGAACATACAATTTCAATATCAAGTCTCTGATAAGGGCTTCCTTCAACATGAGAAATTGTCTTAACAACCAGCAAAACATTTTAAGCACAATGGGTAATTTTATAAAATTAAAATAGGCATCATTTGATAGATCTCTGGACAAAGGTAATTACATGTAAACGAAAGAAGAGATTTAAGCATACTTGAAATCAAGGTATGAAAAGCATGAACTTTTCTAGGAAGTTACCTTCTTGCTGCTTGCATTGGTAATAGCCTTCAAGAAGAAAAGTTCTAGTGAAGCCTTTGTCATTGAGACAAGTTGCTTCTTGAAGTTTCCCCTTGAAGTCTGATTTGTTAAGAAGATCACTAGACTTCAAATAAGATTTGATGATAATATGAAAATTAAAATACCTCACAGTATTCCTAACAAATTTCTTGTGGTCCACATGTAATAAAAAGAGTAATAATTTTATTCAGTCTCTTCTTGTATTGACTTTTACTCCCCTCATAAAAACCTCAGTTTTATTCTGTGCAATCATATCATCTATGGCAAGGTGAAAGAAATCAAATATTTTTCTTTTCCTAAATTGGCATACATTTAATTTCATTGGTAAGAATAAGATTGCTATGGGTGCTTTATGTTTACTAGGAACTCAGTATTTTTATTTTTGTTTTTCCATTAAAAGCAAAAGTATTAGCTCTTTTTTTTTTTCAAAATAAGTTTGTATTTTCTAACATGTTGAGTATAAAATAAAACCACTGCATCTTCATATAAATCAGAGATCAGGTGGTGATATAGTTAATGTTTGCAAATGTCTCTCTTGTGGAACTAAAGTACTGGGATTTAGAAGTTTTTTTTTTTTTCTAACATATCTAATTTATTTGTTCTCTTTTTTTTTTTAAAGATTTTATTTATTTATTTGAGAGAGAGAATGAGATAGAGAGAGCATGAGAGGGGGGAGGGTCAGAGGGAGAAGCAGACTCCCTGCTGAGCAGGGAGCCCGATGCGGGACTCGATCCCGGGACTCCAGGATCATGACCTGAGCCGAAGGCAGTTGCTTAACCAACTGAGCCACCCAGGCACCCCTATTTGTTCTCTTTTTATGCTAGTCAGGAAATGAAACTTTCTTGTAAGCAAGAAAAAAGTTATTTCTCTCTGTCAGTACTAAAGACTGAATGGCTACTCTCCAAAAGAGGGAATGATAATTAATAAATTATCCTTTTATTTACACTTGAGTTCCAAAACCAATTGTTTCTGTTTTAACTAAGTCTTTATGCTTGGATAATAAGCCACTTAGTAACCATTAATAATGAAAGCTATGTTTAGATTTCGGAATGGGTTTGAATGATGTTGTCAGGAGTAGAATTCCTATTTTTAAATGTCAGATAAATTACAGAGTTTGCATTTTATGCCAAGAAACCAAATTTAGGCATTGGTTTATATGAAATCACCTCTGATCAAGACATGTGGATTTTCAATTGGAGTATAAACAACCTTTCCTAAATTTATATTAGAGAAAGGGGATGAAAAAGAAGCTTTGGACTGGATTTTCAAGGTCATTGAATTTCAAACTGAGGAATTTATTTGTTATTCTGCAGATCCCTGGGAGTGGGAGGGGGGCAACTTCAGAAAGTGGTAACTCATGAAGGTGGATAGAATAACCTGGCTATTTTTTATAGGATAGTGAAAGACTCAGGATGCCACTTCTATCCTTCTGTTAGAGGAAGGATACTGAAGTATTTAGGGCAAGAGATGTTACCAGCTTTAAGTTAGATGGTAACAAGTTCTGAACTTTATTTGCTGTGTGAATAATAGTCCATGATAGGTGTAAATTAAATCCTATATCAGCAAGAATAAGTGAATTCAAAATGATATAACAATCATACCCACCATGGCAGCTATCAGTGTTTATCTGATTGCAAAACTGATGGAAGTACTAAGTTGTTATTAGGACTTTTAGATATACCAACCTGGCATATTCTCACTTACTAATCATTGTTCTAAATGTGATGGTCCTGGTTACTTTTGCAAAACCCACAAGAGCTTTTTTTAGGAAATGCCGGTACAGTAGAAGGTGTTTGCAGAAAACATCCCCGGGTTTGACTCTCGGCGTCATAACTTGCCAGGTAGGCAGCCTGGAGCATATTTCTTCATCTCTCTGAGTCTTGGTTTACTCATCTGTAGGAATTTACCTATCTCATAGGCATTATATAAGATAATGTGTATAAATGACCTAGCTCTGATCCACACTATTTGTCAATGAAAACGTGACTTAATTAATAACAGCCAAAAATTTTAATCATTAATCTATATATTTGGAGTTACATAGTGTCAAGGGCAAAGACACTAAAGAGCCAGAAAGAAAGCTTGAAGAGACATATGCTGTATGTATTTCTGGAGCCACTTTCCTGCCTTTGAATGTCAAATCATGTATATAGTCCTATCTCAGTTTCTTTCATTTCTACTTCTCATTCCTGATACACTAATATATCTTAAAATTCACAGATATTAGTTTAGATAATGTATTATATGTGAATTTCCCTGTTCCTTCCTTGTCTGTTACCATCTGACTTTATGTGCCTGGGAAGAAACCTACACAAAGAGTGATCTAAATTGCCTTTGTTAATTTGCTTCAATCCTCAAGCTTGGAAAGTTTTTCCATGAACTTCATACTTTCTCATTTTGTGACTAGAATTTGAATAGAACTTAACTGTCAGTGAAACAAGAGTACAACATTAACTAAAAGCATTTATTTCTCTCCAGCAAATCCTTAAATATTTTTCTAAATGAATTTTGAATCAACATTTTGTATCTTAGTGATGAATATTGTACTTAGTTTTGTTCCATTTCTACAAATGAATGACTTCCAGAATATTGTATGAAAAGTTTCTCAACACACTTGAAAAACATATGGAAAGATGAAATAAGTAAATAATGATGTGGAATTTGAAAGCTGGAACATGGAAATGGCCAATTGGGTTGGTGGGAGAGTTCAGTAGACAGAAGAGAGTTCAAGTCCCCAAAATGATGCTGTGCTAAAAAGAATATAGATTTATTAAGTTAGTATTATTGGGCCTAAAGTAGGTATTTCTTATGAATGCACTTTGTAAAATATGAGGCACTATTTTGATGTTAACTTTTCCTTTTATTATTATTGCTAATAATTATCTTTTTAAAACTAAAGCCTGTTTTAAAAGTCTTTACTCTGAAGAGTCTATAAAGAAAGCTTTTTATCTGAAATATTGATACAGTTAGTAGATGCAATTTTTAGTATCAGCTTTAGCATTCATAGTTTAGAAATCACCTCTAGGCACCAGAATTTGAGGGTAGAGTCAATCATCCTTCCCAAGTTCATGTGTTCTTTTGTGAATTGACCCTTTAAGCATTATAATTTCTAATACCTTCAGGCTTCATATTTCTGTTCAGGGCAAAACTGAAAATTCAGTATCCTTTATTAATCATCCAGCATTATTACTGTGAAAATAATTCTTTTCTACCAACTAAAAATATGCAACATAATACTTCCTGGCTTATACCTGTTTTTAACACCATCCTTCAAAACATCTATTCTTAAAAGTAAAATTAATTTGCTGCGTTTTATGTAGCTGAAGTTACAGAAGACTTGTAACTTCTAATAATCAGCTTAATCTGATTTTAAACTCTTGATGGTTTTGGAACAGGAATTTTTGTTTGAAAGAAAGATTGGCTTGTTAACTGAATTATGCAATTATAAGTAAATGTGGTCACAGCTGCTTTTGATTTCTTCGTTATACACCTGATTGGAAACAAGTTTTTAAAAATATTTTTCCATTTCTTACACTGACACCTAGTGTTCACTATTCCTGATATCTTACATATTGAAATTTAGTTATTAATAGGTATGGAACTAGAAATTTCATTAAACTTTTTTTTTTAGCGGTGCACCTGTTCACAGACCAATTCCTCCTATTTTCAACAACAAGTAAGCCACACTTTTTCTAGTTACTTAATAACATTCACAATTCATTGTGAATCAATTGCTGAGGCTATTTTGAACACAGCAAAACTCAAAGAAGCATAGAGTTTTAGAGATGGAAGGAACTCGAGGGAGTTTTTAAAACCAAGAGTCTTAAAATCCCAGTGCTTTATTATGTATGTACATAGTTCCTTCAAGTCACAAGTCCAAGTGAATGTCTTGTTTATGTGAGCTTGGTTCCTGGTGATAGAAGTAACAGGTCACATTTAGTTGTGTAAGCATTGAAGATTTGCTCTAACTAGTTGGTGGGGAATGAAGCAAGTTTGAGTTATTTCTTATTTTTTGTTATTGAGGTATAATTGACATAAGACATTGTATTAGTTTCAGTGTATAACATAGTGATTTGGTATTTGTATATATTGCAAAATGATCACCACAATAAGTCTAGTTAACATCCATCACCATACATAAGTACAGATTTTTTTCATGTGATAAGGACTTTTAAGATCTACTCTCTTAACAAATTTCAAATATGCAATACAGTACTGTTAACTATAGTCACCATGCTGAGAGTTTCTAATTTTTGAAAAGGGTGCCCTTATGATACTATGTTTCCTATTTCTTGTGAATTCTTAAGGATGATTTAAGTGCTCCAATTTTTCTAGTAATAAAGTTTAAAGATCTAGATTAATAATCAGACTATCTACAATTAAGTGAAAATCTATATATAAATTGGAGAAGATTTATTTATGAAGTAAGCAGTTGTTAAACCAGAAATCCAGGTGGCCAATGCACAGAATGAAATTTAATCATTTCATTGTTTCTATCTTTCATTAAAGTGGGGAAAGATATTGGTAAGATGAAAATTTTTAACCAAGGTAGAACATTTGAGGATTTACAAAATCAATAACAAAGACTAATTTCCAAGTCATCTCTAATAAAATTGCTGAAAACTTCAGAGTATTTGAATATCCAAATATATCTTTCAATGGAGTATTAGTTTTTTCAGGCCTAAAAATCAAACATTTTAAATATAGGAGATAATCATTATTGAATTATATTTAATTTTAATAGTGGTAATGATGTTTTTAGTTAATCTGCAAACTTAGAAGGGGGAACTTTATCTCATAAGCTGTTGTTTTATAATTTATGTGATACCTTTTCCCAAGACAAGCAAAAATATTTGATCATCCTTCCTTTGACTCATTCATTAAGTATTTATCATCTGTTATTTGATATGCACTATTTTAGATGCAAAAGATAGATGTCTACTGAAGTCTTCATGCTGTTTTGGTTAACAGAAAAGATAAGACTAGAGAAATGTAGAAAAATAAGAGAAGAATTTTGGGTTTTGTTTGTTTTTTTAAAGATTTTATTTATTTATTTGTCAGAGAGAGAGAGAGCACAAGCAGGGGGAGTGGCAGGCAAGGGAGAAGCAGGCTCCTGGCTGAGCAAGGAGCCCGATGCGGGTCTTGATCCCCGGGCCCTGGGATCATGACCTGAGCTGAAGGCAGACGCTTAACTGACTGAGCCATCCAGGCATTCCTAGAGAAGAATTTTGATTACCATTTCTTCATTTTTAATTTCTAGTATATTTCTCACATGATTCTTTTTTGGGTTGGATCTCAATATATTTCTGAATTAATGTTTTCAAGATTATCAAGTTCACTCAAGAATCAACCAAGTTCTTAGAAGAGAGGTGCCCAATCTCTTTAGTTATACTGTAGCACATTTGACATAAAAGATCTGAAAAGAATTTATCAAAAATGAGTAATAAAGTAGGTAACAGTTATGGAGCACATAGTTTTTCTTTGGCCTAAATGGGTTGAAACTTTTAATTTGGAATGTCAGCCTACATTTATATTCAGTAAAAATTGGAGCAGTAGTAAATAATGTACATAAATATTGTGATTCTGTGTGTATAGATGCTTCAGAATAATTAAATATTTAAGGCTTCCTATTATAAGGCAGGACAGGAAAATTTCAGATTACATTGTTTTCCCACGCATTTAATGAAAATGCATAGATAATACATTTTTTTTTATTTACAAGCTCATTGCTTTCCATTTTATTCAAATTCCTTATCTCATTTAAAGGCCCAAATAAAGAAAGGCATCACACTTACATATAACTGAGTGAAAGTTTTCCTGTTTTATTTTTCTGTTCTAGGTGTAAAAATTGGCCAAGGCAGGCAGTTACTTTAGAATAGTGTCTGGTTTAATGTTTTATCAGGCCCAAGAGTGAAATATTCTACAACTACTGCAATTTTGTATTGTTACCCTTAAGGCAGAATCCTACTAAAAATAGTATATAATTGTGTGAATTCTGATAAAAGTAAAATCCTGTCTCCTCAATTACACTGTATATACAAGAGGTAGAGTTAGGTCAGATGGGATCGTTAGCCACCCAGGGGTTCCCTCGTTCTGGTTCCATCCAGATTTACTTACACATGTGTCAAGAACTGTTTTAGGCATTGGGGATATAATGGTACATAAAGTGCCTGCCCTTGTGGAGCTTTTATTTTGGCAAATAAATGGATAATGCAAGATAAGGAAAGGGAAAGGTATAATTAGATTACTTCATAGGTGATGATATTTGAGCAAAAAATTAAATATGTGAATTGCCATGCATAGATCTTGGGGAAGAGCATTCCAGACTGAGGGAACAGGAAATATAAAGGCCCCCAGACTGGAATGAGCTTCAGAAACAGTGAGAAGTATCAGTGTTGGGAGTGGAATGAGTGAGGGGTCAAATGGTAAGGAGATGAAGTATAAAAGGCACATGGGGGCTGGATTACATGGGTATTGTATCTCTCTTTCTGTCACTTTCACTCTGTACAGGTAGGAAGTTTTTCAAAGGTTTGATTTACATTGACAGATAAATCATGAATTTTGTTCTGATAGGAAACTACTAAAATATTTAATAGGGGACTGACTTGTGCTCTGATACAAGGTTTGTTTTAAATTTATCTTTTTTTACCATTCTAACTGGTGTAAGGTGGCATCTCAATGTGGTTTTGATTTGAATTTCCCTGATGGCTAATGATGATGAACATTTTTTCATGTGTCTGTTAGCCATTTGTATGTCTTCACATTGAGATAACACCTTACACCAGTTAGAATGGCAAAAATTGACATGGCAATAATCAACAAATGTTGGAGAGGTTGTGGAGAAAGGGGAACTCTCTTACACTGCTGGTGGGAATGCAAGTTGGTACAGCCACTTTGGAAAACAGTGTGGAGGTACCTCAAAAAATTAAAAATCGAGCTACCCTATGACCCAGCAATTGCACTACTGGGTATTTGCCCCAAAGACACAGATATAGTGAAAAGAAGGGCCATATGCACCCCAATGTTCATAGCAGCAATGTCCACAATAGCCAAACTGTGGGAAGAGCCGAGATGCCCTTCAACAGATGAATGGATAAAGAAGATGTGGTCCGTATATACAATGGAATATTACTCAGCCATCAGAAAGGATGAATACCCAACTTTCACATCAACATGGATGGGACTGGAGGAGATTATGCCAAGTGAAATAAGTCAAACAGAGAAAGACAATTACCGTATGGTTTCACTTATTTGTGGAACATAAGGAATAGCATGGAGGACATTAGGAGAAGGAAAGAAAAAATGAAGGGGGGGAATTGGAGGGGGAGACGAACCATGAGAGACTATGGACTCTGAGAAACAAACTGAGGGTTTTAGAGGGGAGGGGAGTGGGGGGATGCATTAGCCCGGTGATGGGTATTGCATGGAGCACTGGGTGTTATGCACAAACAATGAATCATGGAACACTACATCAGAAACTAATGATGTACTATATGGTGACTAACATAACAATAAAAAACTAAAAATTTTAAAAAATTTATCTTTTTTAGAGGTTGACTTCGAGGCAAAGGCAAATGGGTTTCAGAAGTATCTTTGTCCAAGCAAAGGAAATGTACTAATTCTTTTTTTTAACCATTCCAACAGTTTCTAAGTGTACAGTATCATATTTTCAACTCTATGCACGTTGCACAGCAGATCCGCAGAACCCCCTGTATGATTTAAAACTTTAAAAAAATTACTCTGGCTGATTTGTGGTGATTCGGCTGTAGGAGTTTGAGAATGTAAGCATGGAAGCTAGCTAAGAGGCTTCTGTCATGGTTTGTAGTAAGCTTGCACTTGTGGTGGTGCTGGTGGCCAGAAGCTCTGGCTTGATTTTGAAGGGGGCACCAAACAGGACTTCTCATGGGGTTGATACTAGATGTGAAGGTGTGGAAGAAATCAAAGGTGACCTTTTAGAATTTTTATCTGAGCAGCTTAGATGAATAGTAGTTTTATAGCAACAATAATAATGATAGCATTTATTTGTGTTAAATTTGAGATGCCTAAGACATCTAAGTGGAGGAGTCAAGTCAGCAGTTCATATGTGACTTGAATTCATGAGAGAGGTTTGTGCTAAAGATAAAAATTTTGGAGTCATTGACGTATAAATGGGATTTAAAGTCCTAAAATAGTATGAGATCACTGAGGAAGAGAAAAGGAGAGTGGCCCCTGGAGGTATTCCAACATTCACAGGTTGGAGAAAAGACACAGGCCCTTGCCATGGGTGATACTAGCAGAGTGTGGTATCCTGGTAGCCAGATAATGAAGGTGTTTCACATCCTGTTGGGAGGTTAAAATGAGGACAGAGAGTTGATTATTGCATTTGGTAGTTTTGGCAAGACTAGTTCCAATTCAGTGATGGGAGACAAAAAACTCTTTCTAGAATTAATCACAAAGAGAACTGGAGATGAGAAAGTGAAGGCAAAAATGATGTCAATCTATTAAGGAATTTTTGCTCTAAAAGTCCTGTGAACACATGTCCCAGCTTGCTCAAGAAGTCCTGGTTTATGGCCATTATCCCAGCATAATTATTATCTGCATTTCTATGGTCAAAAATGTGAGAGAGGATGTGGCAGTAAGAGAAGATCTTACTGAACCTGATAAGTAGTGTTCTAATGAATGTAACAATATAGTTGTTATGCTGTAGACTTTAAATTCTGATAATATGAAAAATTCTAAAAGGACAGAGCAACTGTGCCCCAGTGAAGTCACTTTTGTTGTGTATTTCCCATATCTGAACATGATTTACTCATTGTACTGTTTCAAGTGTTTATTTTTACTGCAACTTTCCTAGGTAATCTATAGGTTAATAAAGATTATACTTACTTATTCTTTAGTAAACTTCTGTAGTGTAACATGAACACAGAGACCTAGAGGAGTACATAAATCATAAGTATTTGCAGCTTGATGAGTTTTCACAGAGTGAGTGCACTCATTGAACGGCATGCAGCATACAGTGCGTGACCAGCATCCAGGGACCTCCCTCATGAGTCCTTCTAGATACTACTTCCCTTTCCAATGATAACCACTTTTATGACTTCTTTTTGTTGTTTACTTTTTAATTTGAAATAACTGTAAACACAAAATGTTGCAGAAATAATGCAGAGCTTCCCAGGAACCCTTCACCCAGCTGCTTTTGATGGTAACATATTACACAAAACTAGGAAATTGAGATTAGTACAACATTATCAACTAGGATTTCTCCAGTTTTTACATACATACATTCATGTGTGTATGTAGCTCTATGTTATTTTATCACATGTGAACATTTGTATAAGCATCACCAGGGTCGAGATACACACTTGCTCCATCACCCCACAAAGAGACTCCCTCATGCTGCTCCTTGATAATTGAGCAGCTGTTCCCCCAACCCTCTTCTTTCCTATACTGTGGCAATCAGCAATCAGTTATCCACCTCTGCAGTTTTTCAAATTGAATCATACAGTGACTAATGTTTTGAGATTGCCTTTTAAAATCAGTTCAGCCTAAAGATTTTGAGATCATTCCAGGTTTTTGCAGGAGTCAACAGTATGGTCTTTTTGTAGCTTAATAGTATTTCCTTTTCTGGATGTACCACAGTTTTTTTAATGTATTCATCTGTTGAAGGACATTTGAATTATTTCCAGTTTTGAGCTATTACAAATAAAACTACTAACATTTGCATTCAAGTTTTTTTGTGGACATAGTTTTCATTTCCCTAGGATAAATGCCATGCATTTGTGACCGCTGGATTGTATGGGAAAGTTTTAGATTCAAGAGTTAAAATCATCCTGAAAAATTTTAAAAGAAACTGCCGAACTGTTCCCAGAGTAGCTCTATCACTTTGCAATCCCATTAGCAGTGTATGAAAGATCGTTTTTCCTTATCCTCACCAGCATTTGATATTGCCAGTATTTTTTAGTCATTCTTATCAGTGTGTAGTAGTATCTCTTTGTGGTTTTCATATGCGCTTTCCAAGTAGCTAATGATGTAAATATATTTTTGTCCTTTATTTACCATAAGTATATCCTGTTTGATGAAGTGTTCAAGTCTTTTACCCATTTTTAATTCAAGTGTTTGTTTTCTTACTGCTGAGTTTAGAGAGTTCCTTATTTGTTCTGGATACAAGTCCTTTATTGGATTTGTCATCTGCAAATATTTTATCCCAGTCTGTATCTGTTTTTTTTTTTTATTTCTTAACAGAATATTCTGACTTCTAACACCATAAATATAGTTTTGCTCACTTTGAACTTTATATAAATAAAATCTTACAATGCATATTCTTCTGAGTCTAGCTTCTTTGATTCAATATCATGTTTGCATGATTCATCATGTTGTTATGTGTAACAATAGTTTATCCTCATGCAAGGTAGCATTTCATTGTGTACATTCATAACAGTTGATCAGTTTTACTTTTATATACATTTGAATTATTCTGATTTAGAGCTATCATTTAATAATGCTTCCATAAGTATATTCTTGAACAAGTATTTTGATTTTTGTTGGGTGTACTCAGGGGCAGAATTTCTATGTTATGTAGTGTGCAAAAGTTCAACTTTAATAAATAATGACAAACAGTTTACCAGAGTGGTTATATCAGTTTATGCTCCTGCCAACAGTGTATGAGACTTTGAATTACTTCATATCCTTGCCATCACTTGGTACTGCCTTTATTTTAGTTGTTCTGGTGGGTATGTATATTGCAATATGTTTTTTTATTGTAGTAAAATATACATAACACAAAATTTATCCTCTTAACTATTTTTCAATGTACAATTTAGTGTATCAATATTATTTAACTCCATTAACATTATTTAATATAGTGGGGTTTGTGTTTCTACTCTTTTAATGTGAGGTAGGTTAGTATTCTACAAAATGATTTTGAGATCATTAGGTGCCCGTAATTCTGTGAAACAGGTAATTTCACTATAATTGAAATGTTTAAAATGCAAATGTAAAATTAAAGTTATGCCTTTTTACAGTCCTATGCATATTGGAAATAATGGGTCTTCAGAGGCAGTTGGAAGTCTTACCATCTGCATGACACTCAGATCTGATCTCTCCTTTGCCAAAATAATGACTGTATTAAAATGGAAATCAATAGTTCATTTAGGTAATTGATAATTCTTTTAGAGAGGGGACTTGTTACATCAACTGTGAGGCTAAATGAAACAAAAATTCTCATGTCTTTCATGAGAATGCAGAACACTTTATGATTTTCTTTCTAAAGCTATATCTACTCCAGGATTACAATGAAGGGTGGATTTCAGAGATCCAGACTCACAGTTCTTGACATATCTGTTTAGCCTCTTTAACTAGAGACTTTTTTTGGTAAACTTTGGAGGATTTAGACTTGGTATTACAAGGTGGGAGGGCAATTTACCTTACAGCACATGTTATAAATAGCTTCCCTGGCCTTATATTGAATAAAATCATGGATCTCTTCCACCTGTAAGGGTCTGTGACTTGGTTTCTTTTCTTCTGAGCTTAGATAAATGAAGCAGAAAACATCAATTTCTTCCCTTAGAGGTATTTTCTTTTCTTTTTCTTTTTTCTTTCCTTTTTGTGTTTAATGACCTGTATTTCCACTTAAAAAGTTTATGTCAAGGTAGATTTATCTTTTGTAAGATCTTAATTGAAATATAAAAGAGAGGGAGAAATGCCAAAAGTTGGCAGAACATAGTATCTATCTGTCATGTATAAAATATTCAATTTATTTTTTCACCTTTCTTTAGTATACAGTATTGTTTCTAAGAATATTTTTAAAGTAGCTGCTCAGTTTATTTTATATCTGAAATTCAATAACAATTCTTGTTCTCCAGAAATAAGACTAATCCAAAATGGCAGGCAACTCAAAACTCATTTGTCCTTAATTTTAGAATGCGGTTTTAGATATCTGTGACAATGTGAATGCATCTGATGTTTTCTGCTATTTTTCTGAGAATAAAGCTATGAAAGCATAATAAAAAGGAGTGACCCAGGAAAAGCTAAAAAGCTGTTTAGTTCTGTACCTCTAGACTATAACTTCATCTAGCCAAAGTCTTTTCTACAAATGCATGAGCTAGAACCTAAAAAGCATAAATATTATGGGACAACAAAGTCATTGTATTGAGAATCTGAAATCAAACCATTTGAATTTTATTTAATATATATTAGCCAATCAAGTTTCAAACTTAAATGTTCAGTAATTTTTTCTCACTCACTTCTCTCATTCAGTGATTTTTTTTCTCACTCTGTCTTCTGAACTCCCCTGGCACCTATTCTTCATTTTGTTTTTTACACATGTTCACTGTAATATAAATATAAAACTGAGGGAGAAAGGAAAAATCAGTTGAATTCGAATTGGTATCCATTCTGAGATAATTATTACCAACACTTTGATCACCATCCTATTGTACTTCTCTTTTTCTACATGTACACACATAAATATGTATAATTGAAAAGAAAGAAATTATATGAACAGATTGTGACCACTTTCTCTTAAACTTTTTTTTTTTTTTAAAGATTTTATTTATTTATTTGACAGAGAGAGACACAGCGAGAGAGGGAACACAAGCAGGGGGAGTGGGAGAGGGAGAAGCAGGCTTCCCACGGAGCAGGGAGCCCGATGTGGGACTCGATCCCAGGACCCTGGGATCATGACCTGAGCCGAAGGCAGATGCTTAACGACTGAGCCACCCAAGCGCCCCTCTCTTAAACTTTTTTTTATCTCTTCCTATCAAGTGCCTACTGCAAACGACTTGGTGTATATAGCTTTCTACACTTTCTACATAAATATTTAGAGAAAAGTTATAACTATGGTAGTGGTCTTTTGTCATTGTTTTACAAAACTGAGATCATATTACTTAAATTGCATTTAGGTTTCTGCTTGCTTTTCATACTTACCATGTTACTCCCTCATTCCCTTTCACTGTTTTATAATATTCTTAGAGTATGGGATTGCCCCAAATTTTGTTCAGCTGTTGCATTGTTGATGGACATTCACTTCTATTTTAATTTTTTGCTGCTTCAAACAAACTTTCCTTCATGTTATCCTTGTAATACGTCCTTTTGTGCCATCTTCCCCAGAGTGGAATTGCTGAACAAAACTGTGTGTTAATAGGTATTACTAGATACCTCTTCAGAAATACTCTAACAATTTATATTTGCACCACTATTATTTGCCCTTAGGAGTTGTGACCATGGTGTAATGTTGCCTATCTGGTGATTTACAGCCCTGCCCCACTGCTACATTTGATTTGCATTTTCTTTACTACTGATGCATCAAAAGAACATTCCACTCATCTTCATCACTTTCATTTGTTGCTCTGTGCATAGCCTCTTTGTAGCCCTCATCCATTTTTCTATTAAATGTTTTTTGTATTTTTGTTATCCATTTGAATGATGATTCGTTTGCAAATGGCTTTATCACATCTCTGGGATGGTGTTCACTATAGTTTTCATTAATCAGACTTTATTATATTTAGGTAGTTTGCTTTTATTTTGATATAACTTAGAGGTTTTATTAGCAAAGACGCCTAAATTTTTATCAATTTATATGATTCTTTTCCCCCTCTAATCTTGTTATGTTTCAGATTGATAAATTTTCTGAAATTTTCTTGAAATGTTTGAAGTTTTTAATTTTGAAAATTGACATTTTCTTGCATTCCTGGAACTACTTGATCATAGCATATAATTCTTTTGGTATATTGTCAGATTCTGTTTGTTAATAGTTTATTTAGTGTTTTTACAATTTTTTCCTATTTACTATCTTTATCAGATATTAATTTTTAAGGTTTTTCTGATTTCACAAAATGAGCCATTATATTCTTGAGTCTGTTCTTTTTAAAGTTTAGATCAAAATAAGGTGTAAGGTTTTTTGACACTGGGGTCTTTGAAAGGTTGATCTTTATTAAAGTTCACAGATTCTTCTCAGATAATTGGTCTGGTTATGATTTTTACTTCTGAGGTTAAATTTCTATTTTATGTTTTGCTAGGAAACTTTTATTTTTCTTTAGGTTTTCAGATTTTTACAGTGACAGCAATTAAAAGTAGCTTAAGCACACGTCCATTCTCATTTAATTTCCTAGTAAGAACTCCTGTGTTTTTGGCACAGTGCTGTCCGAACAAAAGACTCCATCTGCTAGCCAGACTTCTGGTCCGTATTATTGTGGGACAAGTCTTTGAGATTTGGGGAAAAGCTACTTACCTCAGAAGTGGTGGCTGGAGCTCTAGCAGCCACTCTCTTTTCAAAATGACTTGAACACAAATTCCATGCACCAGGATGGGGGAGCAGAATGTATGTTGTAGACGACATTGCAGGGCTATCATAGCCACACCAGCCTACCTTCTTCAGGACTTTTTTTTTTTGCTTGATGGAAAATAATAAGCTTCCATTTTGGTGTGTGTGTGTTTTAAGATTTTATTTATTTGAGAGAGAGAGAATGAGCGAGAGCACGAGCAGGGAGGAGCGGGAGAAGCAGGCTCACCGAGAGCAGGGAGTCCGATGCAAGGCTTGATCCCAAGACCCCGTGATCATGACCTGAGCCAAAGGCAGATGCTCAGCCAACTGAACCACCCAGGCGCCCCCCATTTTGTTTAAAATGGTATTATTTTGGGGTGTTCTTTGATGTGTAGTTGAACCTAGTCCTGACTAATACAATAGCCACGGATTTGCATTTAGTACAAGAATATCCCTTGAAACCCAAATCTATTAGAAAGTTTATCCCAGTTGATTTTTTTTCTGCATTCAGATTATGAAGGTTTAAAGAAATAATTGTTTTCCTTCCATACCTGTGGAATAGTCATTCCTTATATTGCCTGTTTATTCTCTTTCATTCCTTAATTAATCTCCAAGGGAGTTTATCAGTTTTAGCAGTTCTTCTGAAAGAATTAGCACTTAGATTGATCTGTTATGTCTACATTGTTTTTTCTATTTTCTTTTTGATTAATTTCTTCTTTTATCTTTGTCCCTCTTTCTGGTTTATTATTTTTTTATTGTTCTTTGTTCCCTAATTTCTTAAACTTAGGACTAAGTTTACTAGTGTTTTATTTTTTTTTACCAATAACTAGATTTATGGCTATTAATTTTCTCATTATTACAGTTTTAACTCTGACCCACAGCTTCCTGTTTTCATTTGCTATTCATGTAATTTTCAGTAAGAGGTTTGATTTATTCTTTGCTCCCTGGAGAGTGTGCCAATTATTTGAGTACTTTAACAATCCTTTTTTATTTCTAATTTTTTTACAACGTGAACAGAGAAAATATACTTTACGTTTTGTATATTTATGTTTTGTATATTTGTTCAAACTGTGTAGATATATAGCCAAATATGTGGTCATTTGTTATTTGTTTTGGGAACATAAAAAATTAAGGTTTTTTATTCAAGGGATTTAAGAACAGATGGAGGTGTGTGTGTGTACATGCACTTATATATACATATACATAAAATACACACACGATTACAATATTCAGTTAATCTGTATCTTTGCTTTAGTACATCTGGCCAATTCTGAGAGAGATGTATTGAAAACTTAATAAAAAAAAATCTTTTAATTGTCTTGAATTTCTAGTATTTTATATTTTAGGGTTAACTTCTATCTTATTTGAATATACAGTTTTATATATCTGTTTTATTTTCATAAATTGTGACATTGTTTTATAACTCTTGTATTTCCTATACTAATATTGTAATCTTTTTTTTAAAAGATTTTATTTGTTTGTTTATTTATTTAAGAGAGAGAGCACGAGCAGGGGGGAGGAGCAGAGGGAGAGGGAGAAGCAGGCTTCCCGCTGAGCAGGGAGCCCGATGCGGGGCTCCATGCCAGGACCCTGGGATCATGACCTGAGTGGAAGGCAGATGCTTACCTGACTGAGCCACCCAGGTGCCCTCTGCTATCTTTTTTATACATGATTTTCTTATATTCCTTATTCATCCCTTAGTTTTCAGAATATTTGTTTGTTTTGGTTTTGGGGGGATTTTTGTTTGTTTTTTTAATAGAATGTGTACACGAGCTGGGGGGAGGGGCAGAGAGAGAAGGAGAGAGAGAATCTCGGGCATGCTGCACACTGAGCTAGATCTCATGACCCTGAGATCATGACCTGAGCCAAAATCAAGAGTCAGATACTTAACGGACTAAACCACCCAGGCGCCCCAAGAATATTTGTTTTAAATAACATATACATTTATTTTTAAGGCAAATCTGATTATCTATTTTTTAACAAGAGGATTTACCTATTTCAAAATTTTAACCTATTTTTTCTAACATGATTATTGATTTTTCATGTTTTCTCTCTGTTTCCTTGTTTGTTAATTTTATCAGGTTACCGTTTATCACTTTCTTTCTGCTTATTACTTTTTGAGTTTTTTTATTCTTTTACATTCCAATAATAGTTACCTTTCCCTTCTTGTCACTCACCATTTCATTTCCTCCCATCACTTAAAAACAAAATACCCACAATTGCTCCCATTAAAATACTTTATTCCTCTACCTCTCCCCATAATCACTTTTTAAGAATGCTTTTATTTTTCTGTTCTAACTTGTCCCAAGTAACATTTAGAACACTTTTACTTCTCTATTTCTCTGAGTTCTTACATTTTACTGAGATAGTTAAGTATTTTTAATTCCACATTTTTACTGGCAGTGTGTTTCTTCCATTTCAAGAATCTATAATAGTATCTTTATCAATATCTGCTTAGCTTTAATCATATTTAATCAATTACAACAGTTCTTTTTTTTTTCCTTTTTCAGTTTTATTAAGATCTAGTAAACATACATCACTGTAGAAGTTAAAGGTGTACATATATTGTGAAATGATTACCACAATAAGTTTAGTTAACCTCCATCATCTCATAAATACAAAAAAAAAAAAAAGTATTTGTAAAATCTATTTTTGAATAGACTTTATTATTTAGAGCAGTTTTAGGTTCATAACAAAATTGAGCAGAAACTACAGCTTCCCATATGTCCCTTGCCCTCACACATTTATAGACTCTCCCATTATCATCATCACCCCTCAGAGTGGTACATTTGTTGCAACTAATGAACCTACATTGACACATCATTATCATCTAGACCCAGAATTTACTTTAGGGTTCATCCCTAGTATTGTATATTCTGTGGATTTGGACCAATGTATAATGACGTGTATCTACCATTTATTTTCCCCCTAGTTGGATTCATAAATATTTACAAAAGTTATATTTTCATGTTGGATTGATCCCTTATAATTTTATAATGATCTTTTTATGTCTCATTACATTTTGGTTTAAAGTCTATTGTCTGACATAAGTATAGCTACCCTAGCTTTCTTTTGGTTTTCATTTGCATAGAATATCTTTTCCCATCCCTTCACTTTCATTCTGTGTATGTCCTTACTTCTGAACTGAGTCTCTTGTAGACAACAATATAGTTGGGTCTTGTTTTGTTTTTTTTTAAATCCATTCAGCCCCTCTCTGTCTTTTGATTGGAAGTTTAGTCCATTTAAATTTAAAGTAATTATTGATTGATATGAATTTACAATTGTTATTTTTATTCTTTGCTCCCTGGAGAGTGTGCCAATTATTTGAGTACTTTAACAATCCTTTTTTATTCTTATTTTATTCATTGTTTTCTGGCTGTTTTTTAGTTCCTTTGTTCCTTTGTGATTTGATGCTTTTCTGTTGTGATAAGACTTCTTTCTTGTTATCTTTTATATATCCACTATAGGTTTTTGCTTTGTGGTTACCATGAGACTTAAATAAAATATAAAAGTTTGTTGTAAGCTAATAACAACTTAAGTTCAAATGCATACTAAAGCGCTACATTTTTACACTCCCCCACCAACATTTTATATTTCTAATGTCCTAATTTACATTTTTTATTTGTGTATCCATTAACAGGATATTGTAGTTATAGCTGTCCTTTAGCCTTCATACTAGATTTACAAGTGATTTACCCACCACCATTAAAACATTTGAGAATTATGAATTTTTTTGAGAATCATGAATTTTACTATATATTAACTTTGCTGGTAAAATTTATGTTTTCATATTTTTTTGTTACTAATTAGTATCATTTTGTTTCACCTTAAAGAAGTCCCTTGAACATTTCTTACAAGGCCACTCTAGTGGTTATGAACTCATCAGGCTTTTCTTGTCTGGAAAACTGTTTCTCTCTCCTTCAATTCTGAAGGACAGCTTTGCCAGGTAGACTATTCTTGGATGCCATTTTTTTTTTCTTTCAGCACTTTGAATATATCATGTCACTCTCTTCTGGCCTGTAAATTTTCTGCTGCAAAATCTGCTGACAGTCTTATGGGGGTTCATTTGTACATAACAAGTTGATTCTCCCTTGTTGCTTTTAAGATTCTCTCCTGTCTTTAACTTTTGACAGTTTAATTATGTGTGCCAGTGTGGGATTCATATTCTTTGAATTTGTGCATGTCCTGGATCTGGATGTCTATTTCCCCAGGTTTTAGCCATTATTTCTTCAAATAAGCTTCTGCTCCCTTTGCCTTTCTATTCTGCTGAGACCCTTGTTAAGCAAATATTGGTCCACTTGATGGTGTCTCATAAGTCCCCTTTTACTCTTTTTCATCCATTTTTCTTTTTACCCCTTGTATTGAATGAATATTGCTACCTTGTCTTCAAGTTCACTAATTCTTTCTTCCATTTCATTTTGTCTGCTGGCAAATCCTTCTATTAAAACTTTCAGTTCAGTTATTGTATGCTTCAGCTCTGACTTCTGTCTTGTACTTTTTAATATTTTCTATCTTTGTTAAAAGTCTCACTTTGTTCATGCCTTGTTCTCCAGACCTTGGTGAACAGCTTTATGACTGTTAATGTGAACTCTTTATCAGGTTAATCATTTATCTCCATTTCTTTAAGATCTGTTTCTGGAGTTTTCTTCTTGTGTTCAAAACATTATCTTCTTTTTCTTTATTTTCCTTGACTCTGTTGATTTCTGTGCTTTAGATAAAAGAGCCACCTCTCCCAGTCTTGATGGAATAGTCTTTTTTTTTAATTTTATTTATTTACTTGACAGAGAGAGAGACAACGAGAGAGGGAACACAAGCAAGGGGAGCAGGAGAGGGAGAAGCAGGCTTCCCACTGAGCAGGGAGCCCAATGCGGGGCACGATTCCAGGGCCCCGGGACCATGACCCGAGCTGAAGGCAGATGCCCAGTGACTGAGCCACCCAAGCGCCCCTTGATGGAATAGTCTTGTGTAAGAGATGAATTTTATCATTCAGCCTGGCCCTACATCTTGGTTGTGTCTCATATCTTTGTGATTTCCTAATCTGCCTTCTTTGTTCTTAGTGGCTTCTAGTAGTTGTGCCATTAACTTGTTTTGATATATTTTATTTTTCACCCAGTGTGTAGGAGTCTCTCAGCTAGTTTCTAGATTTCCTTCAGAGAGACTTGTTGCATGTGTAGCTATAGATTCTGTGTGTTCATAGGAGGAACTGAATTCAAGAGCCTCGTGTGTTGCTATTCTGGACTAGAACTCCCTGTATATCATCTTCGGTGAGGTATTTGTTAAGATCTTTGACCCATTTTTTAATCAGGTTGTTTGTTCTCTTACTGTTGAGTTTTAAGAGTTCTTTGTATATTTGTATAATAGTCCTTTATGAGTTATGTCTTTTGCAACTATTTTCTCCCAGTTTGTGGCTTGTCTTTTAATTTTAAGTGTCTTTCACAGGGCAGAAATTTTTAATTTCAGTGAAGTACAGCTTATCAATTATTTCTTTAATGGATCGTGCCTTTGGTGTTATATCTAAAAAGTTATCGCCAAACCCAGTGTCCTCTAGATTTTCTCCTATGTTATCTTAAATGAGTTTTATAATTTTACATTAATGTCTAAGATCCATTTTGAGTTAATTTGTGAAGAGTGTAAGATCTGTGTATAAACTCATTATCATTTTTGAGAAGACTATCTTTGTTCCATTTTATTACCTTTCAGATGAGTATATTTTGAGTCTATTTCTTGTTTCTCTATTCTCCTCTGTTGATCTGTCTATTCTTTTGCCAGTACTACACTATCTTGATTACTGAAGCTTTATAGTAAGTCATGAAGTCAGATAGTGTCAGTTCTCTGACATGCTTTCTCAATATTATATTCACATATTCTGGGTCTTTTTCCATATTAACTTAGGAATCAGTTTGTTTGATATCCACAAAATAACTTTCTGGGATTTTGATTGGAATCACATTGAATTTATAAGTCAAGTTGAAAGAACTGAAATCTTGACAATAATGACGATTCTTCCTAATCATGAATTGGAATATTTCTCCATTTGTTTGGTTCTTACATGTTTTGTTCATCAGAATTTTCTGGGTTTTCTCATATAGAAATTGTACACACTTTGTTAGCTTCAGACCTGAGTGTTTTAATTTTTGGGGTGATAATGTGAATAGTATTGTGTTTTTAATTTCAGATTCCACTTGTTCATTGTTGGTGTATAGAAAAGCAACTGACTTTATATATTAACCTTGTATCTTAAATCTTTGCTATAATTGTTTTTTAGTTTCAGGAGACTTTTTGTTGATTCTTTGGGATTTTCTACATTATTTCATCTGTGAACAGTAATTGTTTTATTTCTTCCTTCCTGATATCTATCCCCTTTCTTTTTCTTGTCTTATTGCATTAGCAGGATTTCCACTAGGATGTTGACAAGCAGTGGTGAGAGGTTACATTTGTGCCTTGTTCCTTGTCTTACTGGGAAAGCTTCTCACCATTAAGTGTCTTGTTAGCTGCATGTATTTTGTAGATTATCAGGTTGAGGACTCTCCTTCTATTTCTCATTTACTGACTTTTTTTTTTAATCATGAATGGGTGTTAGATTTTGTCAAATCCTTTTTTTATCTATTTTTTTCTTTTTTTACATCTATTGAAATGATCATATGATATTTTTCTTTAGTCTGTCGATGTGTGGATTACATTAATTGATTTTGGTTTTTTGTGGGGGTTTTTTTAGTGTAATTTTTTTTTATTTCAAGTTTTTATTTAAGTTTTAGTTAACATACAGTGTAATATTAGTTTCAGGAGTAGAATTCAGTGATTCGTTACTTATATACAACACTCAGTGCTCATCACAATAAATGCCTTCCTTAGTACCCATCACCCATCTAACCCATCCCCCTACCCCCCTCCTCCAGCAACCCTCAGTCTGTTCTTTATAGTTAAGAGTCTGTTTAAGGCTTGCCTCTCTCTTCCCCCCACCATGTTCATCCGTTTTGTTTCTTAAATTATAAATCAATCTAATTTTTATATGAAATATATATCCCCTACCTTGACAAATATCTTTCTAACAACCTGGACTGCCAGGTTCAAATCTAGAATTATTTGACTACATAGAGTTTCGTACTTGAAAGTTGTGGCAGTCTGCAGTGTAACCCACTTTCTTTTGAACCCTAGCTCCATGATTCAGGGTTTCTCATACATGTGTATAGATATCCCAGTCCTCACATCCAACCACAGGCTTAGAGATGCACATATTCACAGAACTATCTGACCTTAAGAAGACATACCCTGTGAAGAGCCCAGGCATGTCTTGGAAGTAGTCGGTGTGAAACTGAACAGGAAATTGTAAGGTTCTAATGTGTGAGACCTAGGGTGTGAGTATACCTGTTGGCCTAGGTTCTACTCTTCATGGAATTCATCTTAACCCAACTAATGAAAATCCTCATTCTTTTTTTCTTGGTAAGTCTCTTGTTGCTCCTCCATTAATCACCCAGATTATTGTCTCAGGGTTCCCGCTTGCTTTTTTCTCTTGAGTTTGGAGTTTCCCAGGAATTGTTCCTACCTTCTGGAAAGTCCTCTCTTTGTTCTTTTTTAGATTTTGTTTTTTTCTCAACTAATCTTCCATCTCATTCTGTTGAATTTATATGTCTTGGGAATTTCTAAACATTTTGGCCCACTAATGCCATTTTTTTATTTTCCAGTGTTGTTTTTGATGTATTCTTTTCCCCCCACAATATACATTTTTAAAATTTCATGAAATTATGGGCAAAAAGAAAATTTGAAACATGCATATTTTTTATTATAATCTATCTTTTTTTTAACATTTGTGTCCTTTGTGTTCTTGTGGTATTAGTACATTTGATGACATAAATGATTTTTTTAAGCATATTCCATACCATCACTGTACTTGGCCCTGCAGAAATCCGGAGTTCATTTATTTATTCTCTGAACATTTCTTACATCCCAACATAAGCAAAATCCTACACTAGGTATCATATAGGGTGATTTCTACCTTATGAGAAAGGTTATATTTTAATAGTGTATGTGGTAAATTCTGAAATGAATACACTGCTAATGAAGATATAATGCTATATGAGGTATTACGGTGGTTCCATAAGGGAAAAATTAGCTTTTCCTCAAAGAATCAGGGAAAGCAGTATGAAGGAAATAATTTTTATCTGGGCTAGGAAATAGTGATGTCTGATCTCATAGAGATTGGAAGTAATTTTGGAGTTAGATAGTAGAAGATAAATATAGGAGAACAGCTTGAGAACAACAGTTCATTTTGAGGGGAATATAGCATATATGAAGAGGAACAAAGAGTCATAAAAATTTAATAACTACTAGACCACTTCTAATAGAAATTAAGAGTCTTGTAAAGTTTTAGGCTTATTTTGTACTTGCTGTTCTAGATGATAACCTAATATCAGTACAGTAATAGTTTGGGGCAGAGACAGTATTGCTGGGGGCCCTGCTAGGAAACCGGGCATCTTGACTCTCCCTGGGCTTACCAGTAGGTTGGATGGTTATTGGACATAGAGTGGAAAAGGTGGCATATGTAATGGGGAACAAATCCTTTATTCTGAGCTGATTATGAACAAGAAGACATTACTATTACTCAGGATGCAGCTTAATCATTTTGATTAAAGGAGCTGATTATTTAAAATGTTGGTTTAAATTTTAAAAATGTTAGGCCATGTATGCTAAATATAACTGTTTCAACTGTTAATGAAAGTGCAGAAGCATTTTGATGCTATAGAGTCTTTGACTTTGCTCACCCACAAAGTTGGGAAGAGTCTGTTTGTACCTCAGAAAACATCAGAATCACTGCCCAAGCTGTTTTTCTCTTCTTGCAGCATATTCTTCATGATATCAGACAAAATAACAGTAAGGACATCTCCATCTGGTAACCATTACCTGTAGCTTGTATGTGTCTTCTGGAAGTTAACTTTTAATGTTAAACAAAGGAAGCTGATCAAAACCAGCTGTAAAACCTTTGCATAGTTCATATTTTAGACAGTCAGCATTAGGTTACCACTCACATAACTGCATGTCTGAAGTTTAAAAAAAATAATAAGGTAAATATTTTCCTTTTATTAAAATTAATGTAATCCTGATTTTATAGTTAACACAACTTCAAATGTGTCCCTGTTTGGCAGGAAAATTTAATGCAATTGGCATCACTATGTATGTATTTTACACACCTTGGAGAAATAATGGCTCATTTATTGACTATATGTGCCACAATTAATATATTTTGGATGCAGTCAAAATAAAAACAGTAGGTTGAAATATAATTTTCTAATTTAAAATTATGGGGTTAGTAAATGTAGAAACTTGCCAGCTAAAAATGTAACAGGCCATTAAATATATTATATGAACTAATTCTATAGATATTGGAAATTACTCTAGTAATGCCTTCTTCGACACATGGCATTTGTTATAATCCTCAGTACATGCAAACACAGTAATTTTAGATAATAATTATTTATGATAAAAAATGACTCAATTTTAAATCAGGAAGACTTTTTTTTTTTCTTTCCTTAACTGAATTTAGAAAAAGTATGGAATTTGGAAGAATCAGAACATTCTGGGCAGTGTTTTGCATACTGTTGGTACATCGTGTATGTGAAATAATAGTTTCTTCTGCCTGGAACTTGCAGTTGTTATATAAATAGCAATTTTGAAGTCACAAAGAAGCACGTGAAGTATAAGAGTGCATACTTTTGAAAGATCTGTAACAACAGCATTGAGGATTTGCTATCATGAGATGGAATTTCATAATGAGAAAATGCACCAGATAATGTAATGACTCAGGCATAACAATCTAGGCAGAAGACAGTCAGCATTTCTCTCCTAAAGAAATATTTTGAAATTCAGTGGTGGTTTTGCAAGTGATTAACACTGTTGTGTTGGAAATGTTCTAGACTGGAGAAGCCTGAGTGTTGCTCAGAAATGCCATGTAGGCGGAAAAGCCAAGGACAGTTCTGACCATCCAAGCATAGCAAAACATCAATGTGACCATGTCTGGTATTAGTGCCCACTGTTATACAGGTACTTTTCTTAGGCTTAACTACAAGCTTTAGGAAGGTAGTCTAAAATATATAAGCACATAAATGGAAATTGTTGATAACAAACATTAATAATTTTTCAAATACCATAATTGTAGTTTTTATTTCTGCCAACAGTGTCATATTCTGTTTTTAAAAAATAGGCAATACTTTGTATGCCAAAAAGGCACTGAATCATATTATCGTCTGAGAATTCACAAGTTACCATTCCTTAGGAGGGAGATTAAAGAGTGTGTTTTACTTTATTTTTTATTTTTATTTTTTTAAAGATTTTATTTATTTATTTGACAGAGAGATAGAAAGCACAAGTAGGCAGAGAGGCAGGCAAAGGGAGAGGGAGAAGCAGACTCCCCACTGAGCAGGGAGCCCGACGTGGGGCTCGATCCCAGAATCCTGGGATCATGACCTGAGCCAAAGGCATCCACTTAACCAACTGAGCTACCCAGGTGCCCCAAGAGTGTGTTTTACTTTAATCACAATATTTGTATTGGAACATATAAGTCAATTTAAGATATGTTCACTTTTAACACAAAAACAAATAATTTAGAGCACGTAGCACATGCTAGGAACATAGTATATGCATGTTTATTGAATTACTCATTGTACAAAGAGAGCTTAATTAGATAAATTTTAATACTTCTTCTTCTACACCCAATATGTATATGTAAGTACACATATTCGTATATACAAAAGTAGCACAAGAAGTGCACAGATTTCAGTTGCTCAGTTCAGGGAGCTTTGACAATTCCACCCCAAACAAAGAATGACATTTCCATTCCTTTAGAAAATTCCAGTCACAACCTCCCCCATGGCCCCCAAGTGATTTCTATCACCGTTAGATTATCTTGTTTGTCCTTGGATTTCATATAAATGGAATCATATAGAGTGTATTCCTTTGTATCCGGCTTCCTTGGGTTTGTTAGTCTTTTTATTTTGTGCACTTCTAGAACATATGTAGTATTATCTCCCTGTATCTACCATAGCTTTTCAACAAATTGGTATCATCATGCATTCTGGTTTTCTGTTCTCTTCCATAGATATGCTCACAGATGAATTACTTCTGTTTGTCAAAGTTGAGTGACCTTTGGTGAATTTGTATCTAACCTCTATCTTACACCCCTCCTCAGTATCTCACTTCATGTATTTTTCCTGGTCTTCCCAAAGCTAAAAGTAAAGACATGATCCCTAGTACTTCATAAAACAAGCCATAAGATGTTAAGTATTTTTTAAAACTATTTACCTGAGTGTTTAGAACATGATGCCCCTACAGTGTTATAGGTGTGGTAGTGTAATGTAGTGGCTGAAGTCCAGTGGCTCTTCCACATAAGATTTCTTAGGGTTCTGTGTCCATCTTAGTACCATATTTTAATTACCCCATCAGTGAAGTCATCCAAACATTAATTTGTGGTTTTTCAAATTAAAGAATCTATTGAGTAGATAGACTTATAAACTTATAAACTGGAAAGGCCCATTTACTAATTTGTTTTTTGGATTATAAATTGACTTTTATTTTCATTATACTTTTTGATATTTTCCAAGCTTTCCATGGTAAACATGTATGCATTGCTTTTATAACCAGGAAAGAAAAAGTAGCCACTAATGATGTCCCAGAGTAGAATACGTTCTCTAAACTTTTGGCAAAGCCTAATTAATTAACAGGACAAATTTAGATATCAGGGCATTTTGGTTAAGGAATTTTCAATTTAATATAAATAGAAAATGGGAAAATTGAGCTTCTAGAATTTAGTTGGTGGTTGATTAAGCTGCATCCTGAGTAATTCAGTGGTGTCGTTAATTAAATTGTTTGGGTTATATAGATCTGTATATTTAATACTGCTTGTGGACTAACCACACATCTTCTGCATAGATAATGAAGACTATCTGCCAAAATATCAGCCAAAATGTTGTATATGAGTATAGGTACAGGACAAAAAACAGACTATATGGGAAAAAGTAATACCTTTCAAGTTTGTGTTTTGGACAAATAAACAGTAGAGAGCATCAAGAAATTTTAGAAATGACAGGGAAACAAATGATACCCATCGTTTTATGGAATCAAACATGATTTTTTTTTAACTTTTTAACTTTCTGAAATTTGAACGTGTGGTGACACAGCTGTTATTGCCTGAGTCCTTCTGGTAATATAGAGAAAGGGTCAGTATCCAAGAGTTTGAAAGTGCTTATCCATGTCTCAGATTAAAACCCAGGAGCTGATTGTGGAGCAGCATTGCTAACACGGAAAAACAGGAATACTGATGAAGAAATTCAGAAGAGTCAAAATTCTAAGTCATTGCTTCTCAAACTATTTGAAGTAAAGGTCCAGTTTTGGGTTTTTGTTTTGTTGTATCTCCACCACTTTTATAAAATACAATTTAAAACAGCATTATCAAAATGTCATAAAAATTTCTAAACACTCTAATTTTCAGTTCTTATCTTGTTGACTGACAACAGTTTGTGGTCTGGCCCACACTTTGAGGACCACTGATAAGAAAGCATTGTATCAGTTTAATTAGCAGGTATTGGGGTTTTTCTAATGCTAAAATAATGGTGATCTTACACTTGATGGTATTGGAGCCTTGATGAAATATTTGGCATATATTGCTTAATTTCTCTAAAAGCAGAGGTTCTAGAGTCAGACTGCCAGTTAACTTTGGGGGCAAGTCCCATATCCTTTGTAATCCTCAGTCTCTTCATTTTAAAATGGAGATACATTAGTCTCTACCTCATAGCATTGTTCTGATGACTGCAAAAATGCATGGAAATTGCTTGGTGTAACATAATAATAGGAATGTCATATATGTTAAAGCATATTGTCATTCTCACCCAGACTCTTTATCCTAGGAACTCAATGACAAGTCACTGTAGACAGGTGATTAGCATGGCAGGTCTGGTTGGGGAAGGATTACCTCTCCTTATGGAGCTGGCTATCAAGGACCAATAAACTCAGGTTTAATTCAGGGAATACCTGTGTATTTCTTTTGGTAGGTCTGGGCATCAGGTATCTCTGTCAGATATAAGGAGGGATTCTGTATGGGTCGAAGTTGGTCTTTAATAAGCAACTGATAAAAAGTCAAGGTCTTCCTCCCCAGGGAAAGGGATCTGATAAAAGCTAAGCTGGGACATGAGGACTCAGTTTGTTCAGACTGATGTTTGACAGGACTTTAGCCCCCAAAGAAAATTGTGGCGCAAGCTGATAACTGGGAGAGATGCCCAGTAGGAAGGTATGGCGTACATGTCGGAGTTCTGGGAAACCTATCTTGGTTGACACGTAAACATGTAAGAACTTCCTGTGCACATTGGATATCAGACTAAAACTCCAGACTCTCTTTTGCCCTTTCTGGCTGCTGACTCATTCTTATTGGCTCCATGCCTAGGAAGAACTGAGTGTGTAGGTTAATCATCTTTCATGGATAAAGGGGCAAAGCAAAGACAGGAAAATAATGAACAGTGATTTGATTGGGTTGGTTCCTCACCTGTGACTTTTGCAGCTTTTTAAAAATGTTTCTGACAAATGATTTTAAAATGTAGATTTGATCTTCTTTATGTTGGCCTAGGAAATCCTTGGTTCACCATCCTATGGGATGAATAAAAATTTGGGTTTCCCAGATGTCTCTTAACCATGGTCTCATTGTTCCTATCTCTCAACAAACTTGAAACTCTTGCCAAACAGGAACTTGCCTGAAATTAAGATACATATTTTTCTACTACTATATCCATTTTTCTTCATGTTACATTTTGCAAAGGGGGAAACAGAGACAAAATACTGAGAAACTTCTTTTTTGTTCTAGGGCTTATTATTCTTCATCATATTTATTTTCATTTAAGTAGAATGAAATATTGATTATGTTAGAACTAAATGGCAGAAGACTTACAAGGAATAGGAAATTTGTTTTGTTTCTCAGATGTTTGTTGCTTATACATCTGCTTTATTTCCTGTGATTTCATTGGTGGTTTTAAACGCAGTGATATGGGCTTCTCACTATATACTCGTAGGAAGAGTTGCTTCCAGTTCAGCACTCCAATTCATAAGAAGAAATTCCTTCCACTCTCAGATGAAGGGATTTCATTTTCCCAGCTGTTGCCCATGCACGCAGCCTTTTAGCAGAAACGTGTATCTCTGAACACTGAATAAGAATAGATTGAATTCTATAGTTTATAGACTGGCTTTTGGGTGATCTGAAAACATTGGAAATCTACTTTTTTATCTGAAAGCTCTGTACCTTCTCATAAATTTCAGTGTGTTTTAATTCCAGTCTGATTAGAGAATGTGCTTTGGATAACATGGGTTTATTGGATAGCAGGGGTCTATTTCCCCTTAAATTTCCAGATTACATGAAGGTAATAAGGATATGATACTGGAGTCACAGCCAGTTAAAATGTCCAGATTTTCTTCTATGCATTGGGAAGCTTTTTTTTGTTAGAAACCCTTTTTGGGAATGACCGATCAGTCGTGATATATTGACACGTGGCATTAATCTCATGGGTTTGCCACAGATGGCCACTTTGCTGCTGAAGTGAGCAGAGCCATTGTCCTCTCCCAGCACTTACAGATGCTACTGCCGGTGGCTCCTGGTCGTTTCCTCTCTAGGCTTAGTTACACCAGTGGAATGGAGTTAATGTGTTTTCCTTCGTGTCAGAGGAGTGACCTAAGAGCTGCAGAGGAGAAGGTACTCAAAATTACCATTCAAATACTTCTCAAAATAGTGGGTTTCCGTAGTGTAGTGGTTATCACGTTCGCCTCACAAATACTTCTCAAAATATAAAACTAACTCAGTGACTTTTAAAAAAAAAATAAGGGTTCCCTACAAAATATAATGTTGTTAAACGTGGATTTTTTGGTGGTTTCCTCCCACTCTGCTCGTATATCTGAGATGCTTTCAGTAGTGTGCTGATGCAGTTAATCTTTAAAACTCTTAATAGGAACTTTCTAGGAAATACAGAGGCGTCTACGAATACCCTGTTTCCTTCCATTAGTTTACATATACTTCTATGAATCATACTTACATTTTTTCCCTCCAGAACTTTCTAAACCAAGCCAAATGTGCTGTGCCAATTTATAGGGGCCTATAAATCTGAGTAGTATTAAGACCACATATCCATCCTTTTTTCTCATGCTCTTTCTGTAACTATAACATTAATCCATGTGGTGATACTGGATTTCAATACTAATTCCTCATGTCTCCTCCCCTTATAACACATACTGTTAATACCTAAAGACAATTTTTAACATGTCGCTCCCACCCCAACCCCAGCTCAGAATCCTAGAATGCTGTTTAACACCTCTGTGCTTCGGTTCTTCTAATACCTCTTCTTTGAACTGTCATTGTGCTATTCCTATTTGCTACCCTTGTTTTACTACCTTTATAATTTTTGTGGTGACAGGATCCATATTTCTCTTTATCCCCCATCTTCTAATTCAGTGTTTTATATTTACATATTCTACAAAGATGGACCCTCTACTGTGCCATAGGCACTCTAAAATACGTGGAGGAATCACAGATGAAAGCAATAAAATACACTCCTAAGAAGCTTGAGCTGCTTTGATGCTCCATTTAATGTTTGCTGGCTATAATGTTTGCCTTGTATGTCATATTATACTGCTGATGAATTTGTCTAAGAATTATAATCTTATCATATTTATCATCATGCTCTGATTTATCCTCTTAAAAGTAGAATTTATTGGGGCACCTGGGTGACTCAGTTGGTTAAACATCCAACTCTTGGTTTTAGCTCAGGTTGTGATCTCGGGCTCATGAGATTGAGCCCTGTGTCAGGGCTGCTTAAGATTCTCTGCCTCTCTCTCTCTCTCTTTCCCTCTGCCCGTCCCCTCACTCGCAAGTGTTTTCTCTCTCTCTCTGTCTCTCTCAAATAAATAAGATATTTGATGAAATAGAATTTATTACAGTACAGAATCCATAATTTTATTTTAATGTACAATGTTGTATGTGTTACTTTACTTTGTATTTTGTAAGTTACTTTGCAAGATACATACTTCAACTTCTCACAAACATGCTACAACCACTTTGAGTTTATCAGGAGTTGGATTGAATGATTAGCTTAAAAGAGGCATTTGTATCCTTTACCCTATCAGATTCCAGTATAAATGGTAGGTAAGATGCATATTCATATAAAAAATTTCTTACTTTGTATTTGCAAGTGGATTGATTCTAGGTACTGTCCAAATTGTTTAAGAAAATTTGGATATGGGATAATATGTTAATTTTAACAGTGTGTGGATGGATGCCCATACAACACAGTATTACCCAGTTGAGTCCCCGTTAATTTAAATTTGGGTCCTTGCCAAAAAACACCTCTTGGATAAAAAAGTTACTATACTACATTTGATTTTGGAACAGAACTCTGAATTTAACAACTCAGAACATTGGTGCCTTTTTCAAAGATAGCATGGCTAAAATTCTTTTAAACATGAATACCATTTAAAATATTAGCCTAATGTTGATTTATATACTCATATATAATGGATTTTTTAAATTGCTATACACATAACATTGCAAAAGCTCAAAATAATAAAAATTATGGATCTACATTGTAATAAATTCTGGTTTTAAAAGTAGAAACAATCATTCATTTCTGAATAAGGTATGTTCCAATGTAGTATACCAGAAATTAATTCCATACTGTATAAAGAGCACTATGCTAAATGCTGAAGGGAAAGCAAAGCAAAGATGAGCAAAACACAGATCCTACCCTCCTGATGTTTCCTGTCTCATATCTGTGACATGTCATCAATACAAGTAAGGTGTTTAGATGTTCAGCCAAGGGAGAAATAAGATCTACTTAAAAGATCAGAAATAGCTTTATAAAGCACTTGGAATTTTTGGGGTGAGTCTTGAAGGATAAACAGGATTTCAGGTGGGAAGATGGATAAGCACAGAGGACAGTCATTCAGGGCCAAAAGAAACAGATAACTGTGAACATGTGCATATGGGCAACTTTACAAATTAGTAAACAGTGAATAATGAATTTGGCTAGAGCTAAGAATGTTGGGGGAAAAAAAAGGTAATGAAACTGGAGAGGTAGCTGAAGTCATACTATAAAGCAGTGTTTCTCAACGATAGTTATGCCTTCCTTTTCGTGGAAAGAAGAGAAAATAAAGGTGTATGTATGTGTGAGCTTTCAAAAAGTCCCACAGGTACTTCTAATATAGCCTTTCTAAAATGGAAAATCACACTGTAGAGTATAATACTTTATTGCAGACACTGTACTAAGTACTTTGCACCCATTATTCTAATCCTTACAAGTTTGTGCATAGCATATTAGCATAGAATACAGAAGAATTTCAGTAAATATTTATTTTTTGAGTGAATAAAGGAGTTTAAAAGGTGAGTGTGAATGGGGTGCCTGGGTGTTGCAGTTGGTTAAGTGTCCAACTCTTGATTTTGGCTCAGGTCATGATCTCAGGGTCCTGGGATCAAGCCCCACATCCAGCTCTGCACCCAGCATGGAGTCTGATTGAGAGTCTCTCTCTCCCCTTCTCCCCCTCATGCTGTATGCGCTCTCTCTCTCTAATTTTAATTTAGATAACTAGCTTAGATTACTTTCTAATTGGCATTATTTCACATAGTAACTAAAATGAAGGACACATCAGGCTTTTCAGGCTATATTCAAGTGAAATATTTTTAAGAAGGAACTATCACAATGATATGTAAATTCTATCTAGAACTGCCTCTACTATCAGTTTACTTAAACAATTTTTCCTAGATTTTTCATTTTCTTTTTTTTTTTTATTCTACTAATTAGCTAACTTCACATTTCTTTTTTCCACCTGGCTTTCCTAGCAGTTTGGGAGTCTTTCACAAATCAGGCTTTTAAAAGTATTAACTGTATCTCTGTTCACAGATCTAATAATTAAACTTTGTATTCTAGGCATTGCTAGCTCTTTGATATCAGTTGTCTGAACATTCTTTTTTTATTTCCAAATAAGAAATACATGACTATTGAAAAAACAAGTGAGTTATACTGAGAAGGAAAATACTGCCTCACCTCCCTCCCCTCGCCTTCCCATCCCTCTCTTAACCATACCCATCTCTTCCTTCCTTCAATCCCTACTCCCTCAGGTAAAAGTTTAAAGCTTAAAGTTTTGGCATTTATTTTATTATCTTCCACTTTGGAAGGTTAGTTGTGTAGTATCACAAGACCTTTTATGATTCAATTTATTGTTGTTTTTTAAGAAAAAATTTTGATTTTTCTAAATGAACATTCCTAAAAACTTAGCTGTATTTATTTTACTAGTTTTAAAATATGTCTAAAGAGTACATGAAAGACTAATATAAATATTGTCTTCAACTTACGCAGTATGGTACAAATACCTGATCTCTAGGAGGAATTGGTCAAAGGTTGGGTCTGTAGTAAGAGGTATTTTACATGGAAAAAGTTTGTCAAAGGAAATGAATTAAACTTTGTTGTTTCTTCTCCTTATTTTCAATGCTAAGTAGCACTTTTCAGGCATTCCCATTTAATAATTTAAATAACAATAGCCTTTTGAGGGCTAATTTCAGTGCTTCCCTAAGATGCCTCTTTTAAATCATTAATAAATTCTTTAGCTTGTAGAGAGTAGAGTTCTTATTTTGGAGCTTTATAGAATACTTACAAACACACCATTCAGTTCTGTGTTATAATAGTTTATGTAAAGCTGTTTATCTTTCTCTACTAAGTCCAACATCTGAGCCCCCTCAAGGATACTTTCTATTGACTGCTTTTTTTTTTTTTTTTTTTAACACACTGTGTGTGACCACACTTTCTTCTTAATGGTCAGCCAGGGATTGGTCACTTTTCTTTAAAAGCTATGAATCATCGGGGTGTCTGGGTGGCTCAGTCATTAAGCTTCTGCCTTTAGCTTGGGTCATGATCCCAGGGTCCTAGGATCTAGCCCCGCATCAGGCTCTCTGCTCCACGGGAATCCTGCTTCTCCCTCTCCCACTCCCACTCCCCCTGCTTGTGTTCCCTCTCTCACTGTGTGTCTCTCTCTGTCAAATAAATAAATAAAATCTTTGAAAAAAAAAGCTATGAATCAGTATGGCTTCCACCTTTGCTGAGAGATTTGTGTGTAGTAATGTACACATTCTAAGGTTGGATGGTTTACAAGTCCGTCTTTTCTTTCCCTTCCTAATGGGTAACTCCAGAGACACAGGGCCTCTTGGTGTACTATGGATAAGTAGATAACTGGAATCCTTCCTGGGCTTACTAAGTGTGCATGTGTAAGCCTTCCAGATCCCCAGGAATGTGTACATGCTTTTCAAAACCCCTGGTGGCTATCTTGTTCTATAGATCTCCATTTTAAATTTTTGGTTGATTTTTGCTTGCCACATTTGCAGCATTAGACAGCTCTGATGCTGGGATTCCTGATTATTTGCCACCAATTACTATTGTTTTTACTGTGCCCTGGGAGCAAAGCTTTTCCACAGAGCTCCAAGTCATGTGGAGCTTAACAGCCTGCTTAACCTGCCTTGGAACTGGTGGGAGTATGGAGAAGAGAGGGCGTTGATGGTTGCAACTCAGATTAGTGTGCCACATACCCCAGTGTTCTTACCACAATTCAGTCATCTTTCTTGGATAAATGCTTTTCAGCTTCTTGTATGTCTTTGGCTATTTTCCAGAGTTCAGAAGTGTTTGTTCTCAACGATTTTGCCAGTTTTTCTTTTTATTTTAGGGACAGTGTGTGTCATGATTCTCACTCCATCATTCCCCAAATCCTATGGGTTGTTTCTAATATTAGGAAATACTAAGGTTCCTTAGAATGACCTTGAAAAAAAGTGTTATGAAACTTTTTAGCCCTCTAGTTTCACTTTGTATTATAAAGGCTAAATTAAGAAAACATCTTGAGTAAAATAATAGCAAGGAAGTTAATTTGCAATACAAATTCTTACCAAAAATTGCAATCAGAGATAGGTGTGGGAGAACGGCAGATTATTCTTCATGAATTTTTTTTTAGTGAAGCTCTCATCAAGAATGTCATTATAATCTGAAGAGGAATAACTAGGGACACCTGGGTGGTTCAGTCAGTTAAGCATCTGCCTTCAGCTCAGGTCATGATCCCAGGCTCCTTGCGCAGTGGGGAGCCTGCTTCTCTCTCTGCCTTCCACTCCCCACTGCTTGTGTGCACCCGCTCACTCTCTCTCTCTCTCTGACAAATAAATAAAATCTCAAATAAAAAAAGAGGATTAACTAATAGAATTGATTGTTGCATGCTGATTACAGGAAGAATAGCATGGAGGACATTAGGGGAAAGAAGGGAAAAATGAAGGTGGGAAGGGAATCAGTGGGGGAGACGAACCATGAGAGACCCTGGACTCCGGGAAATAAACTGACGGTCTCAGAGGGGAGTGGGGGAGGGGGTGGGGGGATGGGTTAGCCCGGTGATGGGTATTAAGGAGGGCACATATTGCATGGAGCACTGAGTGTAATACGCAAACAATGAATCAAGGAACACATCAAAAACTAATGATGTACTGTATGGTGACTAACATAACATAATAAAATAAAAATATTTCTCAGTGCTTTCTCAAGAAATGCATGAAGGGATAACAAACTACATCAGAAACTACCCTGTAGTCTGAATATATAGTACATTTTCCCTCAAAGAATGAAATGTATGATCTCTGAAATATTAGATAATGCACACCTAAATTTTTGAGATTCTAAGCTATGTACATATCTCTGGGTATCCAAGTGTAATATAAGAAAGGTTGGTTATTTTAATATCGATGGAGTAATTGCTATTCATTTATTTATTCACCTATCCATTCACCAAATATTTATTGAGAACCTACTATATGCCAAACATTGTTCCAGGGCTTGGGATATTTCACTGAAAACAAAACGAATAAAAATTCTCACCTTCATGGAATTTACATTCTAGTGGAACAGCTAATGTTTTGAGTGCTTACTATGTGCCAGTGTTTTAGGCATTTTACATCTATTAATTCATTAATCCTCAGCATAATCCTCAGATAAATACTATCCCATTTTATAGATGAAGAAACTGAAGGAAGGATATACCTAAATGCTTTGTTCAATGTCACACAGTTTGGGGAGTGGTAGAATTGAGATTTAAAGAACCCCAGGCATGCACTGGCTTCAGCATCCATGTTTTTAACTACTACTCTGTATATATTGTCACTCAAGCAAATTCAGATCATGAAGTAAACTCAGAAGCACATAGAATCCAGTCAGATAATTTAAATAAGTGTTGCAACAGGGGAGTGTAAAACACTGAATCGTAAGGATTATGTCAAAAACTGCTATTCAGCAGCGGTGGTCTGTTGCCAGGTTAGATCTAGCATTATTTTTTGTTTTTTTAAAGAGAAGTTGGAAGTATGGATCTTTATGTGCAATCTGATTTTTAAATAATTTAAAATTTCAACAACTCAATACAGGTCAAATAAAACATATTCGGAGGCTGAGACTGCCATTTTGCATGCCATCCTTGCATTTTTTTATACCATCTGTATTATGGTGGGTCTGAGCCTGTCCACTTATTCTTGACACTTATGGGCAGGCACTTCATATGTGTACATGAAACCAAAGTCCTCAGCTTATCCCTCCAATTTTTGTTTTCCTGCAAATGTTTTATTTCTCATGTGGGGATACTGCCTTCTCAGTTAATAAAACTAAAAACCCATAAAGTCATCCTTGACTTCTTAATTTTTCTCCCTCTCTCTCTCTCATTTCCTCTCCCTCCTCCCCCCACTCTGTCTGCCCCCACCTTACTCACTCATCCATATACACACATACACCCTTTTCTTGCTTTCTGCCCTGCTTATGCTTTCTTCTGCCTGGAATGTTTTTTTCCTCTTTCATACTCTTCCCCCAACCCCTCCTTTCCTGGTCTGTCTTACCCATAAAATACAACCTTCCTAAGGGGGAGGACTTCATTTTAGTTATCTTTGCATTCCCAACCTCTAGTGTAGTGCCCAGTACACTAGAGATCCTCTTGGGAATTTGGAGTAAGGTATAGTCTATGAAATTCTTTTCTCCTGACAGCAGGACTAAGGTAATGTCTGTTAGTAATAATGGGGCATTTCTAAGAGCTGTATTTAGGTAGATGTTTTGTTTTGCTATTGCTTTAAATTTGGTTAAAGAAGAGCATCTGCACATCAAAGATGTTTAATTATACTGAAAATTATCATCTACAGAGAAATGCAGTCTATACAAAATTCTACCCTTTGTATAATTGGATTTTTTGCAGAGCTATTGAATGGCATTCATGCCATAATTTGGAAATTACATTCAGCACATTCCTAGAGAACCTTTCTAGTGAAACTTGATATGATGGTGTATCTGTTGAACGATGCTTCTTAGCTCTTATCACCTCTGATAAAGAAGTCTCATGCTCTTCTTTAATATTAACTTAAATTTCAGAATGAATTAAATATGACAACAAATTGTAACAGTCTTATTTTAAATATGCTTTTTCAAACTCATAACCCCCTCATGGCATAATTCTCCCACCCCATTAACTATACCATTTCAGGAAGTATGATTTAAATCTTCTATCACTGATTCACCTCAAAAAAGCTTTTTGTTCACTTCCCTGTTATAACTAAAACTATCATTCCATCAGACAATACCACCAAATACGTAGGTCATTCCCTTTGATTTCTCAAAAGATCTTATTGTTTTATTGTCTTTCTGGTCATCGTACTCCTGCTATAATTCTTGGTCAGTTCAATAGCTGCATACATGATCCTTCCAATACCCTGGTCTTTCACTTTCTTCATTTTCTCTCTTCCAATGATACTGTCCTTTAGCTCGTTTCAGCCATTAATTCCCATGGTCACACCCAAGACCTCATTGTGAACAATAACTGCAGCCCTCTAGAACTTCAATTTAAAATAGTCAGTACCTCCCCTAATTATAAATTTCACAGCCAATAACTATGATCATTTCCTTGCATATGTGTTTAATTCCCTTGGCCTTTTCCCCTTTGTCTAATTCACCTGGAAAACTCAGTGCTGGTTAAATTCTGACCAGCGGTCACCTGTATCTGCGCAGCTATCAATGGAGAAAAAATGTACTATTCTGATTGGTCTCACATTAAATACATGACCAGTAACTTCAAATAAGGTTTTTGCTGATGTCCTGTGAGATATTTATAATATATAATCTTATATGTATTTATACATATATATCCTATATATGTCATATAGAAAATATAATACATAATACATATTCCCCCATTATGTTCAGGTTCCCAGTCTCGTGGATGACATATTGTACCTTTTTCTTTTTCTTTAAATCTCTGACAACTTCTTTCCCATCCTCATTCTCGACTTACAGCGTGCTTCTTACTTCTCTGAGAAAGTTAGAATAAATAGATTAGGCCTTCCACGTCTGCTCTTTTTCCTGCATGGATGCCCACCTACATGACTTCCATCCTGTTACTATGACTTGACTATCCATGCTCAGTCTAAAGCCAACCTGACCACTTGTCCTTTAGATTCCGTCCCTTCTCACTCACACAAAGACACCAGTATGTCTTTCTTCTCCATCATCACTTTGCCACTCTCTATTGGATTATTCTTTTTTTTTTTAAAGATTTATTTATTTATTTGGCAGAGAGAGACACAGCAAGAGAGGGAACACAAGCAGGGAGAGTGGGAGAGGGAGAAGCAGGCTTCCCATGGAGCAGGGAGCCCGATGTGGGGCTCGATCCCAGGAGCCCGGGATCATGACCTAAGCCAAAGGCAGCCGCTTAACGACTGAGCCACCCAGGCGCCCCTCTACTGGATTATTCTTATCAGCATAAAAATATGTTCTTACTTCTTTGGTCTGAACCCCTCCTTTTCTTTTGGACCTTCTTTCTCTAGCTGCTTTTCTTATCAGCAAAATTCCTCAAAAAAGTTGTTAATAGGGGCTATCTCTAGTTCCTGCTTCCCTGTTATCTTTTTCTAACAATCAAATTCTTGCTTTTTATTCTCTATTTTATTCTCCTTTCTTTCATAAAAAAGAACTTGGCTTATTGACAGCCTCAATATATATACTTATTTGGTCGATCCTCTAATATATAAAATATGCATAGCAGAATTGCTATACCAGGATCTCTACCAAAACAAACCCACTTAGTAAAGTTCAAGACCAAATGCTTTTTCCTTTGAATGAAGCCAAGGCAAGGATGCTCTTTGTATCTCGTGTCTTGATCATGTTGTAGTGGTGGATACCCTACCCATGCCATAAAATAAGATAAAAAACAAAAAGCCTAGCAAATGAAAAAAAATGTAAAACTCAGGTTTCTAGAATTAATAACTGAATTTAGCAAGGTCAAGGACACAATGTCAATCCACAAAAACCAATTGTATTTTTTATACTAGCTATGAAATTAGAATTTTAAAAACACCCTTTGAAATAGCATCAAAAACATAAAGTACCTAGGGATAAATTGAACAGTATGTGTGCAAGAACAATACACCCCAAACTACAAAACATTGCTTAGTTAAAAGACCTACAATGTATTAAGAGAGATAATTTGTAGGTTGGAAAAATCAGTCCTGTTGGGTTTCCTTGACCTATAGATTTATTGCAACCCCAATTAAAAGTCCAGTAGGCTATTTTAGAGACATTGACAAGCTGATTATAAAATTTATATGGAAATACACAGGATGTAGAATAGCCAAAACACTTCTGAGAAGGAACGAATGAGATGATTTATTTTGTCTCAAGGTTACAGTAATCAAAGCAGTGGTATTGGCACAAGGATTAGACCTATAGATCAACAGAATAAAATAGGAAATGCAGATATAGAGCCACATATATGTTCAGTTGAATTTCAGTAAGTTGACAGGGTGAGTAATTTAAGGTGGAAAGGGTAGTATTTTTAACAGATAGTGCTGAAACAACTGGATATCCACAAAGAACAATAATGAACTTGAACCCCTCCTTCATACCTATGTAAATATCATGAAAGCTAAAAGTGTAAAAATTATTTAAAAACCATCGGAGAAAACCTTCATAACCTCAGGGTAGATAGAAACAATACATATATCAGACAAAGGATTTGTATTTAGAATATATAAGGTACTGATCAATCCATAATAATGTGACAAACAACCCAATGAAAAGTGGGCAAAAATTTGTAAAAACACTTCATTAAAGAACATTTGTGAATGACCAATAAACACATGCAAAGATGCTCAAGATCATTAGTCATTAGGGAAATGCAAATTAAAACCATAATGTGATATTTCTGTATTTCCATTACAATGGCTAAAAATGAAAAGGTTGAAAGTGTTTATTGCTGGTGAGGATAAGGAGCTGATGGGAATGTAAAATAGCACGAACACTTTGAAAATGAGTTTTGCATTTTCTTAGGAGCATATTCTTACCATAGGGCCCTGCAGTTCTGTGTATTTACCTGAGAAATGAAGAATCAAGAGAAAGGAAAATGCTTATGCAATTACTTTTACGTGATGGTTTTAAACAGCTTTATTCATCATAGTCCTGAATTGGAAACAACTCAAGTATCTGTCAAAAGTTCAATGGATAAACAAATTGTGGAATAGTCATAAAATAAAATACTACTCAAGAATTTAAAAAAATGAACTAAAGATACCACAAATAACCCAGATGACTCTCAACATTAGGCTGAATGAAAGACTCCAAACTAGAATATATGGTGTACGGTTCCATTCATATAAAGCTCTAAAACGGAGAAATCTAATCCATAGTAACAGACCTATCAGTGGTTGACTAGGGGCTTGGGGATTATGGAAATGTCCTACAGATCTTGGGGCATCTGGGTGACTCAATTGGTTAAGCATTGGACTCTTGATTTTGGCTCAGATCATGACCTCAGGGTCCTGAGATCGAGCCCCACGTTGGGCTCTGAGCTGGGCATGGAGCCTGCTTAAGATTCTCTCTCTGTCTCCCTCTGTACCCTCCCCCCAACTCCTGTGCTCTCTCTCTTAAAAAAAAAAAAAAGAAAGAAATGTCCTACAGATCTTGATTGTGGTGGTTAGTGCAGGAGTGTATACATTTGTCAATACTCATCAGATTTTACACTTTAAAACAGGGGTATTTTATTTATGTGTAAATTATATCTTGGTAAAGTTGATTCTTTTAAAATACATTTGGGTGTTTTTTCCTTCTGAATGTTGTGTTATCAATTAATACCTAGTTTGGTTCATTTCTGCCCCAACCACATACATTCTCTTTGATTCAGTGTGATTTCTTGAATGTATGAAACATTAAAATGATTCAGAAGTCAGCAATATATTAAAGAATTTTCTCAGGAAAGTCCATTTCTTTTTTTTTTTGTATTTATGTATACACATACATATATTCACAAACATGCATATGAATCTATATGCACATATATAATATATATTATATAGAATGATACAGATATCTTCACAAAGATAGTATTCTTTATATACTTTTGTGCCCCTTGATTTTGGGGATTTTTTTTTATCCTGGATAATAAAGTCAAGCTTTTGAAGTTTTGTTAATCTTATAGGTAAGAAGTGGTATCTGAGTGCAGTTTTGTTTTTCTCTGCTCTTGAGTAAGGTTGAAATCAATGTTTTGTATCTCTTTTCATGAGCTATCAGTATATTTTATGTATTTTTTCAGTACCTTTTTCCCCCTGATTTTTGATAGTTCGCCATAAATTAGGGATATTAGCATTTTTTTTTGTATTGCATGTTTGCCAAGTATTTTTCCCAGTTTCTCATTTCTTTTGGATTTGCTAATAGTGATTTTTGCATGCAGAGGATTTTTGTTTTTATAGAGTCAAATATAGCCATCTTTTCCTCAATTGTAGCTGCATTTTAAAATCAGTATGGAAACATTTTTCCATACCCAGGTTGTATGAAAGGCACTCATATTTTCTTAAAGTATTATATGGTTTTATATTTTTACACTTACATCTTGATCCATTTGCAATTTATCCTTTTTTTTTAATTGAAAGGTTTATTCACAGAGTGGTTTCAGTGAGGAAAGCATATAGCTATTTCCATATGTTTGTACCCATAGGTTTCCAAATACTTGTATCTTCTTTTTTTTTCAGTTTTTATTTAAATTCCAGTTAGTTAACATACAGTGTAATACTTGTGTCGGGTGTACAATATAGTGATTCAATACTTCCATACGTCACCCAGTGCTCATCACCACAAGTCTCTTCAACAAATGGTGTTGGGAAAACTGGACAGCCACCTGCAGAATGAAACTGGACCACTTTCTTACACCATACACAAAAATGGATTTAAAATTAATTAAAGACCTATGTGTGAGATAGGAAACCATTAAAATCCTAGAGGAGAACACAGGCAGTAACCTCTTTGACATCGGCCTTAGCAACTTCTTACTAGATATGTCTCCTGAGGCAAGGGAAACAAAAGCAAAAATGAACTGTTGGGATGTCATCAAAACAAAAAGCTTCTGCACAGCATAGGAGACAGTCAGCAAAACTTAAAGGCAACCTATGGAATGGGAGAAGGTATTTGCAAATGACATATCTGATAAAGTATCAGTATTCAAAATCTGTAAAGAATTTATAAAATTCAACACCCAAAAATAAATCCAGTTAAAAAATTGAGTTTATTCTTGTGTATGAGATGAAATATTGATCCAGTTTTATCGTTTTTCAAAAATGGCTGTCTGTCCCAACTCCATTTATTAAATAGAGTTTAATAATTTCTACCTTATCTCCAGTGGTTTAAAAAATGCCATTTAAAAAAAATAACATACTGAATTTCCATATATACTTGGATCTATTTCTGGACTTTCTGTTTTGTTTCACCAGTTCATCTGGCTGTTTGCATGCCATTACTACACTTTTTTAGTTATAGAGACTTTATATGATATTTCAATAATATTTTTCTTTAATAATCTAGGTAGGACAGTTTTCCTTCATTGTTCTTCCCTTTCAAAGTTTGTTTGTTTTTTTTATATGGTGTTCCATGATTCATTGTTTGTGTATAACGTCCAGTGCTCCATGCAGAATGTGCCCTCTTTAATACCCATCACCAGGCTAACCCATCCTCCCACCCCCCTCCCCTCTAGAACCCTCAGTTTGTTTTTCAGAGTCCATAGTCTCTCATAGTTCGTCTCCCCCTCTGATTTCCCATGCTTTGTTCTTCCCCTCCTGCTATCTTCTTTTTCTTCTTCTCTTTTATTTTTAACATATAATGTATTATTTGTTTCAGAGGCATGGGTCTGTGATTCAACAGTCTTGCACAATTCACAGCGCTCACCATAGCA
>NC_138376.1:33816089-33831556 GCF_054177405.1 Leptonychotes weddellii | reverse complement strand
GTCTCCCCAGTCTCCAGCCGCACTCCGTGCTCACCCAGCCTGTGACCAAGCGTTTCTATTTCTGGCATCTGACCCCAGCAGGTCCCTGCGGTGCGCTCCCACGCCGCTCCTCCCGGAGGAGGAAGAGGAGTCTCCACGGATCTGCCACTTGTTGGGTCCCTGCTGGAGGAGCAGTGGCCCGACTGTGCCGCGGATCACGGTTTATGGCAACCCCGATCTGAGAGCCCACGCCTTGGCTCCGTCTCTGCAGCCAGCTTCCCCGCTCTGATACCTGGGAGCTCTGCTGCACTCAGGCACCCCCGGACTTTCTGTGACCCCGAGGTCCTGAGACCACACTGTCCCTGCGAGGGTTCCACTCCCCGCTTAGCCACTGGAGCGACATCCCTCAGCGGAGCCGACTTCTAAAAGTTCTGATTTTGTGCTCTGTGGCTCTATCACTTGCCGATAGCGGCCGACGGAGGCCCCTCCCCTGCTGTCTATCCTCCCAAATATTGCCTCAGATTCACTTCTCCGCACGTCCTACCTTCCAGAAAGTGGTTGCTTTTCTGTTCAGAGAGTTGTTGCTATTCCTTTCTTTGATCTCCTGTTGAGTTTGTAGGTGTTCAGAATGGTTTGATCCCTATCCAGCTGAATTCCTGGGACCACACGAAATCCAGGTCTCCTACTCCTCCGCCATCTTGCTCCTATTTCCCTTTCAAAGTTTTTAACTGCTATTTTTGCATGCTATTTTTCTACATGAGTTTTAGAATAAACTTGTCTGGCTCTAGAGAACAATGTTGGTGTTTTTAGAGGGATCTCCTTGACTTGATAAATTATGTAAAGTAAACTGATATCTATATGCTATTGAGTCATCCTGTCTACAGGTAAGTGATGTGTTTTTTCATATGTTCAAGTCTATAATGGTTTTCAGCAGTTGTTTTTTTTTTTTTTTTACAAATTTTCCTCATATAAGGTTTGCACATTTTTGTGATGTTTATTCCTGAAGTATTTTCCTTTTTTCACTGAAAGGGGATATTTTCTTCTAGTATCTTTTTCAGTTATTGTGTGTAGAGAAAAGATGTTGGTATTTTAATTTTATATATTTATGCTATCTTATTAAATTATTGTTTGAGTCCAGTTTTCATTAGACTCTTTTAGTCAGATCTCGCCCTCCCCACTTCTCTGAAACTGCTCTTATTGAGGTACAAGAGACCTCCGTGTTGCTGAGGCTAGTGGTGATTTTCAGTCTTCATCTTATTTGACTGCTCAGCAGTATTTGACAGTCACACATTCCCTCCTCCGTGAAATGTTTTCATTGGGCTTCTGGGGCACTAAACTCTCTTATTGTCCTTTGCCTCACTTTCCTAAGCCTCCTTTGCTGGCTGTTCTTCCCAATCTGGAGTTAATCAGACATCAGTCCCTGGCACTCTTTGGCTTTGTCTCCACTCCTTCCTGGGATCTTTTCTAGGATCTGGCTTCAAGTACAAGATACATGCCGATAAGTCCCAAATTTATAGCTCTAACCCAGACCTCTTAACTGGTCTCCAGACTTGTATCTCCAATGTACAGTAGTCCTTGTATCTAGGCTCTCTGCTTTTGATGTGTCCTGATGTGATGAGTTGAATCTCAGCAGAGCAGAATGATCATTTTAGGTGTAAGTCAGATAATGTCACTATTCTGCTCAAAACTCCTCACTGTCCTCTCATCTCACTCAGTGTAAAAGCCTGAATTTTCAGTCCCCTGCCAGGCCCTGCAAGATCTAGTCTTCCACCACATTTCCTCATCTGCATCTCTGCTTCATGGGCCTCCTTGCTGTGACTTGGCTCTGGGCCTTTGAGTTTGCCACTTCCTTTGCCTAGAACATTTTTTCCCTAGATACCTGCCTGTCTTGCTCCCCTACTTCCTACAGATCACCTTCTCTGATTACTCTATTAAAAGTATCAGTGTTTTTCTTCCCTCCCACTGACAGTTCTTATGATTACCTATCCTATTTCTGTCCTCCTTTCCTTATTTATGTCCTTCTCCTTAGTAGAGTATAAATTTTAAGGTGATAAAGATGATTTTAGACCGTTTTCCTTTCCTTTCTCTTCCACTGTTGTATCCTCAGCTCCTCAAATATTTCCTGGCACAAAGACAGAGACCAATAAGTGTGTTCTTACTGCAAAGGATGAAGACTGCTCTCTTTTGTGGCTCCTAAACTGAATGAGAAGGCAGCTGCAAGGTACTCCAGTGATGATAGCATTATAGACCCAGACTGTAACTATCTAGACAGACTAGATCATGCTTGAAATGACACAGTGGTCTGGTTTGGTTTTAGATACTGATAGTAGGTATGTCTGATAACATTCATTCATTTAATGTAAAATCTTAAGAAAAACAGCAAGTTCTATTTTTCCAGAATGACTGGTGGTTCCACAGTTTAAAAAAAAAAAGAAGAAGAAGAAATGAAAACTAAGTAAGGCTGTGTTTGTGTGTATATAGTCTATACATATATACTCACACATATGTAGAATTTCACTGTCCACATGACTACATCCCATAAACAAGGTAGTTTGGGGTTATGACAGTGTTTTAGAAAAATTTAGAGGTCTTACTGCTTTGATTTTTTTGGCTTACAAGGGCAGTGTGTTCCCCTAGAAAAAAACAAAAACCATGAGTTCCTGAATTACTGAGGAGGAAGCCGTTTCATTTCTTGTAACAGTGGTTCTCAAAGTGTGGTCCCCACAGACCACTGATGGGCTCCTAGGAGTCTCTGGGTGGTCTGCCAGCTGGTTTCTTCTAAAGTTTATAATACGACAGTGTCTGTAGTCTGTTTTATGGCGTGGATTAATAATTTACTTAATGACATTTCTAAAGTATTTTCTCAGATGCCATTCTTCCCATGAGTAATGGTGAGGTTTCTTTTCAATGGCAACTGGGTATAGGTGGAGTTGGTGGTCCCCTCATTCTTTCTTCCTCTTACGAAATAATCCACCGTGTGAAACTGAGAACTGCTACCTTAGAGATATCTGTTCATATGACTGTGAAAGCTTTGAGAAGTCCTTCAGTGGCAATTTGAAACACTAAATTTTTTAACTGAAATCCCAGTTTGCATGCTTTAAAATGACTCTTCATTTGGCCAGAGGGTGGTAGCTCAATTTTCAATACTGGAAGAGATCACATCCAGGAACCTAAGACCTGGGAACCTAAGATAATATTTTGAGTTGACAGCATAGAGTTACCTGGGCTGCAACCCAACAGGCCTGGATTTATTCCTGACTCCATCACTTGGTAATTCTGAGACCTTGATCAAGTTATTTTCCATCTCTGAAGCTGTTCCTATTGGTAAAATATTAAAGTAGTTCTTATACCTATATAATTCCTATATAGAAATATAAATTCCCAGAATAGTACCCAACACATTCATTCATTTAATGGAATATATTTTCAGTGTCTACTATAATGCTGGGTGCTCTGGATACATAATAAGGAAAGATGTGGTTTCTGACTTCAAATAATTCTGCAGATATATGGTAAAGATAGAAAAGGAAATCTGCCCTTCTGGTGCCAGGTATACCAGATATACCAGATATATGCCAGCACTTATTCAGTAGTGCTCTGGGCACCTTGGGAACAGGGGATTAGGCCCAGTTTCCTAGAGGATATGAGGTCGAGCTGAGTCTTAAAAATTGAGTATGAGTGAGAAACAAGGGGCGCCTGGGTGGCTCAGTTGGTTAAAGGTCCGGCTCTTAATTTCAGCTCAGGTCATGATCTCTGGATCATGAGATTGAGCTCCATGCTCAGCGTAGAGTCTGCTCAAGATGCTCTCTCTCCCTGTCCTTCTACCCCTCCTCGTGCTCGCTTGCTCTCTCAAAATGAATAAATAAAATCTTAAAAAAAATTGAGGAGGAATTAGATAGAATTCAGAAGATTATTGCAGCCTACTAGAACAATAGATTCAAACACAATACCAGTAGGTCCTAGTGTGGAGAGCTTTTAGCTGGCAGCAGTGGGGGTGGGAGAGGAAGACAGAGGTTTGATTTGGACGGGGGCTTAAGCATTTAATAAATGGATATTACCACTGCCGCTACCACTACAATTAGTATTATCGTTTTAGATGGCTAGGTGAATTGAGAGGAAACTGTAGTAGCTCTGCTTGAATAAAATAATTTAGCTCACTTGGTTGCAAATACAAGTGGAGTAAAACATGTCTTTCTTGACTCATAGACCTGATATGAAGAAGTTCTGTTTCTAAGTTGCATATTTCTGAGTTTCTCATTTTTTAGAAAGGGAGTGAATAGTTCTTGAAAGCCTTTCTATTTGTTTGCAGCTTCAATACATTTAGTCAGTTTTCATGAGTCAAAGCTGAATTCCCATGTCCAGCATATCCCAACAATTACAAATTTGAAATAAGTGAAAGCTGAAGTGATGCGATTTTATCCAATAGTAGTTACACACAGCTTTAATCGGGTCATATTTATTTATGAATTTCCATATGTTTCTTTTCAGCCTTCGAGTTACGCGTATGGTCTCCCACACTGGGATAGGCTCCTTAAATGCTGGGTGGGACTTTCTGCTCTCCATTTTTCTACTATTCTTGTTTTATTTGCAACTCTAAACAGCATGTAATATAGTGTTCTGCACAGAGAACAGAGCAAATGTTGAGTTGTCAGAAAGGGATTTTTAACTTACATTTAAGTCTGATTTATTGTTCTGCGTGGGAATTTTGCCTGAGGAGAAGGACTGCGGTAAGGAACTGACAGTGTCTAAGTTCCTTATCTCTGTCTGTGTGTATGTATTGTTGCCTCTATCCTTTATATGATTGGAGAATCAAAGCAAATTCAGTTGGAATTAATTGAGTTAAAATTTTTACATTCTCCTTGTAATCTGCCTTGCTTTTGTTTGTCTTTAGCTGTGAGGTTCCCAGAAGAGTGTGCGTTTTATGGGATAGTCCAAATCACCAATGAGACCAAAAAGATCCTTTTTACATGGGCTGATGCCACACTGTTTTATTAAATATTTGGAAAAGAAGGACAAGTCCTTTTTTTGAACAAAATGTTGAGAAAGGGATAATTCTTTCGTAAAAGTAATTATATGTATATAACTTAGTACCAGCCATTTCATAAGCACTAAAACTAGTTTTCCCTATGAATACCATATATGGAGTGTCTGCCCTGTTCCAGGCGTACAGTAAGTAGCCTTACTGTGTCCTCAGTACTTGTGTACATTTACTCCTCTAAGGGTAGATTAGACTAAATAGATTTTTAAGTGTGACTTTTAAGAAATTTTTTAAAAATGAAATTTAATTAAAATTTTGTATTCTATACCATAATGTATCTGTGTCTATTTCAATGTAAATACACTATTTTAATTACTATCTAATTCAGTCAATGCCTCTGGAAGATGTGCTGCATGTTTCTTCTTTAGCTTATCTTACCTTAATACACAGTTCTGCATACAGTGGTGTCTGTGTATCCTTGTAGAAGAAGCCATATTCATCTTAACAATAATCCTAAGAAATTCTTACTATCTCCCATTTTACATGAGGAAAGTGGGGCCCAGAAAGACAAAATCACTGCATCCTGAGAATGTACAAACATATTTCTAATGTTCTGTTGGCACAAGACAATTTTACCGGGTTAGAGGACTTGTGACTAGTGAGGAAGAAACAATTTTTTACAAGGTGATGGATAAGAATGAGGGCATGTTCTCTTTGTATGTTGTGTTCTACTTGGGAATTTCCATTTCTTAAGCAATTTTCTAATTTGGCAAATTTGACATTAACTATTCATTAATTTTGAAAGTTTTTAAAGAAATGCATGCGAGCTGAACTTTGAGACTTGTATAATAATGAAATATTGAAAACCTATTAAAACCTTATCTGTTATTATTTATATCAGTCTGTATAAACTAAGGAACTCTATATATCCCAGATACCTGAGTTTAACTTTACATAAGGATACCACTTTTTTTTTAAATAATTGAGTAAAATCAACATTTACTAGCACTTTTCATAAATGTTCATTACTTTTTTTTTTTTTTAAAGATTTTATTTATTTATTCATGAGAGACAGAGAGAGAGAGGCAGAGGGAGAAGCAGGCTCCCAAGGAGCAGAGAGCCCGATGCGGGACTCGATCCCAGGACCCTGGGATCATGACCTGAGCCGAAGGCAGACGCTTAACCATCTGAGCCACCCAGGCACCCATAAATGTTCATTACTTTTGATGAGTACACAAAGGATTAGTTAAAATTGTTGAAGATGGTATGCACGTATTTATGAATTTTTTAAACTTTTTTTAACTTAATTTTTTTCTTGAGAGAGAGAGAAAGAGAAGTGGAGGATCAGAAGGAGAGAGAGAGAATCTTAAGCAGGCTCCATGCTGGGCATGACCTGAGCCAAAATCAAGAGTTGGACATTCAACCAAATGAACCACCCAGGCGCCCGTTTATGGTTCTGTAGTAGTTTGTGGAGTCAATCTTTTTTTTTTTTTAATTTTATTTGAGTATAGTTGATACAGTGTTACATTAGTTTCAGGTGTACAGCTTAGTATCTTAAGTATTGTATAGTAAGTCAATATATCCCATACATTACTTCATTATTAGTACTTTACTTGCCAATTTACCAGTCTTATCCTTGAATAAACTTATGGATGAGTATCAAGGAGTTCTGTTGAGTCTACCTCCAAAGTATCTCGGTTGCATCTACTGCTTCCCATTACCAGTACCATCAAGCACTACTTTCTCTTTTAGAGAACCGCAGTAGTAAACTCCCTGGTCTTCCTGCATCTGGTCTTGCCCTGTTTCAGTCCATTCTCCTCACAACAGCAGAAGGTGCTCAGAATGCAGTTAGACCTTGCCACTCTTCTGTTTAGGTCTCCATTTACCCAGGACATTCTGGTTTAAGCCAGTTATCCAGGTGTAATTACTGATAATGCACTCTTGATTTAGATAAATCATGAGGTCCACCAACTTAAAGCTCTTTAGTGATTTTCGGTGCACTTAGAATAAATTCAGACTTCTTATGGTGGCCAACACTGCACTGTGGGAACTGACTGCTGTCCTTTTCTCTGTCCTCTTTTGTCCATGTTTATTTCTTTAACTCACTATTGTCATCTCTCAATATCTCATTCAAGCCAAGTTCTTTGCTGTCCAAGAGTCTTTGCACGTGTTCTTCCTTCTACCTGGTGTGCATCTCTCTACCCCTTTTTCCCCACCAGTGAGTGGACTTTGAATGACTACAGCCCTGTATTCCTTGAGGTCTCAAATCTCAGCTAAAACGTCACCAGTTTGAAAGGCCTCCCTTGTGGGGCGCCTGGGTGGCTCAGTCGTTAAGGGTCTGCCTTCGGCTCAGGTCATGATCCCAGGGTCCTGGGATCGAGCCCCGCATCGGGCTCCCTGCTCCGCAGGAAGCCTGCTTCTCCCTCTCCCACTCCCCTGCTTGTGTTCCCTCTCTCGCTGTGTCTCTCTCTGTCAAATAAATAAATAAAATCTTTAAAAAAAAAAAAAAAAGAAAGGCCTCCCTTGACCCTGCCTAATGTAGATGCCTTTTCTATTATAGGTTATTTCAGCAACCTGGGATTTTTTTTTATATATCATTTATTATGACTTGTAAAACTTCCGTTTATTGATATATTTCTTTGCTGTCATAATGGAAGATCCTTGAAGGCAGAGACCATGGCTGTTTTTTTCAATATGGTACCCTAACTCATAGCTTCGTGCAGAGTATATAGTAGGTCCTCAGTAAATATTTGTTGAATACACGAATGAAGACAGATTAAAAGCCAAAACTTGCTTTAGTCTTGCTTCTATAGAACAAGACAAAAAATAGTGACCTGTTCTCTGTTGAGATATCTTCGCTAAAATCAATACTAACTCACTTTTGAAATGGAAGAAATTAATTGCGTATCAAGAGTTTGAGGCCCAGTTGTTTTACCACACATATATAAAAGGGAAAAATATCTTAAAAGAAGAGAGGGAGAATAAGTGTAACAAGCTTAAAGTTTGGGGCTTATTATGGGTTTGTATTCTAGATTTCCTTATCACTGTCAACAATTAATTATACATCTTAAAGTTATGGGTCTTCTCTATCATTCAACAAAAATCAGTAATCAGGATCATCTTGTTCACTATTTGAGAGTAAATGAGAACACAGTAGAAATACAATATTTAGTGTATTATTTAAAAGTATGAATTTTTATTTGAAAAAGTTTAGTTTTGGTTTTTGTGAGGAGCCTGTAGTCTGGTTGTAAGGGTTAAAGCATTAGGATAAAATAGGACTTTGCAAGGATATACTTTGCAAATAAATGTCAAAAGTTCTAAATGCTATTTTAACAAAGTAGTTTATAAAGTCAGATCAAAACCTCTGAACAGCTAATATAACTAATCCTATGTTTTTCCAGCTATTCTTTAGCTACAGGTATATAATGGCTACACATTTAAACCAAGTTTATGTAGTTTTGAGTGCTGTTTTTTTGTTTGCTTGTTTGTTTTACTTTATAGCATAGCATTTTCTTCTGACACAATATAGTTTTCATATTTTCTCTACAATACTTTAGACCAAGGACTAGCAAATAATGGCCCATGGGCCAAATCTGGCCCTTTGCCTATGTTTGTAAATAGAATTTTATTGGAACACAGCCATTCTCATTGATTGATATATTGTGTATGGCTCTTCACGCTACGATGGTAGAGTTGAGTAGAGGTGACAGAAAGTGTATGGCCTGCAATGCTGAAAATATTTACTATTTGGCCCTTTACACAAGTTTGTTGACCTCTGCTGCAAAGCATATGAAGGCAGTGACTGTCTGATCTAATCATCAGTGTTCATCCTCTTAGTGCCCTGCTGGAATCTGACCAACTCCAGAATCCTACTGCAGGTTTAAAAAGCTGAAAACCTTTATTCTTATTTCTATAACCATTGTACTAAATTTGGAACATCTTGTAAATTTTATTCAAGCATGGCAAAGATAAATCCTACTTGTCTAATAAAATTTTCTTGGCTGTGCATGTCAAAATTGTATGTGTGTGTGTGATGCTTAGTAAACTGACAGGAACAGATTTCAGAGCAAAAACTAAATTTGATATTACAAAAACACCCATAAATTAGTCCTAACAAACATGTTTTTTATTCCTTCAATTTTGATACTGGCCATTTTATTGTTGATTTTTATTTGAAGGCTTTTACACCTTAGCAAAGTAGATTTGAAATGTTTAGACAATGCTCATCCACATATTAAAACACTTTTCTTCCAAGAGGAAGCATAATAATTTATTCTTTTATAGGTGTTGTGACTTAAGTGCATCTTTTTCTTCCTGTTTCTTGATCCAATGTAATTAAATAATAGATTTTATTTCATAATTTTTCAAAAGGAATAAATGGGTTGTTTATATTTTTCCATGCCCTTCTAAAGCTTAAATGGGATCCTTTCTCTCTGCAGTAAAGGAAAATGAAATAGCCCTTTCAAATCAATGTTCTTGGGAAATGAATGTTAATTAAAAATATACAGTTTAGGGGCGCCTGGGTGGCTCAGTTGGTTAAGCGACTGCCTTCAGCTCAGGTCATGATCCTGGAGTCCCCGGATCGAGTCCCGCATCGGGCTCCCTGCTCAGCAGGGAGTCTGCTTCTCCCTCTGGCCCTCCCCCCTCTCATGTGCTCTCTCTCTCATCCTCTCTCTCAAATAAATAAATAAAATCTTTTAAAAAAATTTAAAAAATAAAAAATAAATTAAAAAATACACTTTAACAGAAACATTTTTCCCCAGAAAAATCTGATAGTTAAATCTAAGTTAGATGCTCCTTGAAAATAATGCTAAAAATTTTAATAACTATTCAATCATTTAAAAACCAGTGCCATAAAATATATATACATAGTAAAGTATAATTAAACTAGTTGCCAACTTAGTCCTTATTGAATAAGTTTTAGTTTTTATACGAAGAGAACCTTTTAAAAATCATACCTTCTCTTCAAATTATATTTGTATGTCTTACATGCTATATTCATTTATCTTGTTTATGTTGAGAAATAGTTTTTTTTTTAGCGTTATAAAAATAACGGCAGATTGGGAATAAAGAAGTCCTGGTGCCTCAGACAAAATAACAACTAGAGGATTCTTTCATATTTGCCTAGACTGTGATAGCTATTTTGTGTATATTTAAAGCCAAAAGTAAACTCAGGCACTTCTCACCCAGCGTCATTCAGTGTTTTTAAGTACAGTGGAGTAGAAATTATTAACTGGTGTGACTGTTTTTATCCTTTATCCTGGTGAAATATTCATTCCTGACTATTATGAAAAGTGACATAAAAACAAAAACAAAGCACTTTTATAATATAAATGGCTGCTCTAATCATTGGGCATTTCATTTTCTTTAATGGTTTCTGTACCTGTCTATGTATGAGCTATTGGTGGGTATTACACATTCAGCTCTTTTCATTTTGGTTTTACAACCTGTCATACATGTTTTTTAATGCTAGTAAAACCTGTATATATAAGAAAGTATTTAGAATAGTGTGTGCAGGGAGGGGAGGCGAGGAAAGGGGGGGTGGGGTGGGGCTGGCTTGAAGAATTAGTTTGAATATCTGAACAAGCCAGCTAGCAGTTTCTCTGTTAGGCCCAGGAAGACAAATTTTAGACTGTTTACACTATAAGTAAAACTCAAGTAGTTTTGGAAAATAACTTTTGGGTATTTTTATCAGGATTTTTATATATAAATTTTTAAAAATTTTATCTTTTAGTGGTTTGTCCTGGTTGTCTTTGGGAATCTGATGAAATTGTAGATTGCCTCCCATCTAAACATTTTATATACAGTTTTAGAAAGTTCATAAGCCCCAGGATAAATTTCCTCAGCCACAAAATATTTACCTGATTAAACAGTCCCTTACCTTTTAAAGCTAAAGACACAATTTGAATACATTAACTGTATCAGTTTAAAAGGGATAAAGTTAATTGTAGCAAATTTGAAAAATATTGAAATAGAAACTAAATAAAAATCACTTATGACTTTATCTAGATAAAACTACGCAGTGTCTTCATGTATTTTCTTATTATCTCTATTAATAAAATTTTACTTCAAAAAAATTTTTATCATTACCATACTTCCGATTTTCAGTCTGCTGTTTAAATTTAACATTTTATCATTAGAATCTCTCCTGCTGGTGAATATCCATAAAAACATTTCCTATGGCAGAGTAACATGCCATTGTGAGGAAGCTATCTTTTGTCAGTAGAAGCGTATGCCCTTTCCAGTGTTTTGCTGTTTTAAATAATGTGCAAAATAACATCCATGTTCATAAATTCTTGTCAATATCTGATTGTTTTCTAAGATAGATACCTAGAAATAAAATTATAGGGTCAGAGGCTATTATCTTCGTTAGCACACAAGTTGAAAGTGCCCTCCAGAAGATTCTGTCTCTATAGCAGTGAATTAGTTTGTTTTCTGAATTCTGTCCTGCAAAGAGCATTAGCATTTTTAAAAATCTGCTAATTTAAGCAGTGCGAAGTAATAATTTATAGTTTTTTTAATTTGTATTTATGATCCCATTAGCCACCTGTATCCTAATGTGACTTTTTTATTCATATCATTTGCTCATTTTTCCTTTAGGGTTTGAATGTTTTCCATGAGCCTTTTATGTGTTTAGAAGAGTAACATTTTATGAACTCCTTTAGAAATCTTTTTCCAGGGGCGCCTGGGTGGCTCAGTCGTTAGGCATCTGCCTTCGGCTTAGGTCGTGGTCCCGGGGTCCTGGGATCGAGCCCCACATCTGGCTCCCTGCTCTGCAGGAGGCCTTCTTCTCCCTCTCCCACTCCCCCTGCTTGTGTTCCCTCTCTCGCTGTGTCTCTCTCTGTCAAATAAAATCTTTAAAAAAAAGAAAAATATTTTTCCAGCATGTACCTTTTCATTAAGTCTTTTTTTATGCCAGAAGTTTTCATTGTAAATGTAATCCAATTCACTGGTTTTCCCCCCTTCAACAGTAATGCTTTTATGATTAGAAAGTTCTTGAGAACTGATTTATATTCCCATGCATTATCTTAAGCTGTATTTATTTATTACATTTAAAATTGCACCATTGTAATTTATTTGGATATACAGAATGAGACAAAGATTTAACTTTGTTATGTCTCAGTATACAGGCATACATATAAATAATTGTAACTGAATGTGTCACTGTGTTCATATCATAAATGCCTTTCTTAAGGGATTTTTTTTTTCTATTTTGCTGGTATTTGTGCATCCCTAAATCCATGATGCCTATTTAGTTACCCTTTTTCTCCATGCCTTAATATTCGTGTATAGATATATGTGTATGTACATAGAAACATCAACATGCATAGGGTTTTTTTCACATTGTTACTTATTTTATAAAAATGGGATTATATCATACATACTTTTCTGCATCTTGTTTTTCTTGCTAAAAAATACGTCATTGAATTTTAAGTCAATTAGTGAAACTGTTACATTGTTTTTTGGAGTTTCTTTTGGGTTTTTTTGTTGTTTTCTTTTTTTTAGTTTTTGACAGTTTTTAGACCTGACATTTTATTTATTTTTATTTTTTAAAGTTTTTATTTAAATTCCAGTTAGTTAACTTACAGTGTAATATAACTTTCAGGTGGGGGTGCCTGGGTGGCTCAGTCGTTAAGCGTCTGCCTTCGGCTCAGGTCATGATCTCAGGGTCCTGGGATCCATCCCTACATCAGGCTCCCTGCTCACCGGGGAGCCTGCTTCTCCCTCTCCCACTCCCCCTGCTTGTGTTCCCTCTCTCGCTGTGTCTCTTTCGGTCAAATAAATAAATAAAATCTTAAAAAAATATATTAGTTTCATCCCCATCACCTATTTCCCCTATCCCCCACCCACCTTCCTTCTGATAACCATCAGTTTGTTCTCTATAGTTAAGAGTTTGTTTCTTGGTTTGTCTTTCTCTTTTTTTTTTTTCCTTTGCTTGTTTGTTTTGTTTCTTAAATTCCACGTTTGAGTGAAATCATACAGTATTTGTCTTTTTCTGACTGACTTATTTCGCTTAGCATAATACTCTCTAGCTCCATCCACGTCATTGCAAATGGCAAGACTTCATTCTTTTGATGGCTGAGCAATATTCCATTTTATACATATATATACACACCACCTCTTCTTTATCCGTTTATCAGTCGATGGACATTTGGTGGCTGCAGAATATAATTTACCTTTTCTCTATTGATAGAATTCTTTTTTCATCATATTTGATTAATCTTAATATATATTGTCAGATTCTCTTCCTCCTATTTCTGCTAGCAATAGAAGTTGTAGCTCCTTTCAATTTTAGTTCAAATACTCAATGTGAAGAAATATCTCATTTTAATTTGCCATCTGACTACTAGTGATTATGAGCATCTTTATGTTGGTTGACATTTGGATTTGCTCCTCTGTGAATTGCCTGTTCATATATTTTTTTTTAAAGATTTTTTTTTTAAGATATTTATTTATTTGACAGAGAGAGACAAAGTGAGAGAAGGAACACAAGCAGGAGGAGTGGGAGAGGGAGAAGCCGGCCTCCCGCGGAGCAGGGAGCCTGATGCGGGGCTCAATCCCAGGACCCTGGGATCATGACCTGAGCCGAAGGCAGACACTTAACGACTGAGCCACCCAGGCGCCCCTTTTTATACATTTTTCTAATGGATTTCTTTTTTATAAATTTCTAAAAACATTAAGTCATTACATCTCTTAAAATTGCATTGCAGAATTTTTTCAAATAATCCATGAAAATGTTTTAAAATTTTATATATTCATAAGTGTTTATACTTTCCTTTTTGAACTTACAGCTTTCAATAAGGATGTCTCTCCAGTACTTTATTGTATATATTGTGTCCTAGACCATCTTATAAGATTTTTAATGTTTTGTTTCTTGCTGTTTAATAAACCACCTCAAAGCATAGTGGGATTAAAAGCAAAAATCAGTTGGGGCTCCTGGGTGACTCATTTGGTTGAGTGTCCAACTCTTGATTTCACCTCAGGTCATGATCTCAGGTTTGTAAGATCAAGCCCCACTTTGGGATCCACACTTGGCGTGGAGCCTCCTTGAGATTCTCTCTCTCCCTCTCCCTCTGCCCCTCCCTCCCTCTAAAAGGATCATTTTATTATTTCTTGTAGTCCAATGATTTGGCTCAATGAGGTGTTCTTTTAGTTTTGCTTGTAGCCTCTCACTTAGTTGCAGTCAGATGGTACCTGGAGCCATGTCTCTGGAGTCTTGACTAGGATTCTTAGGAAGGCTGGAGCTCCCTCCTTCCCTATGTAGACTCAGTGCCTCTCCTCTCCGTCTAATCTCTTTATATGGTCTATCCAGCAGAGTCTACTTGATGGTACCATACTCTAAAAATGTCAAAATTGTAGAAGCTGCAGCAGCTTTTTATTGTCAAGACAGGAAAGTCCTGGAACGTCACCTCCTCTATGACTATTGAATAGAACAAGTCACAGCCCAGCCTAGGTTCACTGTGGGAGAGAACTTTCTAAGGGCATGAATACAGGAGCCATTCACCGGGGTCTTCTTTAGAAACTAGCTCCCACAAGGCCTAGGTTTTCTTTGCAGACTACTAGCCGTGCATGAAAAGGTCTCCTGCACCCTTGGATGTAGGCCCTGGATCTTCTTTCATGATTTGTATCATTTTGAATTTTACATTTTAAGTTTTTAATTTACCTAGAATTTATTTTGACATATGGCATAAGATGAAATCTTACTTTTTTCTCTTTAGTTGGCTGTTTGTCAAACCATTGATTCAGTAATTCTGTTTTCCCACCGAAGTAAACTGCCCCTTTCCGTCACATTTTCATCTATTTCTCATTCTGTTCAATTCTATCCCACATAATCTTTCTTCCTTTTTATTCCTTAATCCTTTCTTTTCTCCCTCCACCCACCACTCCCTTTCCAGTGCAGCCACTACTGCTCCAACGTCCTAATACAGTTATATCCTAATCTTCACTTAATTCGTTGGTCACTGTTTACCTTGTTTTGACTCTGAGATCACCTGAATCCATAGCTGAGTTGTGCAGTATCGTATTTGCATTTTCTTGTAATTTTTGTTTTATTTTCCTTGCAGCAGTTGTCTTACCCCTTTGATTAGTTCTGTATTTATCTGCCAGTAATTCATACCCAGCTGTCAATCAAGTGTGAATCTCCTCCTGATATAAATAAGAAAAGGTATTTCCTGTGATTTCATCTTTCTTAGGAATACCTTTCCTAGACCCCCTCTGTCTGCTTATTCCAGTCTGGAGAAATTGCTCTTTACCATCCTGGGTATCTACCTTCATGTCTTGGGGATTTTATTTCATGCTCTGTAGCATACTTGTGTCCTACACCACTTCCAACAAGGAAGTAAGCCAAGGAAAATTCTTCCTTTTTCCTTATTCCGTTATTTTGCTGGAATATCTTGTCCATTAGCTTTCTGAGAAAGAGTTCATGATAGTGTGTCAGCCATACCCAGAAATAAATAAGTCAAAAATAAATAAGAAAAAGAAAGCAAGATTGTTGAATCTCAGATCTGTA
>NC_138376.1:33791756-33815589 GCF_054177405.1 Leptonychotes weddellii | reverse complement strand
CGCCATCTTGCTCCGCCCCAAGTATTTTCTAATATTAAGCATGCTTGAATTCATGAAAAAAATCTTATTCGGTCATGGCACATTTCTTATTATATATATTGGCAAATTAAAATTGCTAATATTTTAAGATTCCTGCATCCATTTTCATAAATGAGATTATATTATGATACTTTGTAAAATTTAAGGAGTTTTCCTTATTTTCGTTACTCTGAGATAGCTTATATAGCATGGTAATGAACTGTCTTATGAATGTTTAAAAGAGCTTTTCCATAAACCATTTTGGATTCATAGCCTTTTGAGGACATAATTCTTTAAAAACATTTAGCATTTCTTCCAAGTTTACTGATCTATCCAAGTTTTCTATGACCTGTTGAGTAAAACTAATCATTTAATGTTTTCTTAGGAAGATACTCATTCCATCAGGCTTTTCAAATGTTAGTAACAGAATTATATGTGAATTGATTTCTCCAGTCTATGACTAGATCCCCACTCCTTGCTAATTTTAGCAGCTTTCTTTTCTTTTCATTTTTCTTATTGAGACTTGTTATAGATTCATTCCGCCATTTTGTTCTTATTTTTGCAAAAAGCTCCTTAAATTGGTAAATTTAATTATTTGTTTTCTAACTTTATGCGTTTATTTTTATATTTTCATTTTTCCTCTTTTCGATGTAAAATTTCTTTTTTTTTAGAGAGAGAGAGAGAATATGTGCAGGAGTGGTGGGGGAAGGGCAGAGGGAGAGAGAAAATCTTAAGCAGACTCTACGTTCAACATGGAGCCCCATGCGGGGCTCAATCTCACATGATTTGAGCTGAAATCAAGAGTTGGACACTTGACTGCCTGAGCCACCTAGGTGCCCCTTGATGTAAAATTTCTAATTTTAGTTGAATCGTTTATTTTAATTTTCCCCAATTTAACAAAGGCTTAAAAGCTAAAAAGTTGCCTGTGTTTTAAATAAAGTTTTGTCTAAATTTTGTAAATTTTACATGGACTATTCTCAGTGCTGTTATTGCCCAAATAGCCAATGGTAGTAATTTTTAATCTGTTGTGGGTCCATTAGTTGCTCCTATTAGTTGTTGGTTTCTTCTTTTTAAATTTTCAATCAGTTAGGGTTTTATATGTTTAACTTCTCTTACTACTTTCAGGTTTTCTTTTTTTGCTCTGGTAGGGTAATGTGCTCTATAAATTTGTACATTTTTGAAATCTGTTGACCGTGAGAGACAGAAAGACTCCTGTGACGTTCTGTAATGATTTTCAATGAAAAAAATAATGAAACCCCTTCTTTACTGATGATATATAGATCCATTATGTAAAATCAAAGAAGTTTTTCTGTTTGAGGAAAGTGTGGGGGGAGGAGAGAGGCTAGAGACCCACCAAACTTCCCCTTACCTTCCCTAAAGAGCAGCTTGGAGTCTTTGGAGTTACCTGGATAAGATTTAAAAACTGCTGCTCATTTATAAAATGTTTTATATGCATCTATAAAGTTAAATTTTTATTATTAAAAATTTTCCCCCCAAGTCAATCTGTTAATGACTGAAATAGTGTGTTTCAGTCTCAACAAATGCATTTCTCTGACCTCTCCCTGAATTACTGAAGCTTTTACTTTGTATATTTCAATTCTCTGGAATTTGATGATTAACATTTTGTATTTACTCTCTTCATCACAGGCAGCATCACTTAGTAACATAAAATTACTGACATGGTTCCCTTTTAAAGCTTTTCCCCTGGAATCTTTTCTCTGAACTAATAATTGCTACTATTACATCTGAGTTTGTCTGATATACCTTTGATTGTTCTTTTACTTTTACATTAAAAAAAATCTACTAAAACTATATTTCTATTCTTACAGAATACACATATGCAGGCATAACAGTATATATGTAAAAGTATATGTGTATCTATATATATCATCTGTATGTAGGCACATAAACTATATCTTTCCAGTCTATCAATTCTGTATTTCTTAATCTCATGTACACTTAAATTTTAAACTTTTTTCTGGGTTTCATTTTTAAACAATGTTTTTAATTTTTTTCATATTTGTAAACATCATTTACCTTACTAGGGTTAGCCTTTTTTCTTTTATGATGAATCTTACCTAAGATATTTTTAAACTGTTAGTCTTACAGGCATTTTATTTCACTTTCCATTATAATTAAAAAATAATAATAATAGATAGAGAAGGGGAATGGTAGAAAGAACAGACTTCAAAACCAAGAGAAGATGGAGAACATCTATAGCAACCCACCTCTCTGGCTTCTTCAGTGAGTTTTCCAATATACTTAGCTCCACGAAGGATAACACTGGATTTCACCCTCCCCAGGGATCATAACCTCATTATTCTTGGGGCATAACTGAATGGTGAACCTTATTTCTCTGATCATTCAGCTTTTATGAGAAACTTTGTGTTTTAAAATCTATGGTCAATCACTTTAGGTTAAATTCAGATGGCCACCTGGAATGTTATTCAATTTTAAGCCAATTAAAAACATTTTTAAGTGATCTTAAATTTTATGTGTTCTACTCTGCTTTATTTCTAGATTCCAGTGTCAGGCCTCTGAGGTTTTAGCACCCTAATTAATTTAAAGTCTGGTCTCTCTGGTGGGCTCTAATCTTTGCTTTCTTGTTTACTTTTATCAATTTGAAGATTAGTCAGAAGGTAGAGTTCACTCAACTTTTTAAAGATTCATTGTTTATATCCCCTTCACAAACCTAGTAGTTTATTAGACCAGATATTTTACTTGATTGATGATAAACTTGAGCTTCTCAGGTTCCTTCACAGTAGAGCAGCTGGGTCTTAGGCAGGGCTCTTCTGTGAGTGACCACAATCACTCCATTAAGAAAACCCAAAAATGGGGTGCCTGGGAGGCTCAGTAGGTTAAGTGTCTGACTTCAGCTTGGGTCATGATCTCAGGGTCCTGGGATCAAGCCCCGCTTGGGGCTCTGCGCTCCCTGGGGAGTCTACTTCTCCTTCTTCCTCTGCTTCTGCCCCTGCTCATGCTCTCCCCCCCACCAAATAAATAAACAAAATCTTTAAAAAACAAAAAAAACCTAAAGCTACTTGCAGTTTTTGCGACCACCCTCTTGGCCTTTGGTTGACACAACCACATTTAATTGATTAACACTCAAAAGATTAGAACGTAAGAAACAGAATCAACAGTAAAACATACCTGTGTCATTCTGGGGTGGAGGTTAAGTGGAGGAGCTGAGAGGAGCTGTGAGCATTCAAATGTATTATTAGGCTTACCAAATCCCTGCTTCTGTTTCCTAGCCCCTTGAAAGCAATTCTGAACATTATTTAATCTTTATTTGAGAATTTGTAAGGATCTTCAGAGACAATGGGTCATAGATCTCTACTATACATACATGTCTAAGTGTTAAAAATTTGGTGTTGGAGAAAACTAAAATAGGGTAAAAGTTAGATAACTATCATGATGGAAGGACAAGCAATTAGAAATGGAAGTAAAAATCCAGAGTTTTTATATTTCAAGCCATATAATCTTTAATAGTGCTGAAGTAAATTATGAGCGAAACACAAAGCCAGGCACACATAGAAATCACCTAAAACAACAGGAAAGAACTTTTTTTTTTTTTTTTTTGTATACTCGCCCAATGTCTTGAGAAAAAACTAGGAACCCAGGTGGGTTTTTATGTCTATAAAATTTTTTTCTCTTCTAAATTACATTTAAATGAAAAAAAAGGAAAGAAAGCTAAACAATAATAAGCTTTGTTGGTAGGTCTATACTATTTGCATACATCCTTGGGAAGAGGTAGCAAACAAAATTTCTGCAACATTAAGTGATGCTTAGAGAAAAATGAAATCACAGAGTGATGCCAGGACTGATTATTCCACTGCACTTGAAAAGCAGAGATTGCAGTCTGTGAGTCCAAAGTGGTTTCATATGGACTGCTGCAGTTGTGGTTTATGCTTGAAACTATAACCTGTCAAATTAGAAGCAGGCAAGGCCGATGCTGTTAACGGTTCCACTTTCTACTGTCTGCAGTTATGTCTATAAGTTCAGCACTTTTTATTCAGTTAAACTCTGTTATTTGGATGAGTAGAATCTCAAAACTGCTCTTTGTTATCTTGGTTAGAGAAGATTTTAGTTATGATAGAAAGCTTAAAGACCTGCCAATCTGATTTTTATTACATAGATGAAGCTGACTTGCGTTGTAACCATTTTCACCAACTATTGATATTTTATTATCCTGGTTACCACTATGTAATAGGTAACTACAGAGAAGAGGTAGATAAACTACATCAGTTCCCACGCCCTTCCTCGTCTGCCTTTCCGGTTACTTTATTGACTTTAACTTGCACCTTACTGACTCATCATTTTTCCAAGCCTACAGTAGCCTGCTATTATGAGCTTAGTGTTACAACATGCTCCATTTCTTCTCTTCTCCTTGATTATGGAATGCCCTTCCAGGCAGTGGGCTTGGTTGACAGAGATTTTCCCATCAAAACTGAGAAGCTACTTGTTCTATTTTATTAATGTTTCACGCAGAGTCCTTTCTTAGTGAATCTTTCTTAATGCCCATTAGTGTAATATAAAAATGTTTTTTTAAAAAAGCATAAACAATATTTGCTCTGTGTATAATGCATCGTAAGTGAAACCATGCCACTAAACAATCATATCCTGTTTAGGCCATAATGAAATCAGAAATATATGTTTATCATCTGCTTTGGACAACTGAGCATGATTTTGGCCCACGGCGAAGTTGAACTAAAACCATTTGCAGTTGCCCCAAACCAAGATAACCACACATTTTTAAAGTAATTGATACCTAAAGAGAACATTGCCTTTAGATCACAGTTCATGATCTAAGCATACTAATTCTTTAAAGAAGGTTGTTAAAGCTTATAAAGCATGTATGTCTATTGGACTTCCTCCAGAATTTAACATGAAATAATTATATTTTTAGCATGCATAAAGATTATTAGCATGGTCTTTTGGATTTTTGGAATTACTTCTCTTGCCCAATTTAAAGAGAAGGGGAAAATGAAGATTTTTTTTACATGTAAAAGTATAATAATAAGAAGGGTGATAAGAATAATGCTTTGTATTTTGGAAGGCACTCAAATAAAATCAGTCATTTTCATTTTTGAATATTTAAGGAAACAATAATTTTATGAATAGATAGCTTAGGCAAATAGAAGGAGCAGAATTTTCATATGTGTTGTGAAAACATATCCAGGGAACCCAAACACACGGGACTAACTTTGTGTTACAGGGCTATAAGCACGTAATTGCCCTGGATACTACCTTAGCTAGCGAGTCTATTCATAGCCTGAAAGACAGCTCTTCATGCTATATGCCAACACGAAAGCAGGAAAATTACCTTTGCCCACAAAGATAACTAGATGATTTGGAACAAAAAATAAGTTTGAAATAAAATAATATCAGTAAAAGTTAGGCTTAGCAAGAAGCTTAGGGAAATCTACTCATATTTAGAGGAGGAAAGAGAGAAACAGAGCACTGAAGTTGTCTTCCAAAGTCTTGTCTGAAGGCAGAGTACGACACCCTTAGAGGGAGACTCTGCTGCACCATGCTACTTTCAGACATGCAAACACACTGTTCTGGGCAATTCAGATAACAATTAAAGAACATAAGAATAGAACCCAATAGCATAAGCACTGCAATGGGTATTCTATTACTGTAAGAAGGGAAGAGTATACTGTACCTCCATTCTTTCTTGTTTAACTTCATCAATCTCATCATCTTCAAACATTGCCAGGAGTTCTCCTGTTTGGTCAATAGAGCTGAGAAAGTCTTGGGCGATTTTCTGTCTTTTGTTTGCATTATTGCTGCCACTCAGTTTGTCTTTGTGAACATAAGGGAAGGAAAAAAATGTGCTTAGTAGGTTTATATCAACACCAATCACTACATGTATTGAATACTGCATGTGAAATTCAGAATTGGAGTTCTCTCGAAATAATCTTTAAAGGGAGAATCTTTGCATCCAAAACAAAAGCATAAGCCATGCAGAATTAAATCATTTATAAGGTTGAGAGGATAAAAAACCAAATTGTCAATTAACATAGTAAGTGTGAATGGACTGTTAAAATTCCTTACAAAAAAGAGTCCTTTCAGATTTAGAAAAAGAATCCTGCTATAGCAAGGCTAATTAAGAAAATAAATAAAAACAAAGACATAAATAAATAGCATAAAGATTGAGATGTGATATTAAAAGGAAAGAATATTATGTATTTTATTGTGGCAATATATTTGAAGACTAAAGGGACAAGATCTCACACTTTTTCTCTTAAGAGGTAAAACTATCATGCTTATCTAAAAGCAAAACATAACTTTTAAAAAGTTATTGCCAAAGGTCAAGAAGGAGTTTAATATTGCAATAGGTAATTAATAGTTTAATGCATTAATATCAGTGTGGATTAGGGAGAAAGAACTAGATTATTTTTTATTTTTTTTAAATATTTTATTTATTTGAGAGAAAGAATGAGAGAGAGAGAGAGAGCGCATGAGAGGGGGGAGGGTCAGAGGGAGAAGGAGACTCCTGCTGAGCAGGGAGCCCGTGAAGGACTCGATCCTGGGACTCCAGGATCATGACCTTAGCCGAACGCAGTCGCTTAACCAACTGAGCCACCCAGGTGCCCAAGAACTAGATTATTTTTTAAAGTGATAAAATACATGGGCAGATACCAAATAAAGAAAACCCAAATATCTTAGGGTGAAAGCATCCAATCTTTCACCATTGAGTATGATGTTAGCTGTGGGTTTTCCACAGATGGCTGTCTTGGGTCTATTTATAGCATAGACCATAATAAATATATAAATATATCACAGACTGGATGGCTTAAAAACAAATATTTATTTCTCACAGTTCTAGAGGCTGGAAAGTCCAAGATCAGGTGCTGGTAGACCTGGTATCTGATGACTGCTTCCTGGTTTGCAGATGGACTGTCTTCTCCTATCCTCACATGGCCGAGAGCAAAAACAAACTCTCCTGTGTCTCTTCTTAGAAGGGCACTAATCCCATTCATGAAGGCCCCTCCCTCATGGCGTCGTAATTGCTTTCCAAAGGCTCTACCTCAAAATACCATCACATTGCAGATTGGGCTGCAACATAACAATCAATTCTGGCGGGACACAAACATTCCATTCATAGCAATGAACTTAATTAATCAAGTTGAGAAAGTTCCCTTCTCAGTTTTTTGAGTGTTCCTCTCATGAAAGACTTTTGAATTTTTTTTCTAATGATTTGCCTACATTTATTGAGATGATCATGTGATTTATGACCTTTATTCCACAATACGATGTATTACACAAATTGTTTTTTAATTTAAACCAATCTTCCATTCCTGGGATAAACCCCATTTGGTCATGGTGTATAATCCTTTTTAAATGTTGCTGGATTTGGTTTACTACATATTCTGTTAGGGATTTTCACATCTATATTTAAAAAGACACTACAGCATCCTACTGAATGGGAAAAGATATTTGTAAATGATGTATCTGCTAAGGGGTTAATATCCAAAATATACAAAGAACTTATACAATTCAATAACAAAAACCCCAAAATAATCTGATTAAAAATGGGCAAAGGACCTGAATAGATATTTTTCAAAGAAGATATACGGGTGGCCAACAGACATGTGAAAAGATGCTCAACATCACAAATCAGGAAAATGCAAATCAAAACCACAATGAGAGATCACCTTACACCTGTGAGAATGGCCAGATTTAAAAAGGGCAAGAAATAACAATGTTGGTGAGATGTGGAGAAAAAAGAAACCCTCGTGCATTGTTGGTAGGAATGTAAACTGATATAGCCACTATGGAAGATGGTATGGCGGTTCTTCAAAAAACTGAAAGTAGAATTACCATATGATCCAGTAGTTCTACTACTAGGTATTTACCCAAAGAAAATAAAAACACTAATTCAAAAAGACAAATACACCTCTTTGTTTATTGCAGCATTATTTATAATAATCAAACTATGGAAACAACCAAAGTGTCCATCAATAGATGAATGGATAAAGAAGATGTAAACACACACACACATAATGGAATATTACTCAGCCCATACACACAAAAAATGAGATCTTGCAATTTGTAACAAAATGTATGGACCCAGAGGGTATAATGCTAACTGAAGTACTTCAGAAAGAGAAAGACAATCTCATGATTTCACTCATATGTAGAATTTAAGAAACAAAGAAAAAAAGGCAAATGAAAAAACAGACTCTTAAATACAGAGAACAAACAGGTGGTTGCCAAGGGGGAGGTGGGGTGAGGAAATGGGTGAAATAAATAAAGGAGTTTAAGAGGTAGAAACTTCCAGTTACAAAACAAGTAAGTCATGGAGATGGAACGTACAGCATCGGGAATACAGAAAAGCAATGTATTAGTCTTTAGTTTTCATTTTGTGTGATATCTTAGTCTGGTTTTCATATCAGAATAATACTGGCCTTGTAGAATGAGCTGGGAAAGGACTGGTGTTAATTGTTCTTTAAACATTTGGTAGAATTCATCATAAGGTCATTTAGGCCTGGGTTTTTCCTTGGGGAAGTCTTAAAAGTACTAATTTAAATAATTTACTTGCCATAGATCTACTCATATTTTCTGTTTCTTCTAGATTCAGTTTCAGTAGCTTGTGTTTTCATAGGATAGAAAGTAGATATTTATAGAATTGGTTATATTAACCATTGTATTTACCATTTCTGCTTCTTTTCATTTCTTTCTGCAATTTGAGCAGCCATCCTGTGTCACTCCTTCCTCCAATACAGCTTTGTTACCACTTGCCTCACTTATGTTGTTACTGTCAAATATATTGTAATATATATCTACATGTATGTATCTACATATATCTACATGTTACAGACTTGACATTACAATTATATATATTGTTTCATAGTTTTTTTAAATCAGTTAAGAGGAAGAAAGGAAAAAATGTGCAATTATATTGTCTCTTTATGTTTTACTTACATAATTACCTTTACAGGTACTTGTGTGTGTGTGTATGTGTGTGTGTGTGTGTGTGTATGGAATCAAATTATTGTCTGGTGCCACTTGCTTGAGCCTGAAGAACTTACTTTCATATTTTTTTATGTGGATTTGCTACCAAGAAATTCACCCAGTTTTTGTTTATCTGGGAATATATTTTATTTTGCCTTCACTTTTAAAAGATAGTTTTGCTGGGTATGTTTCTTGGTTAACAGTTTTTTCTTTCAGAAATTTGAATATGTCATTCCACTGCTATCTGACCTATATTGGTGGGTTTTTTTTTTTTTTTTGATCTATATTGTTAATGAGAAATCAGCTGTTAATACTTCTGGAGTTCGATTGTATGTGATGAGGTGCTTTTCTCTTGCAGCTTTTGTGATTTTCTCTTTGTCTTAGTCTTCCTACATTTCTAGAAGAATATGTGTGAATGTGGATCTCTATGTGATTATCCTAATTGGAGCCCCTTTAGCTGCTTGGATGTAATGATTTTCATCAAAGTTGAGAAGTTTCAATCACTATCTGTTTGAAGATTTTTTCTGCTCCTTTTTATCTTTTTCTTTCCTTCTGGTAGTCCCATTGTGTACACGTTGGCTCATATCAGGATGCCTCAAATTTCTCTGTTAATTTTTCTTCATTCTTTTTTCTCTTTGTTTTTCAGACTGCATAATCATTAACAGTCTTCAAGTCCACTGATTCTTTCTTCTCACTTTAAAGCTACTTTTGAGCCTCTTCACTGAATTTTTCATCTTAGTCATTGTGCTTTCCAACTCCAGAATTTGCATTTGTTTCTTTTTTATGATTTGTATCTTTATTTTATTTTATTTTTTTTAAAGATTTTTATTTATTTATTTGAGAGAGAGAGAATGAGAGAGAGCACATGAGAGGGGGGAGGGTCAGAGGGAGAAGCAGACTCCCTGCTGAGCAGAGAGCTCGATGCGGGACTCGATCCAGGGACTCCAGGATCATGACCTGAGCCGAAGGCAGTCGCTTAACCAACTGAGCCACCCAGGCGCCCCTGTATCTTTATTTTAATCATTTTTAAAATTTTTATTTAAATTTCAGTTAGTTAACATTCAGTATAATATTAGTTTCAGGTATACAGTATAGTGATTCAACATTTCCACACAACAGCCAGTGCTCATCATGACAAGTGTATGCCTTAATTTCTCTTAATTGATATTTTCTATTTTGTGAGACACTGTAATCATACCTTCCTTTTGTTCCTTAAAAATGGTTTCCTTTGTTCTTTGAACACATTGATGATGGCTACTTTGAAGTTTTTGAGTGCTAAGTCCAACATCTGGGCTCCCTCAAAGGCAGTTTGTGTTGTCAGCTTTTTGTTCCCTTTTTATGGATTACACATTCCTATTTTTTTGCTTGTCTAGTATTTAGTGGTTACTGTTGTTGAAAATGGACATTTTATCTTATAGCAACTCTAAATAATAATTCCCTCTTCTTCCTGGGGCCTGTTGTCATTGTTTGCTTGTTTGGTTGTTTGTTTAGTGATTTGGCTTGACTGGTTCAATAAAATCTTTTTCCCTCACAGCATGTGGCCTCAGAAGTTGTTCCCCAGACAGCATAACTGTGAGCATGCAACTGGTCTCCTCAATCACCAGGGATGACTGTGGTGTTAGTCGGTTCTCTTTGGCTGTCACTTTCCCTGATCTCTATTAAGTTTCTGGCTGGTTTAATTCTATGGGTCTCACATACAGCTTTTAGCTTCCACTGACTTCTGGCTGATTGCTCTACTGTTTTTGATAATACTCTTGGGCATTTTCCACAGATTGGTCTGAATAATGTCAGGCCCCTTTGCAGAGTCCATATATTGCCAGCCTTTACATTTTGCTCTGACCCCAGAAAGACTCTTCTTAGCTGTCTCTTCCATTTGTTTCCTCTGTTAAACCTTTAGCTGACACACTGTTTTGTTTGTTGTTACTCATATCACACAGCTTCCAGCTTCCTCTTAATTACTAACCATCAGGATTTCCATAGTTTTCTATACCACCCTTAGGTATGAACTTCCACATGCTCTGTTCTAAAAAGTCAGTCCTCATAGAAAAAGCTGCAGAACTCTCTGTTATCAAAGTCTGCCTCTCCCTCTGGGCTAAACCTCTGCATCACTGTACTGGAGCTGAGAGTAGAAATAGCAGTTGGCTTTTCCTAGAAAGACTCCTAGATCTGTGAGTGAAGAGCCAGGCAGGGATGGTAGTCCACTGTCTTCTAGGCTTGTCCCTTCTGGTGTGGAACTTTTTTCCCCATGAGCAAGCTAGGGTGGGGCAATCAGGGCCCAGTATTCTTGGCCTACCATGGCTGGGGTAGAGCTTTCCTATGAACAGAGAATGAGTGGAAGCTCCAGTCCTTTTAACTGTGCCTGCATGGAATAGAGCTTCTGCAACATGAAGCCAGAGGAGATGAGAGATGCCAACCTCCTGAGGGGAAACTATTGCCCTGGACTGGTAGCTGAAGAATCAGGTGTCCAATGTTCTTGGAAACACTTGCCCAGAGTAAAGCTTCTACCATACTGAGCTGAGGTGCCACGAGGGAAGAAGAGGGGTAATGGGAGCAGGTCATGGCTCAAATCAAACAGACTCTCACTGTTATTAATGAGATTTGGATTTTCTTAAATATGTACTTCTCCATTTGCTATATACACTTAGGAGAACTTCTAGAGACTTTAAGCCATTACTTTTTAAAGTTGTCACCAGTAAAATGTGTTTCACTGGGGAAAGAGTCTATCCTCATATGGCCATTCTCCAAAGTCCCACCTCAGTATTAGATATATTTTACTGGAGTACTTTATCTTACAAGTTATATCAACTATTTTAAAACTTTATATGACACAAAAAACTAGATAATTTAAATGAAAATAAAGAGATGAGATCTGAAATAAATAAGGAGGAGAAGGCATCAGACTGATAGGATAGTGTTAGTACAACTGAATACTAGTCTCACCACTCCGAGCTTCTTGGTGTTCTGAGTTTGGTATTAAAAGCTATCATTTATTCAATGTCAGGGATGTATCAGGTTATTTTCATACATTATGTTAAACTCTCATAAGAACTCCACCATGAGTGGTATAATTTTTGACTTACGAGAAAACTGATCCTCAAGTTCACATAGAGAGAAAGCAGACAATTGGGACTGACTGGAATTCAGGTCTGTATTCTTTATGCTCTTCAAATAAGGAAGCATTTAAATTCATCTGGAGAACTATTTTTCAGAAATTAAATTCTATGAGAATTGCAGACATATTAAATAGGCAACACTGATTAAACATTTGATATGAATATCTTTTCTTTCTTTCTTTCTCTCTTTTTTGCATGGTTATTACACTTGCTTATTTGCTGACAGTAAATCAAAATTTACTTCTAAAATTTGTTAACTCTTCAGTTGGTTTTGAGCAGTTTTCTGAAGTTCTTAATCCAGTAGAGTTTGTTTATTTATCAATGTCTTTATTAGCAATGGATACCCACTATGCAGTGACTATATTCAATGCAAAATATATGAGTTATTCTAAAACACACATATTTATTTTGACTCAGTAAGTATTGTTTAGTATGTTTCTGCTTTCAGCTTAGCACTGCTTGATTCTGCAACATTAATATTTTTTTCTAAATATTCTGAAATGGGGAACTGAGTTGGAAAATCAGATAAAGAAAATTTTCTACTCTGTGTTAGGCTGTTGGTAAGATTTCAAACAGCATAGTAATAACACACCAAAATGAGGTGACTTTACATAACACTGCATATCAGATACTTTCTATAATAAATTAAGAAAAACCCATATGTCAATTTCAGAGATATATTGTTAACAGTTCTGGCTTCCTACGCCCACGACAGAAAAATTATGCTTGCTAAGATTAATTATGTTTTGAATCAACATGATTTTCTCAGTTTCATGACATTCTGATATAAAACAGGCCATATGATTAAAAGAACTGACACAGCAGATTACTACGAAGCCATGTAAATAGAAAATCACAAGATTTAGCTGCCAACTAAATATATATTTGGATAATTTCTGAGCTACATTATTTAACAGTAGCACATATATTCTTCTGTGATGGGAAAGTCCACAATGACATTGTATCAGTGTGTCACCCAGCACGTACATGTCACATTGCTCTCAGTTTAGTGTTTTGTTTTTTTTTTTTAGGTTACCTTCCAGAAGGTCATCCTCATCTATGCCCTTGACAATCTTGGATTTGTAGTCTCGGAAAAACATGTACTTTAGGAGTCTTCTAAGCTTTTTCTGTTAAAAAAATGAAATAAGAAATCTTATACATTACATTCACTTTACTGATTATAGAATACTATGATAACTAAATTTAATAAACTTGTATTCTAGGATCACTGCGAAAAATACAGCAATTCTTAGCATAATACTATGGAATAAAAGATGTCATCATATTAAACATAAAAGCTAAAATACAAGCATTTTAAAAAGCACTTTTCATTTGTAAGTATCCAAAATGCTCCAGAATTACAGTAATTGCTTTTTCTTTTTTTGGTCTTAAAAAAGTTTTAAATTCTTCCTGAAGATTGTGATAAGTATCACACTCTCCATACTAAGATAGCTATAGTGATTTATAAACATCTAGACAAGGATTTTGTAACAACTGCTTTAAAAAGCCAAGCAACTCTCCTTTTCATTGTTTTTTATTCTCTGGAAAAAAATTTTTTCTTTTTTTAATTTAGATCTTATTTATTTTATTTGGTTTATGTTTTATACTTCTGAAAAACATTCTATAATCTGAGAAATATGTTTTAATGAGACTCAAAGCGGATGAATGATAGTTGGGTCTTGATGGTTTTCTTTAAGTTTATTAGAAGACCATAATACTGCTTAACTTAAAAGGTAACTGATAATACTTTGTAATATGTTGTGTGCTTGGTTCCTGACCTTCAGGTTTAAGGTTCCGAATTACGGCTGAAATATAGTGCATTTTACAAAGCTCTTTTACACGCATCTTATTTGATCAACACTGAAATACAGACAAATATAATCATCTCCTTTTTATATACAGGGAAACAGGTTACAACTAGAGGTTAGCAGGGCCAGAAGTAGAACATAAGCTTTGGACTTCAGTTTCTTTATTTACAATTTTAAGTAAAGTGCCTACCATATAGGACCACTGGGATGAATAAATGAAAGAATGAGTGAAGGTACCTAGAGCAAGATAGTAGACAGTAAATAAATACTGCTTGAATATAAAATGGAATTAGGAAGAGAAAAAACATGCACCTATAAATAGTTCTTCTGCTCCCCTTCTTTTCTCTTTGCTCTGATTGTATTCAAAACTTAAGATTTTACTTTGTCTTATGTTAAACCTATGTAAACTACTTTACTTTTGTTTGGAACATGTCAGCAGATAAATACAATTATTATTTTGAAAAGAAAGATGAGAACTCTGGCAGCTATATTACAGCTATGTTCTCAGTTGATGAAAGGATTCTGGTTAAGAGTCCTTCTGGGCAGTAGAGGGGCCCTGTCAATTAGTGTATGTTCCTAGAGTTTCACCGTGATTTTAAATGTTGACTTTCCCAAAAGGCAGGAGAAAGTGTCAATGTGGACTGTTTTTTGTGCTAGCCTCTTTACCTCTGTCATGAAAAAGAGAACTTGATTGGACATATTCTGTAAAGTACTAATACTAACTCCACTGTTCTCCAGGGGCCTTCACGAAGGACCTTGGCTCCAGGTCCTCATTTCTGTCAAAGGCAAGCTCCTTCCTCACAGCACTACTGCTGCCCAGTGCCTATTACTTCTTGGTCCTCCGAGTATAATGAAGTCACCAAATCCTGTGTATTTGTACTCTTTGCTGTCTCCCTGAAATCTGCTTTCCTATCCACTTCCAGAGCCATCATGCTCATCACATTTTGCCTCGATTACTGAACCAGCATCTTGGCTAGTTCCTTTGCATTTGGTCCATTCTACATACAACTGCATGAGTCTCAGACACCTCCACTTCAACAAATCTTTCCACCTCTTGTCTAATCACACAACTTCGGAAATCCTGCTTCTTTAACTAAATCATACAGATTTCCTAAGCCAGATTATAGCTTCTTGATAGTGAAGACACTTCTTTTCTCTTCCTTTATAGTCCTCATAAGATCAAAGAGTTAATTAGAATTTATATAATTTAATGGTAGACTAGTCATGGTGTGGTTTGTAGGTTTCTGAATCTTACTCTATGAGGAAGACAGAAAATACTTGATCTAAGTTTAGTCAACCTTCAATCAGAATTAAAAGATTTCACAGATAAAAAGTAACTGGATATTGGAAAGGGTGTTAACAAGGTTCTCCAAAAGGTTAATGGGATGTCTTCTGGTAAAAACAAAAAAACAAAAAACCAAAAAAAAAATAAACTACAAAAAAACCCAGCCACGAGCATACAAAAATGGTGGAAGAGGAATGGGTACGTGTAATGAAAAGGCCAGGGAAAAACAATGAAGAAGTGAAAGATGGACCATCAGAAACCAAACACTGCCTGCTCACTGGGGATAGCAGCTACCATACATAACACAAGGTGGTTACTCCACTAGTTTTTGTACATGTAACTTTTCGATGACACTGTTATTAAAAATATGTAAAACATTATAAAATATTTTCAACTAACTACTCATGGGAGATAGTTAGGACAAAATTAGACAGGTAAATACCAGCTTAAATATTTTAATTACCAGAATTCAAAGAGTAAGAAAGGTAGACCTTTACCATAAAAACTCTAGACATTATTTTATTGATGCCACTGGAAGACTCACCTTGATTGATTGATTGTTTTCTTATAATTCAGTGTCACAGAATAAACCTTGAAACAAACCCTGGGAAAGCCTGTAATCTTGTGTAAAATTAGAAGAAAAATAAATATGCCACTCAGTTCTATCTCACATATTCCAACAAAGCACACAATTGATACGTAGTGAATATTATGTAGCAATGAAAATGTTGAAAGAGATAGGGAAGAAAAAGTGAGAATGCGTTGGCGGCCTAGTTCTACATCAGTGCCCTGGCCCTTGTTAAACAATCAATTCTCTTATAATAAACCATTTTGTGCAAACTATGAAGACTAAAACATCAGTTTAATAGTAGTATTCCAATTTGAAAGCTGTATAAGAAGGATATAGTTCCTTATATAAGTGTAATTAAGCACCAAACATGGCATGTTAATACAAGGAAATTGTTTTATATTACCTTATCTTTGCGCATCAAAAACAGAAGGTCTTCAGCGGAGATTACCCTTGCTCCCCGAAGCTGAGAAACTTCAGCGGCTTGCTGTAACTAATAACAAAGAGAATTTAGGATTTTTTTCTCTCCATAATCTAAATTAAGTATACTACAGTCATGATGTCTCAAGAGAGATAAATATACTAAGAGTTAAAAACCTTTGGGAATAATCTGGCAATCACATTACTGCTTTTAAAAGTGAAATGTCTTATGTTTTAAAGTAAAAAAATGCAATTAAATTAACTTATAAGCCCACCTGTAACTGATACAATAAACAGAAATCCCTGATTTCTTTCATGCAAAAGAAAAATCATGTGCAGCTTCCAGAAATGCATTAATGCACCTGAAAATAATTTTATGAAATTTTATCCTCATATCCATGTGAGCAATGGTTTCACTCAGTATCACTAGTTGAATAAGTATATTATTAATCTAAGCTCCCATGCTGGTATGATTTGAAATAGGCCCATTCAGAACTTTAAAAGATCAACAAAAACAGTAGCTGTTTCTAATATCCAAAGGAAAAAAAATAGTTTTAGTTTTGGCAAGTCTTCAGTGGGCAAAGGATTCAGTCCATAAATCATAATACTGGACTGCATTAATTTCTTTCCACACTAATCACATGCATACAAAAAGTTAACTGTATCTGGAATGCACAACACAAAACATACTGCATGAAAAGTTAGATTCCCCCTGAAATGTTCATCTGGGTCCTTATATCTACAAAGTTGAGAGTTTTCTGGAATTCAGAAGTCCTAGAAACACAATCTTACTTGAAAATGACCTGGAAAATAAAAGAATGTGAAAAATGATAGTTCTATTTTTTGGCAAAGGCAAAATTGGTTTCTTATTTTGATTAGTTGGAAGGAACATAAAATACGTCCAGATGAAAAAAATAAAGATGCTGAAGAAAACACTACAAATATGTGCCCGTAACTTCTTCCAAATTTGATCAAACCATGGTGATTGCACCACACCATCTCTATCCAGTATTATAAAAATATTTACATATAAAGGCTGTTCCTAAATGCATTCTTCTTTGAAGGGAATAAATCTAACATATTCCTGAGAACTAATCTTTAAAAAGTGACACACTGTTATCTTAACAATTATAAGGAATCAAATAGTGCATTTGTACTAGAGAAATTCTGCTCGAATGTTTAAGCGATTTTGCTAAGTAAGCTTCAAACCTTGTCTAAATACACAGACTACAAAATAGACTATAAACTCCCTATGTGTCAGCCTTACCACTGAATTTCCTGGATACTGGTGGTTGGTATATAAACATAATTCTACCTAAATATAGAAATTTAAATTTAACTGTGAGCCATTTAAAAAGAAATCTTGGGGGAAAGGTTTTAAAAAGATGATGTATCTACTCAGAAACAAAGTTTTCAGCAGGAAAAATTTGAACATATTTTTCTAAAAACTGGAAGAGTGTCAGGGAAATATGTGTACACATGTTTTTTTCAAATAAAAACATTTCTATCACAGTATAAAATACACACAATCAGTGTGGAGAAGAATATGGGCTCAGTATGCATTTAAATGTGTGGACGTATATAGAGAACATACAGGGTACCAGGAGGCAGCCCTGTCAAGTAACTTTGTATTTTCTTTCACAAAGGATGGTGAGGATTTGACAAAGTATTATACAGATACAAGTAATTTCACCTATGTTAAGAAAGGATCAGGAGAAGGATATATCCCAAAAGTTTTCCCAATTAATCACTTATCCATACTACATATCAATAAATCATCTGTATTTATCATCCTCTTCAAAATGTCAGTTTACAAACACATTAACCAGGAAAAAATAGAAAATGGAAAATAAAGACATAGGAGACTTAGACATTTTAAAACACCTTTGCAAACCAGTAGACGACTACTGTAGGGATCTGGAATTTATGTCATGGTATAATTCGCAGGAAAATTTAACTTCAGTTTTCATTTATCTGAGGCACTAATTTCCTTCACCTAACTTTGTGTCCTGACTAGCATGGGCGCTGCTAGAATTCTCCTAATACGCCCCGGACTTTCAAGAAGTGATTCCTCAGGACTGAACATGATCACTGTGCTACTTCAAACCTATCTGCCTTGATGTGCCTCATGCTCCAAAATTACCTCTCCCAAACTCTGACCTCTTCTCTATAAAGTAAGGCGAGCAATCTTATCAGCTAATTACAGTGATCACACAGTAGAAGTGTGTATTACGCACTGGCTTCCTTCTAGAAATTTTTGTCCATGCCTACCAGAAAAGAATAAGGAAACTCCTCTTTAACAATATAAAGCTTAAAAGGCTTAAAAAACAGGTTAGCGGCTTGTCAGTCCAGTTCCACAGAATGCTGAGCTCAGAATTGGTGCCTTTAATGTGAAAGCAATTCTAGAGTCAGGAAACCAAAATCACAAAATATTCCTAATAACTTCAGTGTTAAAATAATTGATTCTATATTCTAAGAAATCCCTCGATCTCTTAATCTTTGAAACTAAATGGAAGTTGTAATTACTTCACTACTCACTGCTGCAAGTTAAATATTTCTGGTAGTAATTAGAATAACATGAAATAATGGTGCATTTCACAATTTTTTATTATAATGAAAGTAGTATATATTTAATTGTGATATAAAATATGCAAGAAATAATGGAGCACAAAAATACTTTAAGACCAACCACTAGTAGAATGAGTATACAAACTTAATTTTCTTAACTATATGGATAAAGGTATGGTAACAGCAACTTAGTACAACATTGTGCTACAAGACATTATTATTTTACCACAACAGTAACTCAGGTACAGCATGTTTTTTTCTGATATTGTTTTTCAAAGGAGACAAAAAATAATATACTTGTAACAATGGTTTAAAGATTGTTTATTTATTTATTTGACAGAGAAAGAACAGCAGATAAGGAACACAAGCAGGGGGAGTGGGAGAGGGAGAAGGCGGCTTCCTGCTGAGCAGGGAGCCTGATGCAGGGCTCGATCCCAGGACCCTGGGATCATGACCTGAGCCGAAGGCAGACGCTTAACGACTGAGCCACCCAGGCGCCCCTGTAACAACTGTTTAAAAGACAAAAGTTCCCCTTGCATATTAACACCCATCATGTCTGCATTTTAAAATATTTTATGACACTTTATTTGGAAGTTGAGCATAAAAAGGTCCTTTAAGTTTTACATGTCATCTTAAATGTCTCATCTTTGATCCCACAAATTAATCTCCTCTTAATTTCTCACTGCTCTCAATGACACTAACATTCAAACTCATTTTATTTTCCTCACTCTACTACATTTTCACTAACCTCTGTTGATTTTGTTTTGTTTTACTCTGCTCATGGTCTTGAGTTTGCTTTCTACTTCCACAGAATTCATCCTAATCTACACTTGTGGGGCTATTTGCTTACTGGTTTCAAAATTTCAGTGTCTCCAAATTGTGATGCAATCTAGATTTAAGTGCTAAAACGATCTTGGCTCAAATATAATGCCCATAATTCTTGTTCCAGGATCTATGAGAAGTCACTATTATCTAACTTCAATGTGGTCTTTAAAGCCTGTGACTCACAGATTTTCCACTGTACCCTCATTCTCATTATATTTCTTGTTTTTTTTTCTCATATTATTCTACATTTAAACTCCAATAATTTCAATTCTATTTTCACACTTTCGTGCATTTGTAATGATTAATTTTATGTGTCAACTTGATTGGGCCACAAGGTGCTCAGACACTTGGTCAAACGTTATTCTGGGTGTGACTGTGAGGGTATTTCTGGATGAAATTAACATGTGAATAGGTAAAATAAGTAGACTGCCCTCCCTAATGTGGGTGGACCTCAACCTATCAATTGAAGAACTGAATAGAACATTATTACCTCACACCTATCAGAATAGCTAAAATCAGCAACACAAGAAACAAGAGGTGTTGGCCAGGATGTGGAGAAAGGGGAATCCTCTTGCACTGTTGGTGGGAATGCAAATTGGTGTGGTTACTCTGGAAAACAGTATGGAGGTTCTTCAAAAAGTTAAAAATAGAACTACTCTATGATCCAGCAATTGCACTACTAGGTATTTAACCAAATAATACAAAAATACCAATTCAAAGGGATACCCGCACCCTGATGTTTATAGTATCATTATCTACAATTGCCAAATTATGGAAACAGCCCAAGTATCCATCGACTGATGGATAAAGAAGATGAGGTATATGTATATAAAATGCAACATTACTCAGCCATAAATAAGAATGAAATCTTGCCATTTGCAGTGACATGAATAGAGCTAGAGAGTATTACGCTAAGCAAAATGAGTCAGTCAGAGAAAGACAAATACCACATGATTTCACTCATATGCTGAACTTAATAAAGAAAACAAACAAGCAAAGGGAAAAAAAGAGAAAGAGGCAAACCAGGAAACAGACTCAACTATAGAGAAGAAAATTGATGGTTACCAGAAGGGAGGTGAGTGGGGGGATGGGTGAAATAGGAGATGGGGATTAAGGAGGGCACTTGTGATGAGCACTGGGTGTTGTATGGAAGTGCTGAATCACTGTACTGTACACCTGAAACTAATATTACACTGTATGTTAACTGGAACTTAAATAAAAACTAAAAAAAACCATAAAGGCCAAATAAAAGGGAATGGAACGCTTTCTGCCTACCTTGAAATGGAACATCGGTCTTTTCTAGCCTTCTCACTTGGACTAAAACAGCTCCTCCTGTTTTTCAGGCTGGACTCAGGCTGGAATTAAATTTCACCTCTCCTGGGTCTCCAGCTTGCCAACTACAGAACTTGGAACTCCTCAGCCTCCATAATCATGGGAGCCAATTCCTTACTATCTATCTAATCTATCTATCTACCTACCTACCTACCTACCTACCATCTTTCTATCCATCCATCCATCCATCCACACCCCCCCACACCCCCTCCCCCACACCCCTTATTGGTTCTGTTTTTCTGGAGAGCCCTAATATAGAACTATACTCAAATTATGAGAAACTCTTGATTCTTTATGGGATGCAGCACTTTCTTCTTTAAAATACAGGTTTCAAAATAATTTTATCAAAGAAAAAAGATCTATGATTATCTTCATACAATAGTGTCTGTTACCTAACCTAGGTATGAAACTCATATGCTCAGGTTACAACATGTTAATTATACTCATCAATGAGTTTCTTCTTTATCTTCCTCAACCGGTTACTTAATACTCTCACTTCCCAATTACATTTTGAATAATATCTCTTGGTCCAGGACCACCATTCCCCAACAGGCAGTTTATGAATGTTTGTCAAATGTTGGCGATCCATTTCCCATTGACAGTTGTCAGTTTCCTCATCTTTGATATAAATGAATTGGGTTAGATGAAGTAAATAAACTCTGCATTTGTCTGGGACCTACATAAATTCAGCAGAAAGATTCCTCTAAAATTCCAAAAGGTCTTAAAAGTACAGCAAATTAATTTTACAATTATTAACATCCTGAAAATATTCCATTTTAACCACACTTCTGTTGAACCTCTTTCCTTTGGGTTTTGACTAAATCCCTGGATCTTACCTTTTTGAGGATACATAGTAAATAAATAAATAGTAAAAGGCAAGAGTTGTTGAAAGCTATGTTATGAAAAGCTATGTTATGAAAAGCTAGGTTGTCCCCTGGCCTAAGATTTATTTGTCTGTCTTTCTATCCATTGGTCCATCACTCACTATTTACCAGGCCAGATTCTCGGTCAGACGATGAAAGGACAGCTCTGCTTACAACTGTATTTCTCAGCCATCAATCCTCTCTGAGCCTCCATATTGTGACTGAAAGAGTTCAGAAATCTGGATTCCAGGTCTAGCTCTACTACTCATATATTCACCTAACTGTGAGATCAGATACATCAATAACTTCCCTAGATTTGTCGGTTTATAAATATAGTTTTTCCATTTGAAATGGGCAAACCATGATTTTAATGACTATTAGGAGAGTTAATAATCTTAGCAGTAACAGTAGCTACAATTTATTGAGCACCTAATTTGTACCAGGCACTGTACTGTGTGTTATACAGAATTCAATTAAACATTTTTAAAATTTAAGTTAAAATGTATATAACATTAAAAGTCAAGCAATACTCTAATAAGTTTTATAATGACAGACAGGACTACCCTACCACACTTCTTTTCAGTGATTCTGCTTCAAGAGGCAACTACTTTCAACTTGTTTAGCTTGTTTTGCTGTTCTTTACCTCCATATTGGAAATATGCTTATAATATGCTTGTTTTCTTTATCCTTCAGCTTGAAATACTGTCAATTCTTACAATGGAAGATAAAGAAGACTTAGTGTTCTCAGATGCCTCTTATTTAACTATCTCCTTCCTCCCCTCTTGATCTTATCTATAAAATATAATTAAAAAAATTAATATCCAGTGTTTATATTTTTACAGTGTGTAAACACTATTATAGCTTGGCTACTATGAACAAATTTTTTTTACAATTTTTAAAAACATTTTTCGTGTAGTTAATAATTTCCTTCAGTTGTTTCTTTGCTTATTTATTTGTTTTGTGAATCTAAAACTGTTTCATCTCAAACTCTTTGAGAGATTTGAAACATATAAGGATTTCTTTCAGTTTCATTGTTTTTGTTTTCCCTCAGAGACATCTCATCTGGAGTCCTTCAATTCTTCAACTATTCCTTTTGGATTCTTAATTTATTGATTCTATTTCTTGCTCTTTCTTAGTTTACTTCCTTATTTTGGTAGATTTTTTATTCTTGAGCATAGATGTGCTGCTTTAAAAATCCCTATCTGCTAATATCAACACCCGGTCATCTTGGAGTCAGTTTTCATTTTGTCTTTTCTCCGGGGTATAAGTCATGTTTGCCTATTACTTCATATTTTAAGGAATCTGGAATTTTACCTGAGATATTGTAAATTATACCTTATAAGGACTCTGGATTCTGTTATGTTCCTTTAAAGAATATTGATTTTTTTTTTTTTAATAGGCAGAATGAAAACTAGAAAACTAGAATGAGCTCAAACTGCAACACCTTTCTTCTTCCCCCAGTGGTGGGGCTGTAGCTGAAAAATACCCCTGCTAGTTTCCTGAGAAGGGGTTTATGGGAAATAAAATTTTAAAGATCTATTCTGAAAATTCATTTAAGCCACCCTCATATTCAGTTGGTAAACTGAGTATGGAATTTGAGATTAAAAACCATTTCCTTCAGAATTTTAAAGGCATTGCTCCACTGTCTTCCAGCTTAAAATGTTGCTGTTGAGAAGTTAGTTGTTGTTATTCTTAAACCTTTATGTGACTTTTTTTCCTCCTCTGAAAAACTTTTAGTGTTGTTCTTTTCATACCTGAAATTCTGAAATTTCAAGGTGCTGTGGCTTTGTGAGGGTCTTTCTTCACATATTTTCTTGGTACTCACAAGGATACTGTAACCCATATATTTCTGTCCTTCATGTCTGGTAAATTTTCTTGTAGCACTCTGAAAATTTCTTTCTTTTGGTTTTCTGGATTCTTTTTAGAATGTCTATTAATCGAATATTGGTGGTCTTTGTGCCTAGAATCTCTAATACCAGAGTTTGTTTTATTCAACCTCTCCAGAAAGTAAACCTATGGTATTCTGCAAAATGGATAAAGGATAGTTGACTGCCTATATGTTTTTTTTTTTT
>NC_138376.1:33731073-33791256 GCF_054177405.1 Leptonychotes weddellii | reverse complement strand
TTCCTGACCTAGGGGGAAAGCTCTCAGTTTTTCCGCATTGAGAATGATATTCGCTGTGGGTTTTTCATAGATGGCTTTTATGATATTGAGGTATGTACCCTCTCTCCCTATACTCTGAAGAGTTTTGATCAAGAAAGGATGCTGTACTTTGTCAAATGCTTTTTCTGCATCTATTGAGAGGATCATATGATTCTTGTTCTTTCTTTTATTAATGTATTGTATCACATTGATTGATTTGCGGATGTTGAACCAACCTTGCAGCCCAGGGATAAATCCCACTTGGTCGTGGTGAATAATCCTTTTAATGTACTGTTGGCTCCTACTGGCTAGTATTTTGGTGAGAATTTTTGCATCCATGTTTATCAAGGATATTGGTCTTGTATTCTAAACAGAAAAAAACATTCATTTTTCTTCAAGTTCTTTTTTTTTTAAATTTTATTGTGTTATGTTAATCACCATACATTATGTCATTAGTTTTTGAGGTAGTGTTGCATGATTCATTGTTTGCATATAACACCCAATGCTTCATTCAATACATGCCCTCTTTAATACCCATCACCAGGCTAACCCATCCCCCCACCACCCTCCCCTCTAGAACCCTCAGTTTGCTTCTCAGAGTCCATAGTCTCTCACGGTTCGTCTCCCCCTCCATTTTCCCCACCTTCAATTTTTCCCTTCCTACTATCTTCTTCTTTTTTTTTTTAACATATAATGTATTATTTGTTTCAGAGGTACAGGTCTGTGATTCAACAGTCTTACACAATTCACAGCGCTCACCATAGCACATACCCTCCCCAGTGTTCATCAGCCAGCCACCCCATCCCTCCCACCCCCCACCACTCCAAATATCGCCAAAGGCAAGGGAAGCAAGGGCAAAAATGAACTACTGGGGCTTCATCAAGATAAAAAGCTTTTGCACAGCAAATGAAACAGTCAACAAAACCAAAAGACAACTGACAGAATGGGAAAAGATATTTGCAAATGACATACCAGATAAAGGGCTAGTATCCAAAATCTATAAAGAACTTGTCTTCAAGTTCTATAACACTTTTATTTACTTTGCTCGGAATTAACCTGTGAGACTTTGGGTGATACAAAAGATCTTTATGTTCATTCTGCATCTCAATTCAAAATGTTTCAGAGATCCTATTATTGGTGGTCATATTTTTTTTTAATTAACACAATGAACACATCCGCCTATACCAAGTAAGGTGAAACAAATTGCACTATCCTCACACTGAATAGACTCATGAGTGTGCCACAGTTAGCCCGTCCATGTGCAAGCACTGCCCTCTTTCAGGATGTTTTAACCACCACATGCAATTCTTGGGCCTATGGACTGACTGAGGGTAGCAATAGCAGTCCATGTAAAATGTGTTCAATTTTTTAAAATTGAAAATAAATATAAATAGGTGTTTCACTATTTGTTTCACATCCCAATTGGTCATTTTGGGCACCCACATTTTTTCCCTACTTAATCAATTAGAAACCAAGAGGTATATTAAAAGTAAGTCTTTTACTGCTGTGATAAATATCTAATTTCCATCTATTTTTGCTGTATACAATCCAGTTCTCCCATATTAGGAAGGAGAAGTTCAAGCGTTTTTCTGCATTGTTGATGGACCCTTCATCAATAGAAACTGGCCCTCTTGTTTAGATTAATACCTCTGGTTGTTATAGCTTTGCCTATCTTTACTTTCAATCTTTCTGAGCCAGTTGGTTTGGATGTAACTGTTATTAACAGCATATATAGTGGAATTTTGACTTTTGCCCCAAATCTTAAGATTTTTTTCTTTAATTTCTTTCCATTAATGAGATTACTTCATTTACTTTTATTGACATAGCAGAGATGTTTTTATTTTATTTTATTATTCTGTCTTTTATGCTTCCCTGCCCATTTTCTTTAATTGTCTTTTATTTGTAATTTCAGAGTCTCCCTGCATTTAAATCTTTTGGTGGTAATTTTTAAATTCTGAGGAAACTTAAACCTATATGTTGCAATTCATCAACATTAAAATAATAAACCTATATGTTGCAATTTATCAACCTTAAAATAAATTAGTATTTTTTTCATTTGATAAATATGCTTTGATTACCCACTTGGTGCCTACTACTGTACTTGATCCTTGGGATATAGAGTAGTATTCATAATATGCTATTTCCTTGACAGAATGTTTACTATAGCAGAGAAATAAACATAATAGTAATGACAGCAGAGTCCTGTATAGGACTTACTACTTGCCAGACACTGTTCTAAACCCTAACGTATGTATTAGCTCATATCACAGTCTACCCATGTGGTAGATTCTATTATTATCCCCGCTCTGCAGACAAGAACCCTGAAGTACAGAGATTACACCTTGCCTAGGATCACAGTTAAAAAATGTAAGTGCTAGGGAGGAAAATGGGTGTGTGGACTGTCTGGAAAAGGAAAGTAGAAGAAAAGTAGTAATTTTTATCTGGAAGAAATTCCTTGAGTTTGATTGTATATAGTTACAAGCCTCCCTAATTCCAAGGCTGATTAAAGATATTTTGCTTTATTTTTGCTTTTCTTTGGCCATTTCAGGTAATTTCTGAGCAGAATCATACATTTGGAAAGATAATGGATTTATCATATTTGTTTTTCAAATGTGAATCATTGTTATCTTAAATCCACAAATTTTCAAAATAGTCAATAAGAGATTACTATATCTTCTTTCAAATTTATGAAAACACATGAAGGGCCAAGGACACTCAGTTATTTCTGTATTGATGTGAATCAAATTGCTTACATCTCAATCATTAGCTGAAAGGGACTTTATCTAAACAGTTTTGGTCAGTAAGGAGTAAGGTAGTTTTGAACCTTAGGGAAATTTGAAGAGTAAAGAACATTAAGCGATATGTTATATTGTGTGCTTGTGGGAAAGAAAATTCAGCAGGGGGATGTTAGGAAGTTGAGATTTCAGAAATGTGAGAAGGTATCAAACACCAACTTCATGTCTTCAGAATTTTGCATAGCATTGGTCCATATGGAAAGGGGACAAAATTCTCTTAATTATGCCCCTTCAGATCCCTACATAAACTGAGTATAATCCAGCTTCATATGGATTAAAGAGCTTTTTTCTTAGATTACATGGGAATTAACAACCATTTAAGACAGTATTTCTATGAGAAGATACATTATTAAAACAAACTTTTTTTTAAAGGGACTTTTTAAAATTTTTTTAAATTTTATTTTATTATGTTATGTTAGTCACCATACAATACATCATTAGTTTTTGATGTAGTGATCCACGATTCATTGTTTTCGTGTATCACCCAGTGCTCCATGTAGTACATGCCCTCCTTAATACCCATCACTGGGCTAACCCATCCCCCCACCCCCCCTCCCCTCTAAAACCCTCAGTTTGTTTCTCAGAGTCCATAATTAACATATAGCATATTAGTTTCAGAGGTAGAATTTAATGATTCATCAGTTGCATATAATGCCCAGTGCTTATTCCATCAAGTGCCCTCCTTAATGCCCATCACCCAGTTACCCCATTTCCCCATCCACCTCCCATCCAGCAACCCTCAGTTTGTTTCCTAATAGTTAAGAGTCTCTTATGGTTTGTCTCCCTCTCTGTTTTATCTAAATTTATTTTTCTAAAAGGACTCCTTTTTTTCTTAAAGTTTTAAGTTATATTTATGAGTTGGAGGATTCTGTAGTTTAGTTTTAAATGTGAACCTTTACATGTTCAATGACACAGAACTGCTTGTCATCTCTAGAAATTCTTTTATCAAGCTTGTTTTCTCTGGAAACAGAAAACTACTGGTTTTAGAAATCAGTATTGAATAGAAATTTGGTACCTCCACCTGCTTTCTTGTAAAGTTATTTAGGAAGATACTTCCGTCCGAGTAAAGGACTTGATTGTGTTAAGGCCTTTATGCAATGTATGTCCAAGCTACTGGCTATGTCCTAATGGTGAATTGATGATGTAGATATAATTCAGTGTGCTATTGAATAAAAGAAGTGTTGGTTACATATAGGAAAGAGGTCAGTTTTTTCAGGATGATGAAGCAAAGTTGTCATGGGAGTTATACTTCAGCTCTTCTTTCTATGACTGTACAGACGGTACAAAGATCATGAATTCATGGGGCGCCTGGGTGGCTCAGTCAGTTAAGCATCTGCCTTCGGCTCAGGTCATGATCCCAGGGTCCAGGATCCAGCCCGGCATCAGGCTCCCTGCTCAGTGGGGAGCCTGCTTCTCCCTCTCCCCCCTGCTCCTGCTTGCTCTCTCTCTCTCTCTCTCAAGTAAATAAAATATTTTTTTAAAAAAGATCATGGATTCATGTAGAGAATAGGGAGGACAAATTTGTAATTTGTTTGATATGTTGTTTAGAAAATGAGTGAATTCTACAAATAAATTTCTCATGTTGTAAAGATGTGTCTCTTCTAAGCAGCCCAAGGGTAGACATACAATTGGGTCTCAGGAGCTACAACTCAGTCACCAAAGAAATCAATTTTTTCTTCTCTCTCTATATATATGGTAGGTAATATACTGCCAGCAGGTGCTCCCAAATTAGCTTCATCACCTAGAGAGAGACAGACCCAGTTCTCTGGGTTACCAGTTTCAGGCATCAAGGAGGTGGCCTCTGATTGACCCAGCTTGTGTTGGGTGTCCAGGCCTGGAGCTGGCAATGTGGCTGGAAGGCAGGGCCATGTGGCCCCACTCTCATGAGGAGGCTTGTAGGGTTAGCCTTGCAGCAATGGGGGCAGCGAGAGTAGGCAGACAGGGCCTGAGCTGCTTCCTGCACCAGACCATTCATCCATTCATTCCCTCATCACGTAGAGCATGCCCACAAACACGCTGGAGTTGATCTTGAGCCCATCAGTATTTTACTTCAAAACTTATTTTCATAATCTAAATCTAGTTTCTTTTTAAAAGCTACAGGGGATATTTTACAGTTATCTAAGACTTAAAGGAAAATGGCTCATGAAAGAGTAAATGTAGAAATCCCACTGAAGTTCACAGAATGACAAAGAGAGAAAGTAAAATGTGCTTCAGTCAAGCTTTTTCTCTCAAAAAATATCCTCACTAAAACTGTAAAACATTTCAACAAAAACATGTCTTCGAATATGTTATTTTAAATACTGCATTACTTAAGCAAATATTTAAATACTATATTAGTTTCTCTGCATACTTGACTTGAATTTAATTCTACCTGTCTGCCAAATATGTTGAAACTCCAAATCCATTTTCATTTGCCAGGTCAAATGTTTATTTTGTTTTCCCACATAATATGCTCTTTAAAGTGTCACAAGCATACCAAATCTGATTTCTTTTTCATAGGGACATGGTAGGGGTTTTTTTCCTCTCTTCAGTTAATGGCAAAGGATGTGCTTCTCTTGAGGAATATGCAAAGGTATGTTCCTATTCCTGCCTACTGAAGGTACCTCCTACCTTTGTTATTGGAAAATAGACATTAACTTTCTTAAAGGAATTGTAATATGTGTCTCCTAAATTTATCTACATTTTTGAAGCCTCACTATTATTTCCTTATAATCAGAATACCAAAGATTTTTCTTGTACTGGAGAACATTTAGTTTTACTTAATAAGTAGATCTGTGTGTGTAGACCAGTACAATGAAAACGTATTGGGCTATGATGATTTACAAATAGTGCTGAAGATATTCTCTGTTACTTTCAAGTTCATTGTTCTTGGGATCACTTCAGCCCTCCCCACTCCAGTCTACTTCAATCATCTTTTCTTTCTTTGATGAAGTTTGAGATTGGTAGCTTTTCATTGGCTATATCTAGGATTCGCGTAAAAGGTAAGAAGAGAACAGGTCAAGAGTAATGTCCCCAACCTGCCAGCCAGCATTCATGCAAAGTGCATAGACTAAAAATGGCAAGGCATTTAGCCCCCATTGGAGTGACTCATTTGTCAAGCCCCTATTCATATGACTCATCTTCACTGAGTAGTTGTTGTGCTCACCCTGATGTGTGAAGAGATTAAATACAACTAAATCAATTTCTTCCTAGACTAGAGCATCTCAATCATTTTGGAATTGGCTTAATGTTATTGGTTATTTGTTTGACTTAGTGTTGTCCTCTCCTTATCTTCTGAGAACACTCCATGATGTTAAAAAATATATATAAAATGCATTTTTTTAAATGTTGGTGTCTGATGTGATGGGAGAGAATCCTTACTCTTAAGCCTCAGCTCCTATGACTGGTAAAAATCAGGTCTGGAAATCAGTATGATAGATCACATAAATGTAATGACTCCTACCTCAATCCTATGCCAACATGATAGAGGCAGCTACTTACCACCCAATAGCTGTTCTCTTCTTCCTTTGTGACAAAACTGATTGGTAGCTGGTTATATCGCCATCCAGACACAATACCGGATTCCTCTCCTTACCTTGCAGCTAGATTTGATCATACTACTGAGATACGGCCAGTAAAATGTAAGCATGAATATTTTATCTCACTACCCTGTTAGTTTTCGTGAAACAGAAGTACATTCACTTTTTTTTCTTACTTTCCTACATTTGATTGCTTTATGCAGATGTAATATCTGGAGCTTGAGAAGCCATTCTGAATCATGAAGACAAAGCCACAGCCTACACATTGTTAGATGTCAATTATATCTCAATAAAAGGAATAACTGACTTTTAATATGGGAAAGAAAAAAAGCCACAGCTTAGAAAAATGTCAGAGCAGATGCTTTAGGAGACTGAAGTCCTTATGACTTCAGCAAGTGGTTACGTCAAGCCTGAACTCCTCATCTCCAGAATTCATTTGCATGAAGAAAAATAAACTTCTGTCTTGCTTAAGTAACTGTAATTCTGAATCAGATTGCATGCAGCCAAAAATTTTTTTTTTATTTTATTTTTTTTAAGATTTTATTTATTTATTTGACAGAGAGCGAGACAGCGAGAGAGGGAACACAAGCAGGGGGAGTGGGAGAGGGAGAAACAGGCTTCCCGCTGAGCAGGGAGCCCGATGCAGGGCTCAATCCCAGGACCCTGGGATCATGACCTGAGCTGAAGGCAGACTCCCTATCAACTGAGCCACCCAGGCGCCCAGCCAAAAATATTTTAACTAGGAAAACCTGGGAGTGAGCCCCCCAGGTTGATAAAATTGAGAATAAACTTTGAGAAAGTCATTAGTGTCTTAGGATAGGCCTGGTCTGGTATAAAACTTGTTTTACTTACAAGTCATAAATGGAAATAATTTGACAGTTCCAATCCATTTGGCAGCGATTGGACTCCGTTTTGCCTGATGCTAGTAGAAATTCAGGTTCTTTCAGACAGGGCCTAGTTTGTGCCAGCGAAATGAACTCATAAGTTGTGAAACAAAATTTCTTTGTGCCTCATCATGAGAGCAGATAATTCTCAGCTGTCCTGTGAACTCATCACTTTTGGTGTGTCAAGGAAGCTGTAAAACGGTGGCTTGTCCTGGCCCCTCTCCCACAGGCTTCTGTATGGGCTCTCACTGTCCGCTCCAAAGCTCCACTTTGGACAAAGCTAAGGCCTTTTACATAGGACATTAATTTTTTTCCTTCTTGTTAATTCTTTCTCAGATTATTGACAAATTAAGTCTAATTTTTTTGTATCAAAGGAACATTTTGTCATGTACCTATGATGGATGGTCAAGGAACTATCCTACTTACAGGACAAGTGTTATGTCTTAATGAGTTTCAGCCTAAGTCTTGTATTACTTAAAGAGTTTTGTTTATCCAGGCTTCCCAACACCGAAAGATTGAAGAAATCATTCAGCATTCATTAGGAGATTTCCTGTCTCTTAAAGTCCAGAGGAAAATAGGAAAATGGCTCTGAATTTAGGTTTTGTTGTTTTTGTTGATCAAAATACCCATCCTGGGACTTACGAAATTAAAAATCTATATACAGAAAATAAATCCCATCTGGGCTGTGTGTTTTTCTATCCTCTAAAGAATATTACACAAGGGAGGGTCTACAGAGTACCAGGGCATGCTTCTTCTTACTGGACTTGTGGGACACCTGATGTGGTACAGTAGGAGTCTCACTTAAAAGTTGTGTACAAACCAGGTTGTAGTTTATTTCATCATATCGTAAATGTACCAGGAAAGCACCAGTATGAAAGAATTCTAAGAGAATGGCTTTTGCGCTATGAAGAATTTTAATTTGTTATTTTAACAAGATCACATTTTCACCATTCATTTCAGTGTTGCCTATGTGGTGTGGTGTTTTGTTTTGTTTTGTTTTTTTCCAATTCACCTACATGCAGGCAATCTGGTTATGAAACGTGTTGCTCTGGTGACCATCAGGGTTATTGGACAGCTCTGACCAGCTCTCTTCTCCTCATTCTCACCTCACCCAGCCCTTCCTCCTTATTTCTTACTTCTTCAAAGAGGGTGACCTTCCCAGACAGATCAGACCATGCTTATGTCACAATAATGTGCTCCCTCCTAAAAGCTACAACCTGACAACACGTTCATGCGTGCATGCAGATGCACACACGTGTACACACACACACACACTGCATTATACATACCCTCTCAAGTGTTGAGCCAGTGTATTTTTTCCCCTGGCATCATTTTCCTACTCAGAGACGGCAGTCATCACAAAAGATGATAAAGCCTTTATTCTAGAATGACAGATTATTTTTATCTTTTACCAAACTATGGTATGCCTGTCTTCTTTCTGACGTTCTCTTTAGACTGCATGGTGTTCTAACCAGAGCACTGGCTTTGGGGTCAGACAAATTTCAGTGTTCAAATCACAGTTCCATCCCTTATCTCGCACCAGGGTATCCTTGTTACCCTAGACAAATTAACGTTTCTGAGTCTCAGATTCTCCCACAGGACCTGCCTCTTAAAACGGTTGGGAAGGGGGGTGCCTGGGTGGCTCAGTCGATTGAGCGTCTGCCTTCGGCTCAGGTCATGATCCCAGAGTCCTGGGATCGAGCCCCGCATCGGGCTTCCTGCTCAGCCAGGAGCCTGCTTCTCCCTCTCCCACTCCCCCTGCTTGTGTTCCCTCTCTAGCTGTCTCTTTCTCTCTCTGTCAAATAAATAAAATCTTAAAAAAAAAGAACTGTTGGGAAGGATTTGTGGTAACAAATGTAATGTAACGTACCTAACTCAGTGCCCAGCACCCACAAGTAGTAGCTATCTTGGACAACATCTCTATAAAAATGTGCAATATGGCTAGATTTCCAGAGGCATACATACAAATGGAATTGAGTTTAGATACAGCCTTCCTCTCATAATGACTACAACCAGAGCCAGTGAAGGAATTTATAGCATCTATGAAAGATCAAATTACTGTAGCTATCTATCTAACACTGATTGCTCTCCTCCAGTAAAATGACTGTGAAAACTTTGTGTGTTTCTTAAGAAGTCACTATGTAAAGTAATTTTTTGACATTTGTCCACTTATATCTTATTAAATAATTTATTCATGTTGGAATGTATTTCTAGATCTTGTCAAAACTGCACATAGTTATCAAGTTTTAGGGTTTCAGTTCTGTAAAAACTAAACCAGTTTCTTACTAGAGCCACTAAAGAGCATTTCAGGTAGAATATTCTAGATCATTGCACACTTTATAGGTATGTAGAATTGTAACATACAGTAGTAATATACAGTTGTACCCTTTGGTAATTTTACTCAGGTAAACCTTACTTGGATAATCCTTTCTATATTCAGAAAGAAAATTCCATAGGAGTTCTGTTATAGGAGTCAGTGATACAGTAAAAAGAGCACAGGTTTGGAGTAGGAATCTTAAATCTTTCTAGCAATATGTCCTGCCTTGATGAAGAGTCACAGAAACTCTCATCCAAGTCCTAAACACATAACTCGGCTTCTTAGAAGGGTTAAGGAGAGATTTGGGTGGTGAGGCTGGCTGAAGAGGACACAGAATTCTCTGTACTAAATTTTGCAAATTTTCTGTAAATTAAAATTAGTTCAAAATAAGTTTTTTTTAAAAAGCCACAGAGAGTCAGCGAGCTTTAGATTCTTCGTCTCTAAAATGGAGACGTCGCTAGCAGCTGATCTTCCTACGTCTCACAGTTGCTGAGAGGACCAGCAAGTGAAACAATATACATGACACTCAGAAGTGCTGCTGTTCTGGGCTGTGATTCTTCCCCACTTGACTTCACCCGTTTTACCGCCTCTGGGCTTCCCTGCTGCCGGCTGCCACAGTTGCCCTTTGCTTCTTTCAGGTTTTTGTGGTTGCTTTAAGGTGAAACACTGCCTCACATCACCAGGTTACTAAAACAATTCTCCTTTCTTCATCTTTCCTCATAATCCATTCCACACTCTCTCTGTGGCATGCCTGCTGTAAGCCTTCTTACTTAAGAACTGGGCCTAATGGCCACTGACATTTAATCAAATAACAGAATACATCTACTTATGAGTAAAGGCTGATTAAAATTTGGGCACTGGCATCTGAGGATGGGAATTTCATCATCAAATATCTTAACAGAAACCATTTTGTTAAATAACCATAATTATAGGTTTTACATTTATGATTCCAGGGGATTTTGCTGTTCTGCATTCTTTGAAGCCCAAGAGGCTGTCGTAGTGTTCAGGCTGCTGGAAATACCGAATCTAAGTACAACCAGGGCTTCTTCAGGAGATAAATCCCTCCAGTATTTTATCTTTCAAAGGTCTTGAAAAAACAATGATTTTAAAGATGATATCTGGTTTTATTTTCTAAATTCAGTAGGTAGACTTTTTAAAGCTAAGAATTGAAAATAGACATTAATTTTTTGAATGTGGAGACATTTCTGCTTTTTCCCGTTAAATATTTAGGAATTTTCATGTATTGCATTGGAAACAAAAGCAATTTCAATAGCTATGATTATTACTGTTGTATTCTCATTATAGCCATATTTGGTCAAGTCTGTTGGTTTTTTTCAGTGATTAAAACTTGGCATACTCTGGAAGTCATTTTCTTCCTTTGTTTTATGTTAACTCATGCTTTCAGCTACATCAGTCTCTGTGGCCGATTTCTATTGATGAACTTATTCATTTCTGACTCATGAAAACAACTCAGCCAGTTATGAAAAAAGAAACTTCGGCTATAAAATGATTAAGAGCATTCTCGGTAGGGAATAAACAATTTAATTTGGTTTGGTTTGTTGCTAATCTTAACTCAGATGGTACTCAGTTGTAAAAGCCTATTTTTTTCCTCTATAATATATTCCCTTGAGAATTTTCCATAGACTGGTGACTTCATTTCTTCACTGGGGCATAATGTAATAGACTTCTTTATTTATCTTCTCATCATTTCATATTTCTTTATGAATTTTTAAAGCATGTGTGATTCAGATTTACTGTTAAAATGTGTTTTTTTGATATCCCCATTTATATCAAAGTTGGTCTACAGCAGTATTTTCCTTCAGTTGAAAATTCCTAAATGAATCATTTGGCCATCTTACTAAGCTCCCTTCTTAGTTAGAACACTTAAGGTTTACTCTGGGAAGAGCCAATTTTTTCAGTGTTGTATAAACTGAGAGATTGCAACTATGAACATAAATTCTAGACAGTGAAGACTTTAAACTGATCGTTCTGATCCATCATCGAGCCCGGTAGTTAGGCTGCTGCTAAGCGTTTCTGGTAGCAAGAGTGTGGCTTGCGGATAGGGAGGAGGGTTCTGATGGGACGGCAGGACAGGATCTATCGCAGTGACTCAGGAGGGTTAGAAGTAACAGCATGTGTTCCAGTCCGCATGTGTTCCAGTCCTTATTTTAGGAGCCCTCTTTTGTATATGCCCCACAGATAAACCTGTCATTTTGCAACAGACCATGATGTCAGAACCAAGGCGGGATTTAATTGAAATGACACAACGTGATTACATTTTTAAAAGATCCCTCTGACTGATGCATGGGGGTTAGTTGTTCCTTCAGTATCGTGGTCATCTTGTGACTCTCCTGTCTGAAATGGCCTCAGTTCTGAAACCACGTATAGAAGCATAATGTTTGTTCCTTGAAGGGCAGGCAGCATAGGAGAGCACAGTGGTTTTCAAATTCTATCCTGCAAGTTTTGGTGTTTCACTGAGGAATACCTTTCAGAGGAAGAGGAAAATTGGAGGACTCCAAGGCTGCTTCCCTCACCTCTATCAAAGGATCTCTGTTTTTAGCCATTTCATTTATGAGGGTTCATAGTAAAAAAAAAGAAAAAGCATAGACTTTGGATAAGACAGACTCAGTTTGAGATTGCAGCAACCTTATTTGTTTAGCAGCCTTAGACAAGTTACCTAACATCTGAGCTATAGCTTCTTCATTTTTTTTCTTTTTTTTTTTTTAAAGATTTTATTTATTTATTTGAGAGAGAGAGAATGAGAGACAGAGAGTATGAGAGGGAGGAAGGTCAGAGGGAGAAGCAGACTCCCTGCCGAGCAGGGAGCCCGATGCGGGACTCGATCCCGGGACTCCAGGATCATGACCTGAGCCGAAGGCAGTCGCTTAACCAACTGAGCCACCCAGGCGCCCTATTTTTTTTTTCTTAAGATTTTATTTATTTATTTGACGGAAAGAGACACAGCGAGAGAGGGAACACAAGCAGGGGGAGTGGGAGAGGGAGAAGCAGGCTTCCCGCTGAGCAGGGAGCCCAATGTGGGGCTCGATCCCAGCACCCTGGGATCATGACCTGAGCAGAAGGCAGATGCTTAACGACTGAGCCACCCAGGCGCCCCAGGTTCTTCATTTTAAAAATAAGAACCATATGTGCCCATTGAGATTCTTAGAAGACTTAAAAGAGATAATGTAAAGGACCAACCATGGCACCTGACACATAGTAGTGAGTCACCCAATGGTCGTACCCTTCCCCTGAGAGTAGTGGTTCTCATTTGGGTATGATTTTGCCCTCTAGGGGACATTAGGCAATATTTGGAGACATTTTGGTAGTGGGCAGAAGCTGTTAGCATCTGGTAGGTAAAGGTTAGGAATTCACTAAACATCCTACAGTGCACAGGACAGTCCCCAGAACAGAGAGATCAGTAGTGCCAAGGCTGAGAAACCCTGCCTTAGAGGTATTAGCTTTTCCATGTACAGAATGTAGAATGAATAAAAATATGAATATATATTTAATTCCACCAATGTTTATGAAACACCTACTATGTGTCCAGCTCTTTGGGGATTTAGCAGTGAATAAAATAGACATGGTCTCTGCCATCAAGTCGCTTTGCATTCTAGTTGGGAAGAAATGGACAATAAACAAATAAATACGTTATTGTGGCAGATGATAGCAAGAGCTATGAAGAAAAAGGAGGCAGAGTAATAGAGAATGACCGGCAAGAAGCTACTGTTTTTTGGTTGTTTTTTTTTTAAGATTTTATTTATTTGTTTGACAAAGAGAGAGAATAAGCAGGAGGAGCAACAGAGGTAAAGGGAGAAGCAGACTCCATATCCAAGCAGGGAGCTTGATGCGGGGTTGGATCCCAGGACCCTGGGATCATGACCTGAGCCGAAGGTGCCCCAAGAAGCTGCTGTTTCATATAAAGTTGCTCATACACAGCTTCTCTGATAAGGTGACCTTTGAACAGAGACCTGAAGGAAGTGAGTGAGCAAAACAGACAGTGACATGGTGGGAAGATCGTCGGGACAGGGCTGTGCAAACGCAAAGGCTCTGGGATGGGAATGTGTTTGGCGTTTTCAAGAAACCTCAGGATAGGCCAGTGTGGCTGGAATGGGGAGTAAGTGAGGAGAATACTAGGAAATGAGACCAAAGAGGTAACAGGGAACAAGACTATGTAGGGATTTATAAGCCATTTTGAGAATTTTTACTTTTATGCGTGATGAGACACCATTGGAAGTTTTGATCATAAATGGCATGACCCGGTTTTCATCTTTTAAAGGATCACTCTGGCTGTTGTGTGGCGAACGGACTGGCAGGGGTGGGGGAGGAAGAGTGGAAGCAGGAAGACCCATGAGGAGATTATTGCCATAATCTAGGGAGAGATGATCATGACGGCTTGAACCAGAGTAGTAGCAGCAAAGGTAGAAGGTGATGAAAAGTGGTTTATTCCAGATATATATATATATTTTTTTAAAGATTTTATTTATTTATTTGAGAGAGAGAATGAGAGACAGCACAAGAGGGAAGAGGGTCAGAGGGAGAAGCAGACCCCCCGCCGAGCAGGGAGCCCGATGTGGGACTCGATCCCGGGACTCCAGGATCATGACCTGAGCCGAAGGCAGTCGCTTAACCAACTGAGCCACCCAGGCGCCCTATTCCAGATATATTTTAAAGGTAGGGCTGATGAACCTTAGAGGAAATTAACTGATGAAGTAATATAAGATAAAAATTTTATTTTTACATGCAAAAATAAAATCCTTACAGGAAAAACTTAGATGTATCACATAGTAGCAACAAAGGGAGATTCCAAGCAGGCACTCTCTTGTTAGAGAGTTCCATCGATCCTTGAAGAGGATAATGAGAGCCATGTTGCACTGACAAGCTTCCTCCTCCATAGGATTTTATTTTAAAGGTGCCAGACTTTCCCACTATGTAAGTGAAGCCAGCCTCCATTTGATATGTGTGTGAAACTGCTTGAGAATTTGATCTTGCTAAATGAAAATGGAAAGGTCTACAGCTCTAACTCAAGGTTCAAGAGAAAATATGGACTACATTTTGTGCAGTAGTGGCTTTATATGCATATTTTCCAAGGCAGTTTTATAAAATTTTATCCCAAATAACTAAAATATTTAACTAGATCCTTCTATATTTGCTAGACTCTAAAGCCATGTCGACTCATCTGGATATTACATAAACCAATAAGAATGTTCAGGAATGTTATTTGGAATATCTGAAGAGCTTACATGTATTAATTTAGTACGTTCACTTTTGGATATGCAGCCAAATAAAAGCCACAAAAAAGGGTTACAGCATCCTCAATCAGGAAAATAAAAAAGAGGTCAGTCTTCTTCTATTACTTTAAAGAACTGGTTTGGGCAGAAGCTCACATAGCTTTTTATATTATTTGCCAACTTAGTTATTACAGAGCATGTTTACAGTTTCAGGGAAATGTTAGTAAAAATTAGTGCTAACACTGCACTAGGATTTACAGCTAAACATGGAATTGTGTGGTTGTGTGGTACTAGATTACAAGGGAAAAAATCATACTTAGCACACGTTTTATCCCAGGATAGGAAATAATTTATTATGTGTAATTTTCTGCACTACTAGCTTAATAAATTCATATTTGAAAATTTTTAATAGACATTGAACCAATTTTTTTAAAGATTTTATTTATTTATTTGACAGAGAGAGATAGTAAGAAAAGGAACACAAGCAGGGGGAGTGGGAGAAGGAGAAGCAGGCTTCCCGCCAAGCAGGGGAGCCCGATGTGGGACTTGATCCCAGGACCCTGGGATCATGACCTGAGCTGAAGGCAGCTTAACAGCTGAGCCACCCAGGCGCCCCGACATTGAACCGATTTTAAATGTACTATTTAAGTAACAACTATATTTTTCTTATGTAACCAATTCATGCTCATTCTTGATAGTTTATAATAGAAAAAACTCCTGTAGTTGCATTAATTAACATATCTAGACCCATAGAGTATAGACCCCCCAAAATTCAATATTTTGAAACAACTCTATTATGAACTACTATCACAAATATCCTTTTGTGTATTTCTCAATCACTGTTGCTTTGTACTTGCTGGGAATTACTCACTTGTTTTTAGCACAAAATTCCCTTTAAATCCCTTGAATGTTCTCCTAGAGTCCTTAACTACTTCTTTGGGGAACTTCCTATGATTACTGTAATATATTCTTAAAACCCTGGACACAAAAAATTGATGTATTTTGAAAATCATGTGGGGCAGCGGGGGAGAAAATTTAGCACCAATGGAAAGCTTTATTTTTTAGGCTGTGAAATAGAAAATATACTGTATTTTTATTCAGTTGTATGTTTCAGAGACAATGAGGATTGCATTGGCTCCCTAAATAATGCAGAACATTCTCTTTTCTCCCTCTCTCGCCCACACTCTCTCACTCTGTGAGAACATATATCCAAACCTGTGCTGTTTCTCTGTGATTTTCTGCCTCTTGCATAACAGCTTTGATTATTTTTGTGTGTGTAGACATTTATTTAATGACCTCCTGTAGGTCAAGCAAAGTTAACTCAGGAGGAATTTCTTTACTTTTAAATTCTCTCTTTTTTTTTTTAATTAAGATTTTATTTATTTATTTGAGAGAGAGAACTCAAGAGGAGGAGCAGGGGGAGGAGCAGACTCCCCGTTGAGTGGGGAGCCAGACACGGCTCGGCTGGATCCCAGGACCCTGAGATCATGGGACCTGAGCTGAAGGCAGCCACTTGACCAACTGAGCCACCCAGGCACCCCTAGGTTCTCTTTATTTTTTTTTTTTCAAAGATTTTATTTATTTATTTGACAGACAGAGACACAGCGAGAGAGGGAACACAAGCAGGGGGAGTGGGAGAGGGGGAAGCAGGCTTCCCGCGGAGCAGAGAGCCTGATGCGGGGCTCGATCCCAGGACCCTGGGATCATGACCTGAGCCGAAGGCAGACGCTTAATGACTGAGCCACCCAGGCACCCCGGTTCTCTTTATTTTTAAAAGTATTTTTGCTTATTGTAATTCACCTAAGAACAAGTTAAAACATCACTGAAATGTGTAACTGAAAAACTGAAAGCTCCCTGTAATACTAACCCCAGAGATAAATACTATTAAAATATACCCTATATGCGGGGCGCCTGGGTGGCTCAGTTGGTTAAGCGACTGCCTTCGGCTCAGGTCATGATCCTGGAGTCCCGCGATCGAGTCCCACGTCGGGCTCCCTGCTCAGCAGGGAGTCTGCCTCTCTCTCTGACCCTCCCCCCTCTCATGCTCTCTGTCTCATTCTCTCTCTCAAATAAATAAATAAAATCTTTAAAAAATAAAAATAAAAAATAAATAAATAAATAAATAAAAAATATACCCTATATGCTTCTAGACATTTGCACACACACTCACACATACACGTGTGTGTGTTTTAATCATAAATGAGATCAAGATACAAATATTCCGGTTCTCAATTTGCCTATTTCAGTTAATAATACATTCTTGCAGCTACAGCTTTTGAGGGGAAACAAAAGTAGAGCACATGGAAAAGTGCAGGGGTATAATCTATCAAGAACAAATGTTCCAAAAGAGAAAACAGGGTGACCTGAGAGCTTCAGAGAAAACTTCCTAGAGGAGGTGGTACCTATGCTGAAGGGGAAGGAGTTCAATATGGTGTAGAAGAGGGGGAGATGGCCAGCACAGTCTTGGGGGAGGGACACGGGACAGCAACATGGCAGATGTGACAAAGGGTGTCCTGAGGAAAGCACAGAAGATGTTAGGTTTTAGTGAGAACAATGCTTAGCTATAGAGAATGAGCCAGATTATGGCTGCATTTGGAAGCCAAGCGTTTGAGCTTGAATTTGATGCAGTGATCAGCTGAGAGCCATTTGTTTAAGTTTATGAGGCAGAGGAATGAAAGTGGGGTGGCGATGGAGGAGACCCTGCTATGGGAAGGTCTTACTATGTGCCACGGCCTTTTCTCTCTGTTTTTATTTAAAGTTGTTGTACCCAGATGGGTTGGGAGAGTTAAAATATTTGGAAGGAACCAGCCAGGAACCAGTTGCAGGACTCCAGGCCCAAATTGATGAGCCTTACAGTTGGGTGTAAAGGCAAGGAAAATGTACCAGATGGTTTGAGGGAGACTCACTTGACTCTTGGGTAGGAGAATCTACTAAATTACAGACCAATCCGCAAGCAGAATGAGCACTCACTGGGGTACCGAGTTGACTCTGCAACAATCCAGGTAAACCCTTTAACCTTTCTGAACCTCAGCTTCTTTATCTGCAGTGAGTTGGGGATATGGTTTCTAAGTTTCTTGAGCATTCTATGGTGTTTACTGATCTATTGGTATCATTCTACAGATGAACCACAACATACATGAACATGTATAAACATTCCATAATTTGCATGTTTTCACATTGGGGGACACCACTGCCAAGCACTCCATCTGAGGTTTTCACCTTCAGCAACCAATTCCTGTTTAACATGAGGTAGTTGGTAGATTACGGTTGGCATTTTGCCTTTTCCATGCAGAAAGGACTTTGCATTTCAATCATAAGACTTCTAAGAGTAATCAAAGTAAGATTTTTTTAAAAATCCAAGGTGGAAGTGAGACAGATAAACTTTCATCTTGGTTTAAAAGTTATGTTCTGTGATTCGGTATTGCTGTAGAAAGATAAATGTCATGTGTCTTGAGAAGCCGCCAAGAGATATGCCAGCACATAGTTTTCTCTAACCTTTACGTATGCTTCAGTGAAAGCATGTGGAGAATTTAAATGAAACTGTATGCTGCATAAGCAATCCAGCCTCATACCTCAAACTGGTAGAGACAGGGGCAAATGGTGATTGTCACTACTGAAAGTATTTTTCCAAGACACAAGCAGTTTCGTGTTAATTGAAATGAAAACTTTGCACTGAACATTTAAATTAACAAATCTATACTAAGAGTCTCTTGTGTTCAAGGTACCGAACAAACAAACGAATTATCCTAGGTACTGCATCTGTCGGGACATTTCCTTCCCTGTTTTCATTTAGGTAGGACCCAAAAAAATGAGTTCATCTGGCATCGAATTCTGCCTTCTGAGTTCGTTTTACAATAACCAGAAAAAGCTGTAACTTCTTGGTAGTGAGATGAATGACTATTAGCATAACTATTCTCTCTTACCTTTTTAACAAGCCATTCCAATGAAATTTTGAAATATTGTTAGGTGCTTGGAAAATCTTAGGAATAATTCTTCCAAAAGTGATTTTTCTATGTATGCCCCTATATGGTAATACTTTGCTGTATCGTAATACTAGTACAGTTTAATTTTTTAAAAAGCCTCTGAGTATGGACCATATTTTTATCAGTTTTCAAGAGCAGTGTTAATACCTAAAGAAACCAAAGAGTGGGTAGAGTCGACAGATTGAGCAGAAAACAAATCGGACTTGCAGATACAAGAGCATGACTAATCCAGAGATGACCTTTCATTCATGTGGCAGTCTGAGATCAGGAGAACATTGTGTAATTTGAGAATATCCAGTATGAATAAAAGCTATGATTTAACCTGCCATGATTATTCAGTGATATACCTCGGAGTAGATCATTTAGTACCCAAGTTTTACTTATTAGCTTGGCCGCTTTATTAACTATATGTTTTTAAAAAAATTTTTTTTACTTCTTTTAAATCTCAGTGTCCTCAACTGTAAAATGGAGCTGTTAAAACTGTTTATGTTAAAGGTTATTGTGCTGCTCTCTGAAAAGAATAGATAAGCATTGTCACTCTGACCATGCTGCTCTGCGAGGCTTATGATTTTTCCCCCTTGCATCTTTTCCAGAGATTTCCTACAGTACTGGGAATAGAAAAGGACTATCAGTGCGCACTTCAGTGTGGATTGGAATGGGTGGTCTGAATCGAGGCAGAAGGGAAAGTGGAATCAGGACAACACAGAAAATAGGAACCAGGCTTATTTGATAGTTGGCCAATGTCTTGCCTTTTTTTTAATGGGACTTTGTCTTTAAAAAGCTGCCTACTGTCTCTGGAATTTGGACAACTTGATTACAAATATTACAGTTCCTGATTTTAGATCAGACAACAAGGATTTATACGCATTTCTTTTGCCTCCATCCATTCCATCCCTCTGCCCATTCAGCTAGCCAGCAACATTTACTGGGGCCCGGGTAAACCAAGCTAAGCATTGGCCAACGCTGAGATGACAGAAGGAAAACATAGTTACTGTCTTTAAAGAACACATAGCCTGTAACGGTTAGATATTTCCTGCCTTTCCCATTTTAAGGTGATAGTGTACAGACTGGAGATAATATAATCAGATGCTGAGTTTGGATCCTTTCACAAGGCCACATTTGTCCCTTTACTTTGGTTATTTGAAATAATTCATGGGGAAAAGAGAGAAGTAAGCAGAAATTAGCATGATGAGCATATCTGTATCATCCTCAGCATCCTTGACTGCCAGTCAGTGTCTCTGATTTCATTTTGAGTGCACTTGACCATGCTGTGAATAGCACGCATGTGCTGTGTCATGTAATATTAAGGACATTGGTATTAGTACAACTGCTTCCCAACCTCTTTCATGTCATGGCACACATAGAAAATGATATTTTTATGCCACACTGAGGTAAACGGACAAGGCAACTTATGGCAAGATACCAGCCCTGGGATTCTGCTGCCCCAACCTTGTGCAGCATTGAAAAGGTCGGGTGGGGTAGAGGTGGTGGGGGTTTGGGGGACAGTATGTTTGCACACCTGTGATGTGTTTGCAGCACACCTGTGCACTGTCAGGTACATTACAGTTGGAACCCTCTGCACTTAATTATCCCCAGGTTGTGCCTTCTTTGCTGACCCAGGGCCTTACTTAATTTTGTTTGGTCATGAACACTTTGAGCCCATCAATTATGGTGGCCACGTGATACGGTTTAGTAAGGGAATGTAGAGACTTTAGAGGATTCCAAACAAAAATATAAAACATTACTGTAGGTCGAAGACAGCTTCTCATAATGAAAATAGGCTGGCTTGGGAATTGAGAGTCCTGGCCTTCAGTGCTAACTTGATCACCTTTGGCAAATCACTTCTCTCTGAACCTCAATTTCCTTATCTTTAAAATGAGGGGGTTTGAACAAGATGACCTTTAAGTCACCCTCTAGTTCTGATAGGCTGTGGTTTTTATTTTTATTTTTTTTTATTTTTTTAGAGAGAGCATGCACATGCACACACAGGGGGAGGGACAGAGGGAGAGAGAGAGAATCTTAAGCAGGCTCCGCACTCAGCACAGAGCCCGACACGGGGCTTGATCTCACAACCCTGAGAGCCAGACGCTCAACTGACGGAGCCACCTGGGTGGCCCAACATGCCATGGTTTTATAGATGCTTGTGCATCTTTGCTGTTACGTCAGCTGCTCTTCCCGGAGCATTTGCTGTATGGACACTTGGTCAGTGGCTTCCTGCATGGGCCCTAGGGCCAGCTTCATGAGACTCCACTGCTTCGATGCTAGAGGAATTGAAACCAAACTACGATGCCTGATGAAGGAAAGATGATAGACACTGAATTGGGTGTCTGAAAGGAATGAAGCTAGCTATAGTAATTGAAAGGCCTTCCGTGTCTTTTAAATGTGGTTCAGGATTTCCCATCTAGCTAAACGCCTCGCTTGATTAAAACTGGCAACCCTGGCAGCCTGAATCTCCTAGGATAGGTTTTCCTAACTTTCATTTCCAGAAATAACTTATTCAGATACATCAACCATGTAAGCATGTATACAGAGACCAAATCTCAATTGTCCAACATGGTGGAAGAAAAGTTAGTGTTAAGAATCCCATTAGGAATTTTTGTTTTCCATATTTATCTAAGTCCTTTCTGTTTCGCATGTGTTGGGTGGGGTGAGGCTGCCTGGCTGGAAAGCAACAGAGAAGACTTACAGGAATGCATGGATAATCAAGGACTAGCCACATCATGGTGATGATGGTCATTTGCCGTGATTGTAGACTAAAATGGTAGCATTTGTTCAATCCACGGAGGTTTCATTGTTCATGTACCATGTATCAGAAATTCTCTAGGAGCTAGAAAATAAATCTGAGAGATTCCTGATATAGTCAAAGACAGACATTAATGATACACTGTTAGCCTTAGAACTTTTTTTTAATAAACACATCAGTAACTGATTTGTTATGTTCAGAATTCTCCCTTACTTCCTACTGTCCATTAGCATATACTTACTGAGTCATGTATCAGATACACTAAAAAGAAGGACAAGACTAAATAATGCATTCACATATCAAAAAATACTTCTAAGTAGGGACGCCTGGGTGGTGCAGTCAGTTAAGCATCTGACTCTTGGTTTCGGCTCAGGTCATGATCTCAGGGTTCTGAGATTGAGCCCCACGTCAGGCTCCATGCTCAGCGGGGAGTCTGCTTGGGATTCTCTCTCCCTCTCCCTCTGCCCCTCCCCCCTAAAATAAATCAATAAATCTTTTTAAAAAAATACTTCTAAGTATATAAAAATTCACCCAATAATATACCCTTAAGGAAACCTAATGTTTCAGATCTATGCACAAGAGGATCTTTATGCACATGTATGTATGTGTGTCTGTGTGTGTATGTGTGTCTATTATGTAATGTACATATGTAATACACGTTCAAAAAGGATACTTGAACCTAGAGGGTAAATAAAGAAGTCTGGGTTTATGTCTGCACATATGCATGTTTGTATGTATCGGGTGAGGGGGAGATTAGGAAGGAAAGAAGGGAGGGACGGAGTAGAAGAAGAGAAGCAAGGGTAAAAATAGTCAGTGGTCTTAGAAGGAACCACAGGAGTTAGTCTAACTCCCACCACCCCATCTGTCTTTCCTGTATTGAGCAGCAGTTAGTGTACCATTATTCATCCCATCAACAGATATATCCTCAGAATTAAGTTGACTACTACCCAAATCAAACAAAATGAAGAAAGAATAATTTCAGTTTAAAAAAATATAAAAACATCCAGACGTTAGTGGTACTTATGTACTCCAACTGTGATAAAGAAAACTTACCAAAAGTCCTTCAAAGCAGAAAAAAAATTAACATCTCAGGGAATTTTTTCCTTTACTGGCCAGAATCTCATTCCAAGAAGTACCATCCTGTCTCATTTCAAAATGCTTCCCTTGCCAAGGAAGCGGAAGCGGTCATATTCTTTCCCACCGAACTATGGGTGAATTATAATTATCCTACCTCTTGTGGGACAATGAAGCAGCAAACATCTGCTATACTGAATCAGAAACCCACGAATGAAACTATACCAAACTGTGAATCATACCTGGACTCAGATGAAAGGTTTTGTGTTGTGTTTACCTTTTTCTTTATTTTCTTTGCAATTTAAAATATGGATTTGTTAGCTCTGGCTCCATGTTCTAACTGAGGGAAAATATATGGGGTCCATTCATTGACTCAGATTTTAACATTGGAAATCCCTAGCTTTAAGGCAGTACATGGGCAATAACGATTAGCAGTTTTTTCTGTTTGATTTATTACCCCCTCACAGCTTTTCTTTGAAAGGATGGTACAATTAAGAAAATTTAGTACACAATCTAAGAAGTAAGATCCTTTAGCTTTTTCAATATAGTGACAGTAACAGAGGAGGAGAAAATGGCATTTTAAACTTCGCTTCCAAAAGACACAAGTTGCAAAACTACTGTTACTTATCATAATTTCAAGTTTCATGATATTTATGGTGGTATGAAACTGTTTACTTAAAGTCAGGAAAGGAAAATGGAATTTCAATTCTGCATTTTAGCCAAGAAGACATAGATAATGGTCTACTTGCTCTGAAACATTGTTTGTGTCTTTTTATCTGTCAGAGAGCAGAAAGACAAACTCGAATTATGGATTCAGCCCAATATGCAGAATTCTGTGAAAGTCGACAATTAAGTTTCTGTAAGTAAATGTTTAATTTTGCTTCATTATATGTTTAAGAGATCATGTGTTACAGATAAACGAAAGTATGACACAATCTCCATTCCTTAGAAATGGGTGAATTTAACGTATGCATAGTTATAACTTAGAAACAGCCCCTGCATTGTAGGGGACTCTATAAAAGATTTTACCCCACTCTACCGTTTTGTAATTAATAGTCCAAAGAGGTTTTAAAGGGTGCTAGTAAGACACAGAGAACCATGTTAATTATTCACATTACTTTTAGTCTGAAAAATTCCATTTTCTTTAACATTCTCATTTTATTTTCCAGTTTCTTCGTCCTACTAACACTAGTATTGCTGATTGTACTTGACCCCATAATGGACTCTAGTAGCACAGTCATGACATTTAAAAGCCCCCAATATTAATAAATACCAAGCTTTCCATTTATTTATGCCTACTCATATTACCACAAGGAAATGTATCAATAGTCTCTTCCATTTTTGTCTGTAACCTCTTACTGTGACAAGCATTCAGTGTTAGCCAAATTCATCAGTCTGTGCTCTTGTAACACTAATAACCTAGTGATAAAATTAGTACCGTCCCATCATTGCACACAGGCTTACTAAAAGTACATAAAGGCTCGTGATAAATAGTGGGCTCAGTTGTGTAGCAAACATCCTTACCGCAACAGTTCAATGATGACTAAGCCTCTCAGGGGAAAGGTCAAAGAGTAAGTGTGATGAAAAGTCCAGTTAAAAATCTGACAGAGAAGCACATGACCCTGGTCTGAGGGATTATAGACACAATGGTGTCTTTAAACGGAAAAACTGTTCTGTGGCCATAATAACAATGTATTTGATTTGAAAACAGAAAATGAGAGCTTCATTTATAGATCATAAAGTGCAAATAAATGACACATTTCAAATAGTGCCCCATGTAAATGTCAGTAAAATATAGGAAAACATGTTTTGGAAGCTTTTTTTCCTAACTAAATATACTTTGCAGTCTGACTAACAATTTGGCATCGTACATCTGTGAAGCATTAAGTAAATGACACTTCAGATCATGGCAATTTCAGCAAATGAGAGGTTTTTGTATTGTAATTTTTAGGTTTAAAAATGGCATTCAAGTCTTTTATAAGTATAAATTTCCAGTTTATAAAGTAACATTTAGTGCTATTGAACTATTTTTTAAAATCATATTTTAAATTTAATTCACTTAAAGGAACAGAAGTGCTGTTTTCACGCTAAAATGTATAGCCACTGAAGGGTCCTAATACATCTTGTGTTTGAAAATCACATTTTTAACAACTCAGTTTTTTGTTTATAACTCAGTAATAAAGTATAGTAAATTAAAAATTAATGCTTTCCCTTTCTATATAAAATAATTATAAACAGTATATTATGCTTACTTTTTTTTAAAAGAAGAGGAATTTGGGCATTTAAAAATATTTCTTTGTATGATGCCCATAGGTGCTTCATTATGAAACCCTAGTGGAAGAATCTGTTTTATATGCCAAAGTGCTGTGGTTGGGAATGCTTAATCCAAGTGGGTCCGCAAATTCAGAACTAATACCCACAACTGGTCAGAATGTTAGGCTCTTTTCATTTCTCCCCTTCTGATAAATTACCAGGATATAGGAATTGCGATCCAGCTGTTTGTATCTTCTTAAATATTGGATCGTAGCATTCACTGATTGGGACTACTGGTGCATTTTAAAATTTACAAGTCTATGACTTTATAGACTGAAGGTAAGTTGTAGAATTGGGATCAAATTCACCAGTCTTTTGTTTTTATATTTATGTAAGTTAGATAGTCATTTCCCTGAAAGTCTTTTAAAATCTGATATTCATATTAATTCACAAAGATTAAATTTAGTTATAAATTGGCAAATCATTTCCCAAGCCTTTTCTTTCAGCCTTTTGTTTTGTATGTGGATTCTGTAAACAAATATATAGATTTTCTTTTTAGTCAAGTCTGAGATATTTTAATTGATAATTTTAATTTGTGTGTGTTTAATTACTTATACATTGGGTTTATATATGCTGTCTTTGTGTTTTAAATATACTGTGCCTTTTTTTTTTGCTTTTCCTCCTCCTTTTCATTGTTTTGTTGGATTAATTGGATTTTCTTCATTCCATTTTCTCTCAACCAGTTTGTATAGTGTATATTCTAGTTCTATTATTGTAGTTGCTATCCTTAATTTTTTAAAATGCGTCCTTGACTTAAATTTTTTAAAGTTGGTAATTAGTAAACATGCCTTGTCAGCTTAATTTTGTTTTTCCCAAGGCTCTGTAAGTGCTTAAAGCACTCATTTTTGTCTTAAAAATGCTTTATTTTGCCCTCATACTTAAATGGTAGTTTAGTTGGGTAGGAAGTTGTGGGCTAGTAGTCATTTGTTAAAACAGGATCCCATTTTTTTTTTTTTTTTTTTTTTTTTAGCCTCTGTTGTTGGTAAGAAGTCTCTGTCCACTTGTCCTGTATTTTCCCTGTGGGAGAAACTAAGAGAATGAAGATGTGACCCCCCCCCCACCCCTCTGGTGTATGGGGAAATGAACAGGTTGGCAGTCAGTGACTGATCAATAAATATGTACAGAAGGAAAGAAATAAGGAACCTCTACTATAAAAGACTCCAGGGAAAAGCATGCCCTCTGAGAAAGACTATTTGCAATTAATCCAAATAGCAGTAATTTTGAAGAGACTGAAGTTGCGGAAGAATTTCTTCAGAGTGGACTGACCATTACAGAGGGCCCTAAGGAAAGGATGGGGAATGGAAAGACTGGTGAGAGGGATGACATAGAAATAGTGAGATAGTATGCAGGGATGTGAGAATGGGATATTGAGAGAAACTTAGATTTTACTAGTGGTCAATAATGAGAAAGAAAAAAAGACACGTATGAGGGTTCACTAACCTTAAATTTCCCATATGAAGTTATTATAAAAAGTTGTTTTAATTCCAGCACAAGCTAAAAAACCAGATAGTGTCAGAAGGCTGATAATCTTGGGAACTTCTGACCTGTGTTAAGGATTCTGTTTAAATTGTTGATCGATGTCCCCAATTACCCTTTCTCCTGATATATTGAGAAAAGCAGTAAAGGTGAAGGAACTCATTCATTCTGATGCCCCCCACCTCTCAACAGAAACAAACTGTCATGACTAGGAGTATCTGTGCCTCTTTTGCTGGAACCAGCAATACCATGGGAAGGTCTGTCCCTGAAGCAGTCCTTCTGCAGGTGACAGGGCATTATCTCAGGGAATGTTCACCTGTTGCTGGAATAGCAGTAGCTCCCAGTGGTTTTATGGGACCCTCTGTGCGCCTTTTCTGCTACAGAACAGAGACCCTACCCTTTTATTAAAGAAATATCTTTCATTTGTCCATTCATTCATTTTTTTTTCTGGAAATATTTATTGTGAGACTGCTGATGCCAGGCAGTATTCTAGGTGCTGGGGATACAGTGGTGGACACAGGGCCCTCATCCCTGCATTCTCAGTACTTAACATCTAGGGAGGAAGCTACCAATTCTGTTGCTTAGGTGGACAGATCCTATGGAACACTAAGAACCATCTATCCTTTCCCTCTCTTTTAAAATAAATCGTTTAGAGCATAGTCACAAAATACCTTGTTTCTGCGTTCTTAACAAACTGTCAAAGGGAGAAGTGAACAAGGTACATTTTATTGATCTTGCCAAATTGCCGCCTGTTAACTTTGACTTCAGAAGTATTCCACAGATGTTAAACAAGTGTTTGTGAGCTAATGCAGCTGACTAGTTAGATGGAATGTTGCATGTCAGAGAGTATGTGGAAGATTGGTTACTTTAGGGAGATAGCTTTAAGAGGATTATCATAATTCTGCCACAGTTGACAGCTTTGGACATGCACTTCCATAGCAAGACTTCAAGTCTTCTGTGATTTATTGGGAAAAAAAAAAAAAACTCTTCTGTACTTGGAATCCATGAAGACCACATCTATAAGGATAGAAACATCATGCTTTGAGTGACGGTTAAGTGTTTTAATAGACCCATGGGACCAGATTAACCAAAAGAATAATCAGTGGATTTTTTTACAAGATTATTATGTTATAGATATGATAAAATCTTTACCATCAATCTCCTCCCTGTAGATTACTAGTTAGATTAGTAATATCTAATAAAGGCTCTACATCAAGTTAGGCTGTGCTTAGTACTGTGGCATTTTGGAGATATGAACCGGAAGGTTCCACGTGCGCTTGGTACTGTTAGGTATGCAGAGAGACATGATGCATGGTGTTTCTAATATGGTTCGAGAAATTAAAAGCAGACATGAAAGGATATCTGATGATACAAGAGTTCAGTAAATGACCAGTGTGGGGAACTACACAGTATAGGCGGGATTCATGTGAAGGAGGAAGAGAGGTGGGATGGCATTCCATGGAGGAAAAGGAGCAGCAGTGAACATAGAGAGGGCTAGACTCAATGCCAGGTGGCATTTCAGCAGGCAGTAACAGAAAGAAATTGAAATCAGTTCGGAGGCTTAGGAATTTGGACATCTTTGTAGTCAGAAAAACGTAACTGCAGGCCTAAGTTTTTTTCTATTGTATTCTAAATGTGTGACTTTGAACCTATTCTGGTAATAGACACATTTGGAAATGTACTGCAAATACAATTTCTGTATGTTCTTTCTCCATCCCAGGCTCTTTCTTGCAGGAATTTCTTTCCACAAGAATAGGTTAAAGTTGCATTAAGCAACCCCTCTGACTTTTGTTAAAACATAAGCTATGGCCAGTGGTAACTTACTCTGACACTGTGAGAAATGCTGAATATTAAGTCATTTAGTATACCGTGTTAGGTAGCACAGATACAAAATCAAAGACCCAAATGCATAAGGAATTTCTTGGGGCTTGAATATCTTGACACTAATTGAAACTTCAAAAGCATGGTGTTTTATATGCATTATTTTTCAAATGCAATTTTCAAGAGACATTTTTCATTTTGTGATAGTAATATGCAGTATTAAAACACTTCAAAAACTAAATTCTCCATATTTGTTTTTTTGATGGCCAGCCAAAAAGGCCTCCAAATTTCGAGACTGGTTGGACTGCAGCAGTATGGAGATAAAACCCAATGTTGTCGCAATGGAAATTTTAGCGTATTTAGCATATGAAACAGTGGCACAGGTAAGAATGCTAATATCTGTCATAGCAGGCCATACAGGACTGCTTTCTTCTTCTTCTTCTTTTAAGATTTTATTTATCAGAGAGAGAGGGGGAGAGAGAGCACAAGCAGGGGGAGTGGCAGGCAGAGGGAGAAGCAGGCTCCCTGCTAAGCAAGGACCCCAATGGCGGGACTCGATCCCAGGACCCTGGGTCATGACCTGAGCCAAAGACAGATGCTTTAAACCACTGAGCCAACCCAGGCATCCCTTTCTTCTTATCCCTGTCCATGATCAAAGTTCCTCCACCTGCTACTCTACCAGGAATGAGAACAACCATGAGTTTTATCCTATGACAATCTTACCATTTTCTGGAATTTAGTTCAGTTATGTTTCTTTGTATCCTCAGCCCTGGCAGGTGTTAGTGTAAAAGTGACTGTTGCTTGCAACTCAATCCTAACCAGAAATGGAATCCCTACATACTTTTTCTCAACATTGAATTCTCAGTACACATCTGCCTTGTTTAGAGATTATTTTTGAGCTCTGAAACATATCTTTCTAGCTATGTACAGTCTCCTGAGTGCTTGCCAAAACCTGAGTCTAGAATCACTGCTCTCTGACAGCTTCTCGAAGCATGGTCCTCTGACCACAAGCATCAGCTTCTCCTTGCTTCTTGCTGAAAATGTAACCCAGAGCATACCTACCAAATTAGAATCTTGGTGTCCAGAGCACAGAAATCTGTATTTTAAAATACTTCCCTAATGATTATTAAATAAAATTTGAGAAGTGCTCCCTTAAAAAGTCAGAATACATTGTTTATATTCATGGGTAGGTCTACTTATCAATGAAAGCATATGCTCACGTCCACAATACAGATTTTTAAGCAGACCGTATTATCAATAACACTTGGAATGTATTGCTTTTAGTTTTGCCACTTCGGTGACATTGGTGATTGATTATTCCCAGTTATGTGACTTTATTTTCATTGCTTTGATCTTCTAGTTAGTGGACCTGGCTCTTCTGGTGAGGCAGGACATGGTAACCAAGGCAGGAGACCCCTTCAGCCATGCCATTTCTGCAACCTTCATTCAGTATCACAACTCTGCTGAGGTAAGTAGCAAAAAATCTGTCTTTGACACCTCTGTGGGTTTTTCATGTGTCTGGTGTTTACATGAGTAGTTCTTTGAAAAAGGTAATGTAGGAATGTGTAGCCTTCAATCAGGAATCTTAACATACTCAGTAACATTCAAACAAACATTTACTGAGCACCGACTGTTCCAGGCCTTAATAATCCACTTAATACAATTATCTTTTCACCTATTTCTGACCTTATTTAGCTTCCCTAGCCCTTCAGTGAAAGAGGAATAGTTGGAGAGCATGCCTCATTTCCATGGGAGGTGAACAACTGATTTGGGCAAATGAACAATGTTGAGAATAGTTCTTTATTTCTTTGTGCCTCAAAGACAAGAGAATCATTATTATTCATGTCCTAATAACTCCTGACATTTATTAATCATTTTATTTCCCAATTATTGACCCATCTCTAAACATGATTTAAAGGAGCATGGCTCCATTTATTCTGTGTCCACACTGGCCCTATCATGTGAGGATCACATCCTTTCTGACCGAGTTTATGTTGCTGGGACCTCCGCCTAGGGGGGCGATGAAGTGGTCTGGCCAACTTTAAGGCATTGTGCAATAACTGTGTACCACTTGTAGTATAAGAAAGACTCTCTGTGAGTGTCATGTACTTACAAACTAGAAATGTAGTATCATCTATTGAATGAATTTGCTGATATTTGACCCTTTTTCCTGGCATATACAGCAATTCCATGTAGTTCAATCTAATAACCAGAGAGAAGGCAGCAAGGAGGTTAGCTTAACATCTCCATGTGTAATTATGAAGTGAGCTTTGGATAAAGCTGGGTGAAATGTATAACCGGAAAATGTCTAAGCCCCTTCGAGAATCTGACAAAAACTCTAATTCCTGTCTCCATAAGCACATTCACAAATGTTGCATACAATTTCAGGGTGTTCAGAGACCCTCTGAAATCATTCTATGGATCTAAGTGGTCTGTGATGGACCCCAAGTTTAAGTATGTGTGCTCTAGGATACTTAGAAACTACATAAAGATACAAACCAATATATTTTATTTCAAGCCAAAAGTTTGACATCTTTTTGTGCCCATTGGAGAATCAGATTGGCTTGGAATCCAAGTAGAAATTTAAATGTTTATGCCTGTTAAAAATCCATTTTTTTCTTAGAAAAGATCATACATCATTATCAGTCATCATACTTTAAAAGTCCCTAAAGTTTACCCAGTTGATTAAACACTTTGTTTTCTTTATGTTACAAACCCAAATTACGGTGTCAAAGAACACCCTTTAAAGATATCTTTGGTACATGTTCACTTTATGAATATGTGTATAAGTATGCTTTTCATTAACATCAGACAAATTTGTTGTAACATTTCTAATTGAAGAAATTTACAGTGAACATAACAAGCCTAGTTTTCCCTTAACATTCAAGGGATTGCTTGCATGGCTAGGAAAACTCTTTATTTCCCTTCTTTCTTGGTTCTCCAGGGTGGCCAAGCTGCCCTGGGCAACTGCTCAGCAACCACAACTGCTGCTCCCAGCTACCCAGCAGTTAAGAAAAATGGCCTGTGTGTGCTGGGTTTCCCGGGCTCTCTGGGAGGCGGGAGCAGGAGTGTCGGAAAGCATCCCGCCTAAATATGTTAGCAAAGCCTCAAGCGTTTCCCTGGCCTTCCAGACACCCCTCCTCCTACGACTAGTGGTCAAAATGAACATTCAGAGGGACTGGAAATCTTCCTGCCCTTTATTACCTGACAAAACACAGAGAATGGCCACTCTAAAGTAGGAATCTTACTCATCAACCTTAACAAACCAGCAACCAACGTCAAGGGCCTGCTTTGAGGGCTTTACCAAATTGGGTACAAAAGGGGGACTCCGAAGACTGGTATGATCTGTATTCAGGGAGATAAGACATTCTGTAAAACAAACAAGGAAATAGAGAACAAACAAAAAAGACAATTCAAGATAGCATAGATGCTAATTTCCAAATGAGTGGCATAGACCAGAAGTGCAGAGGTAAAAACAAGCCCCGACTGCAAAGCACTTGAGAGGATGCTGGCTTTGAGGGAAAATAGAGACTTTGATGAGATGGTAAAAGTGGGGAGAATGCTCTAGGCCTCAGAGGCAGCATAGGCATAACTGTACAAGGGAGAAACAAAACTCTGATTAAAATATTCGAGCAAAGGATTCATTGAGGAGCAGAAGGAAGAAGTCAGATTAGAAAATTGAGCCTTAGGCTCTTAGAGTTAAGGAAGAGTTGAAGGTTTCATGGCTGCTAAAGGGTGATGAGTTCAAATGGGTGTTTTAGAAGATCCAAAGGGAGGTGCTATGTACAATGGATTGGAATCAGAAGCTCTCAAGGCATGATGTTAATACACAATACATTCTCTTTTAATGACTATCATTTTTGAGTATTAAACATATGAGGAACCAAGCTAGTTAAGCTTGGGTTCTCAGATTGGCAGGTGTAATATTAATTGAAGTTAATTTTTGTTAAAGATTTATTTATTTATTTGAGAGAGAGAGTGAGAGCGCATGGTGGAGGGGGGCGGGGGGCAGAGGGAAAGGGAAAGAGAGAATCCCAAGCAGACTCCACACTAGGCATGGAGCCCAACGCGGGGCTCAATCCCAGGACCCTGAGATAACTATCTGAGCGAAAACCAAGAGTTGGATGCTTAACCGACTATGCCACCAAGGCACCCCGATTGAACTTAATTTTTAAAAATTTTTTTCTAGGGGCACCTGGGTGGCTCAGTCATTAAGCGTCTGCCTTCGGCTCAGGTCATGATCCCGGGGTCCTGGGATCCAGCCCCGCATCGGGCTCCCTGCTCAGCGGGAAGCCTGCTTCTCCCTCTCCCACTCCCCCTGCTTGTGTTCCCTCTCTGGCTATCTCTCTCTGTGTCAAATAAATAAATAAAATCTCCTAAAAAAAAATTTTTTTTTCTAATATATGGTTTATGCACAGGAAGCAGTGATCTCTAGGAGTTATCTTGTTTTTTCTAAAAATAACTCATGCCAAATTAGGCTTATTCCTTCTTGTTTGATAAGGTTCCTAGGCAGGCAAATCAAAGAAATACTTTTTTTTTCTTTAAAAATCTTTTTATTTTAAAATAATTTTTAGATTTACAGAACCATTGCAAAGATAATACAGAGTTCCAGTATATTCTTTACTAGCTTCCCTTAAACTTGCTCATTTTTAACTTTAAATAAATAATACAGTTCTCAACAGAACAATAGACAGATATACTTTTGAAACCAATATGTGCATTTCAGCCAAACATTTTACAAAATTTAGCATAGTTTTTTAAATACAAATACATAGCATTATAGAGAAGTGTAGGCCAGCAGGTAGTATGGCTTAGTATAGTTGGTAGGATAAGGAAGCTGTAGATTAATAATACCATATATGAAAAAGACTTACAGACTTTTATTGGACTGTAAATTTCTTAGGAGCCAATATCGTGATGTTACTGATAAGAAAACTTTTTTTGTCTTGTTTAGTGGTCAGGCACCATCCTAGAGGATGGACAGTGACCCAGTAGATAATGTCTAAAGGAGAGTAATGAGAGGGTGAAGGAACCTGAAAACATGTCTCATAATAAATGGTTGAAGGAATTTGAGGCAGTTTGACCTATAAAAGAAAAGAGGCTGAGAAAGGTAGTAGTCCTCAAATATTTGAAGTGCATCCACATGGAAGAAAACAGATTTGCAGTCGCAGCCGAAGAAACCAGGTAGAAATGAGGGATATTATGAAAGAAGAAAGGAACTAGAAATAAAAGGAGCTGGAAATATCCACAGTGACCCTCAGACACTGAGTTGGAGTCACTGGTAGAAGGCCGGCCATGCTGATAAGAAATACTGTCTGTACCGTCCAGTTTGGGGGGTGGGGATTCAGAGGTGCCTTTTGAGACATGTAAGTCCGACATGCTAACACAACTTGCAAGTAGAAATCTCTGTATCTGGCAAAATCAGCAGAAATTTTGGAGGCTGCATCTTGAGAAATCCTGATTTTATCTAAATGACTAAACAGATTAAAAATTAACATATTTAGACCAATAGGGACAAATGAGGCATCATTTCTGTGAACTGGATAATAAATCATGTTTTGATATTTGTAAGCTTCAAGAAGTTTTGAATTCAGGAGATATTAAACACAATTGAATGTTAGTACAAGTCCTGGTCACTCGATTTCAAAGGCACATCTCTTTGGGCAGGGGTCTTGCATGAAGTCCTACCCAGAGTCCCCTGAGAACACACCTCCTCCTACACCGACTGCTCCATCATCTGGATCACAGCACTCAGGGAAAACCACATCAGGATCCCTAGGGAATGGGAGTGCTGGACAAGACTCAGCTAAAACCAAGCAAAGGAAAAGAAAAAAGGTCAGTGATAAGTTTTTTGTTTTTTTTTTTTTCTTTTTTCCGGTGCAGAGTGGATAAAGTTGTTGAGTTTGCTTCAGAGATATGGAAAACGTGCTCTGTTTTTCTCATAATTCAGATTTTTAGAAACAGCCATTTTATGCTTAACCATACTTAATGACTTCTACTCAAACTTTTTTAATAGCTTTCTTCTGGGTAAAGCAAGATACTGATTTTTTTCTAACATTTTATTATAAAAATTTTCAAACATACAAAAATATTAAGAGAATTATAGACTTAACACCATGTATCTGCCATCTAGATTCTACAGTGAACATTGTACTATGTTTGCTGTATTATCTACATATTTATATATTTACATTTGTTATATTGATGCATCTAATTATTCTTTTGTCCATCTGTCAGTCCATCTTTTTTTTTTTTTTGCTGCATTGCAAAGTAAGCTACAGATATTAGTACACTTCTTGGCTTAATACTTCATTATGTATAATTTGTTTATGGTTCTTTTTTTTTAAGCTAAAATTTATACACAGTAAGCCATTCAGTTGTTAAATATCCCATTTGACATGTATTGATACAGGTATAAACTTGATGTTTTCTAAACCCTTCTCAAGATATAAAACATTATCATCAGTTCAGAAAGTTCCTGCATGCCTCTTCCCAGTCATTTCCTGCCACCACAGAGAGGCAATCATTGTCCTGATTTTTTCATCATAGATTAGTTTTTTTCTGTCCTGGAAATCATATAAAGAAAATGTAGTACATACGCTCTTTTGAGTGAAATTTCTTTCACTCAGGATGTTTTTGAAATTTGTTTTTCAGTATAAGTGTAATTTATTCCTCTTTATTGCTGAGTAATGTGCTGTTGTATGAATATATCAATGTATTTATTCTCATTTTGTGGACACCTAGGCTGTTTCCAGTTTTTGAGGTATTCTGAGTAAACCTGTTGTGAGCATTATTATACAAGTCTTCGTGGGCAAATGCCTTCATTTCTCTTAGGTAAATAGCTAGGAATGAAATTACTGAGTCACAGAATATATATGTGTTTAGTTTTTAAAGACACTCCAAGACTTTTTTCCCCCCAAAAAATGTTTGTATCATTTTATACTTCCACCTGCAATATGTGAGAGTTCCAGTTGCTTCACATGTTCATCAACTCTTGTTATTGTTCTTATTTTTAACCATTCTAATGGATATTCAACAGTGACTCATTATACTTTGAGTCTGCATTTCCTTGAAATTTAGTGTATTTATTGACATGGTTAGATATAGTTCAACTATTTTGCTATTTGTTTTCTGCTTGTTCTATTTTTGATTCTCAGTTTTTCTTTCTTGTCTTATTTTGGGTTGTATACTCTTTAAGAAATTCATTTTAATTCATCTACTCATTTCTTAGTGATACCTCTTTGCATCATTTTTTCAGTGGTTATGCTAAGGGTTACAATATATCCTTAAATTTTCAGCGTACTTGGAGTTATTGCACTACTTACATAAAATGTGAGACTCTTATAAGACTGGTGTACTTTACTCTTATCCTTCCTTTATGCTATAGTTGTTATACATCTTATATCTCCACATGTTATAAACCATAATACTACTTATGCCTTAAACAATCAAATGTATCTCAATGAAACTAAGAGAAAAAATAAACTAACATTTACCATCCCTACTGTTGCTCATTTCTCTCTCTCTCTCTTTCTCTTTCTGTGTCTCTCTCTTTTTTATGCTCAGACTTCCTTCTGGTATTACTTTCCTATTTTGCTCTACTAAATTTTGTTTTAGCATTTGTTACAGTGCAGGTTGGCTGGTGATGGTTTCTCCTAATTTTCATATTTCTGAAAATATCCTTTCATTTTTAGAAGATCCGTTCACTGGATGTAGAATTCTGAGTTGGTAGTTTTATTTCAGTACTTTGATGATATTCCCCTGTTTTCTGGCATCCATTGTTTTAATCATATGTCAGGAGTTTGTATTATTGTTTCTGTGTTTGTAATGTGTTATTTTTCTCTGGATGTTTTCAGGATTGTATCTTTATTTTTGGTTTTCAGCAGTTTGACCATGCTGTCCACAGACATGGTTTTCTTTGTATTTGTCCTGCTTAGGGTTCATTGAGGTTCTTAAATATTGGTTTATGTCTTTTGGGGGAAATTTTCAGCAGTTACTTCCTCAGATATTTTTTCTGCTTCATTCACTGTCTCTCCTCCACTTCAAAGACTCCAAGGCATATTTGTTAGTTACTTTGATGTTGTTCCACAGGTACTTATTTAATTTCTCTTTCAATCTTTTCCCTCTGTTCTTCGGGATGCATAAGTTCTATTGATATTTCTTCATGTTCCAGACTCCTCTGTCAGTTCCAATCTGCTACACCCATCCAATAATTTTTTCTTTGTTATATTTTATTTTATAGTTTTATAATTTCCATTTGATTTCTTTTTAGTTTTTGTTTATCTGGTTTTTTTATTTGTCATTTATTACAGGTTTATTTTTTTTTTATCTTCTTGAGCATAGTTATAATAGCTACTTTAAAATCCTTCTTTGATCAATTAATATCTGGATTATTTTAGTCTCCATTGAGTATAAATCATGCTTTCTTTGAGACTTTGTTAGGCTCAGTGGAGACCAAAATAATGCCTCCTCTCTCAGTCAGTTCTTCCCAGTCAATTTTTTATATTGTTGCATGTCTAGTAATTTTGAATTATATCTTGGACATCATGGGTAATATATGGTAGAGATTTTGTGTTCTGTTATATTCCTATGAAGAATTGTTGGTGTTAATAGTGGTTGGGATGTGGGCATGTGTGTTAAGCAGACAGTTTACTATTCTACACTCAATTCTAAATGTCAAACCCAAACTCCTCTTCATTGACAGCAGCTTAGAATCTCTCTTCAGTTCATTTACCTTTAACTGGGTTTCTTGGATTCAGTACCACAGAGAAATAGATTTGGGTAGTTTGTATGGTGAATTGGGGCTCTCCTTCTTTGATTTTGCCCTTTCTTGGTATTTCCTTCCTCACTTTATACCTACTGTGGGTGCCCTATATTTCTCTGGCCTGTATTTCTTAGAGTCTCTAAGCTCATGTGCCCCCTCTCCTGACTGGGACCTGCCCTTCTGCTAAAAGAGTGAAAACAGGAAACTCAGCCACTGCCATTCTCTTCTAAATATAGGCATTCCCCTTTCCAGTTTCTGCATGGTTTTGATCAATCTCTGTCACTTTCATGTTCTTGTTTTTTAATAATTTGTCTAAAGTGATATTATTATCTAAAACTCAGTTGCTACAATAAGAACCATTTGCCATCACAAGTAGCGGAGCCATGCCAAGATATAATTTTATAATGATAGTAAGCAAATTTAAGTTTTAGCCTCATAGCTGGTTTCCTCTTCCGTTTACAAAACAACAGAGCTCTGTGTTTATTTATTAAGGGGAAATCTGAACTAGAAGGAACTTCTGTACTGTAAAGTAGTTTTAAAGAATTTTAGCTATAGGGGCGTCTGGGTGGCTCAGTCATTAAGCGTCTGCCTTCGGCTCAGGTCATGATCCCAGGGTCCCGGGATCGAGCCCCGCATCGGGCTCCCTGCTCGGCGGGAAGCCTGCTTCTCCCTCTCACACTCCCCTTGCTTGTGTTCCCTCTCTCGCTGCCTCTCTCTCTGTCAAATAAATAAATAAAATCTTTAAAAAAAAAAAAAAAAAGAATTTTAGCTATAGTGCTCCAGCTCACTCAGTAAGTAAAACTAGGGTAACAAAGTGTTACCTAAAAGACCTCTTCAGTGGACTTGCTTACTAAGTATGTAAGAAGTTGTAATTAACCTGATACAATTATGCATACATACATAAAAATTTCAAGAATTCTCAAAGACATATAAAGAATTATTTTTTCTCTTAAATATTTAAACATTTCTCTCCTAATCTTGTTGAACACTATTACATTAAAGTTGTTTTATAGCAAAGATTTCCTGAGTAAGTATTAGCTTAGTTCATATCTGAATTTTTGTAAATTCAAAATCAGTGACATCAGAATAACATCCCACTTTAAAGCTATTATTTCTTTATTTATTCATCCACATCTTTCTACAGACTCTTGCTGTGTGTTTATTTACTCCCATACTTCCACTGTGGTGGTAACACGGTACAATTCATTCTACATAAAATAATAAAGCCTCTATATATCAACTATGTGTCCTAGAAGCCAAGAGATCTAATGTATAGCCATATTCCGATACTGTCACTGTAATCTTGGGCAAGTACTTTGTCTTCATTTTCTCATGGTGTGGGTTTGGAACTGTTTAGAAATCTTGCATTCCTTCCAGATTTAATAATGTATGAATCCTTAAATTTAGTGATTCTCTTGTCTTCGCCTAAAGGACTTCTTCTAGTTTTAATTTCCTTAAAGAAAAGAGTTACAGAGTTTTCCAGTTACATAGAACTACAGTTGTAACAATTAACATCTCAATTAAACTTTGAAATGAGAAAATTAACTGCTAAAATTAACTATACTGTGTACTGTAACCTTTGGCCAAAGAATGGCCCACTTTCATCTGAAAAGACATTCTCCATAAAAAAGGAAACTCTGGAAAAGCGATGTGTACAGCATTGAGTAGAAGTAAGACACTTGCCTTGCCAGTCAGATTATATATCAACCTTTGTGGTCAGTGAGTGATAAAAGTATTAGTAATAGTAGTACCAGCCTTTCGTTTGCTCTAATCTGAGATATGTGTTACCCTTTAAGAACGAATGTTTCGAGTTTAACAAAAGATCTAGTCCACCATTATGTGGAAAGAATAAGTGGCAATTATCCAATATTCCAGGTCCTCCTTAAATTTGGATTTCACTGGCAAGAGAAAGGCTGAGAAAGGATAGGACGATTTAACTTGCCAACAATTTTTTTTAAAAAGTCCAGAAAGGTACGAACATTTGTAAGAGATTCAGCAGTGACAGAAGTTTCAGTATAGCTTCCCCGGACCACGGTTTTATTTACCATCTTTCCCATTCTGAGTGTGCCTGTACTTTAGGATATTCTTTATTTTTAAATTTTCAAAAATGAAATCTACATATTTGACAGAATACTGAGTCCTGTTGTCTAAAGAGTGCTGAAATCTCTGCCGAAATAGACTCTCTATTTCCTTGAGTAAAGTACAAGCTGTCTTGTAAAGTTCTTCCTCAGATGTCAGGTCCTCTTCCTCTTGGCTACATTCATACACCAATCTGGTGTTCTTTGATAAATTCTTAGATATGAAATTGGGTCAAAATGGTTGTGCATTTTCATTTGATAAGATTTTGCCAAATTACTATTCATAGAGGTCATACTAGTTATACTCCTACAAGGAATTATGAAAGTGGTAATTGTAGTAATTATCAGAAAAACAAATAATCATTATGTGACTATGACTGACTTCTAGAATACAGTTATAGTAATACACAAACTACTGTTTCTTTCTCTTGATTCTTTAATGTTAATGACTGGCATCTGGTATCCACTGCAGTAGAAAGCAATTATAATTATTACCCCAATTTTACAGATAAGGAAACTGAAGTGCAGAGATATTACATAACTTGACAGAACTGGTAACTGATAGGATCTAGATCAGGTATTTGGGAAACCAGAGCCTGCAAGTGAGCCACGAGACTATCTTGTTCCTATTGAACATTTTAATTTTTTTTTTTTAAATCATGTTACACACCTTTCTTAAGCTGGTATCCATACTCTCTTTACAAATAGTCTTTCTCTTCCTTGTGTCTTTTTGTACTTTCAAACCTGCCTTTTACACATGAGGCAGATTAAAAGAGAAAGGTTTTGTTTTATTTTCTTTTTTCCCTGAGGACACCTAGAAAATTGGGAACCACGTTAAAATGATTGTCTATGACAGCTCCGGTATTATAAATAAATATGTAGCAATTTTATATTTTTCATTTTAAAATTGATGACCCTCCAGTTATTTCAGAAATATGCTCAACAAGCTCCCAAGAAACATTTATAATAATAAATGTTTAAGTGTTTTTTTAAAAACATAGCTTCCTGTGGTTCTGTCTGCAATCCCCCACGACACTTCTCATCTGCACACGAGTGGTTCTATTCTCCTGTACCTTGACGTGCAGGCCTAGGTGAAATATTGTGGGCATAAAAATTGCATTTGGTAGGTCTGCTAGAAAGGGGTCACGGAAAAGTCATCTTTGATTTGTTAACGGAGTCTTTTTTTAAATGTCATATAGGGCAGCAGGGACGTGCATCCTAAAGGGGGGAACATCCATTTTATAAAAGTTTATTTTCATATTTTATACACTGTAGTTCTGTTGTGTGTTTTTGATTTAGTAACAATTTATGTGTTTTTCTGTCACAGAGCACTGCGGCCTGTGGTGTTGAGGCTCACAGCGATGCCATCCAGCCCTGCCACATCAGAGAGGCCGTTCGACGCTACGGCCACAAGATTGGCCCCCTTTCCCCATTCACAGTACGTAATAACAGAGTTATAAAAAGTTATATTTATAATCTGAAAGAATTTTGATTTTCAAGTGGTCAAATGAAGAAGCAGTGGAATTGTTGAAAGCAATTTGTGGTGACTATAATTTTGTTGTATAAAAGTGGCATAATTCCCTTGGGAAATAAAAGTTAGTCATTTTTGTCTCTTTTTGGAAGGACTTTTTTTTCTACAAAATATTATTTTCTTTCAATTACAAATGATGCTTTTTTTTTTTTTTTGCTGGGGCTTATATTTTCTATTTTTCAAAGCTTAGGTTTATAAAACCTTTTTGTCAAATTATATGTCTCCAAATATTGCTAGAAGCACTTTATATTTTAAAATTGGTTAGATTGGCAATACCACTTCTATCAGATGTCCTGCTCCTAAACATACTGAGTTGGAAGAAGAAGAAATGATTTCTTTACTGGCTTTGAAGTAGGCTGAAATGCAGATAGTCTTTCACATCTTCAGATGGTTTTAAAGCTTATAATCAGGGTTTGTTTTTTTTTAAATGGAGAATTAAAGACTTTATATTTCAACAGCCTAAAGAAAGTATGTGTGTGTGTGTGTGTGTGTGTGTGTGTGTGTTTTAATTAAGTGCTCATCTTGTGGCCCTTTCTAAAAAATCTTCATTCGTGTTAATAGAACTTTCTCCAAGTCTTTCATTGTTTATGAGGCATTGGTTTGATTTTCAGAAAGTGAGGTTGGATTTAAGACTGAGGAACAGCAGAATTTACTGTTTGGTTTCTTCATATTCACTTCTGCTTTACTATACTAAAGCAGAGTATATACGTATAACATCATACATATATACATACACACATACATAAGTGCAACAGAGTATGTGTTTTCTCCTGAGAGTGGATTTTACTGTGATCTCTTGATAGAAATCGTGATTTCTTCTACATTAGATCATCTGGTTTTTTTCCTGTTTTTTAGTTAAAGGGAATGCTTTCTTTCCATTCTTTATTTTCAGCAGTTAATTGTATGGATTCTCATTGTGACAGCAAGCATGTATCAGCTTTTTATATATGTCTCCATAAGCTTTTTGTAACGATAACTATTATTCTCACTTTTGTTTAGTATTTAAAATCTGTCTTCTATGAGAACATGATTTCAATACTGCTGATGAAAACAATATATCCTGCATAACTGTTTTTAGACTATTACAATTGAAAAGGCAGAATGAAATAAAGAATCTCTTGTTTTATTTTTTTCTGCACGATAGGTGAGACTACTTTTAGTGATGAGCCAAAAGAAAGATGAAATTTAGAAAAATAGGAGATGATTGGAAGAATTTAAAAACCGAAATTGAAAGAACCGTCTTCTAGCAAAGGATTAAATATATCAAGTCCATATTTAAGAGCCAACTAATGACTAAAAGGTTGAGGCAATGGAGTAGAGAGGGAAGGAAAAGGAGGCAGTGTTGATAATAATCTAGAAGTAATTAAAGAGTAGCAAGGGGAAGCTGGATTTTTGAGAGAGAACCTAAAATGGTAACTAAAATAATAGATAAAATTACATAAAGGAACATGTATCTAATATAAGGGAAAAATCTCCCAGTCATAAAGTCTTTGATATTTCCTCAAAAGGAGGTGGTGGCTCCTTCATATTTCCATGTTTTTTATACTTGACTACACTGGACAGATCACTTAACCATCTTGGTTGATGACATTGTTTATATGTGGGTGTATGTGTATTCATTCCCTCATGTCTAACTGGTACTCTGTTATTCATGTAAGGTTGCTTTGATAATCTAAGATTGTGGTATATGGTCAGAAAATGCACTTGAAACTAAAGTTCAGATACAATTTAAGCTAATTTTTATCTAATAAACATATAACCAATATGATTTTTTAAGTTAATGATTAATTTAAATAGATCTGGAAAAATAGAACAAATAAACCATGACCCAGAATGTTCACTTAGCCACTACCAGAACACAGCAAATGGTAAAAAAAAATCATCAGAGAGGGGCACCCACTCCTCAGAAAGGACCCACCTTGACAGGTCTGCTTCATTACCTAGACCTATACTAATTTGCCCAGCCCGCAGGACTAAAGGTGCCTACTCTATTTTATATCATGATTAATATGATCGGGGAGATACAGTTTCATGGTATACATTACAATACATAAATCTGCCCCTTTTTTAATTGAAGTATCATTGACACACATTAGTTTCAGGCATACAACATAGTGATTCAGCCTCCCTATATATCATGCTCTGCTCACCACAAGTGTAGCTCCCATCTGTCACCATATGACGCTATTATAGTATCATTGACTATATTCCCTATGCTGTACCTTTCATAAGTCTGCCTTTTAAATTAGTTAAAAATTCTTTTTAAAGTGGGAGAGATTTGCAGACTGTATATCTAATAATATGGCCATCCTTCCCTGGCACCCACATACCTTCAACTTTCTCTAAGGAGGTGCTTCTGATGTTGGGGGATGCTGATGTCCAGTTCCCTGATACCCGCTCTGGAGATAATACTTCATGCTGCACTAGGAACTCTTTGCTACCTAGGCTTTGAACTACAGCTCGTAAGAAGAGAGGAGGCCTGTGGACTGCCTCTCTAGTAACCATAGATGGAGACCTAAATTTTCATACAGAAAGGCTGAGCTCAGTTACCTCCAGAATAACATTTCCTGTGTAAACTAAAATACTCATGAACGACTGGTTTATCTATATGAAACATAGAGATTGTCTATGTACCTTGTCATTCCAAATGTAAAGTGCTGGTCTGGTATAGATACAGATGTGACATCTAATTTAGAATATCCAAACTTGATTCGTATGTAGCAATTGCCAATAATTGGAAATGGATTTGGAGAATTAAAATAACAACCAGTAGGTTGCACAATATTTTCGATATTATTTATCAACAATAAACCAGTAAAAATCTGCTTTTAGTGAGTCATCCTTCTGTCTTCCACCATATTATGACTTTCGGCATAATTTTTTTTTTTAAAGATTTATTGATTTATTTGAGAGAGCGAGAATGAGAGAGAGTACATGAGAGGGGGGAGGGTCAGAGGGAGAAGCAGGCTCCTCGCTGAGCAGGGAGCCCGATGCGGGACTCGATCCCGGGACTCCAGGATCATGACCTGAGCTGAAGGCAGTTGCTTAACCAACTGAGCCACCCAGGCGCCCGACTTTTGGCATAATTTTATACAAAATCACAACTTGATCAATTTCAGAACTACAATTCATGGCATAAAGAATTGTGAGTTCTTCGCCTTGGGAATTAGTTGAAATGATAGAAGAAAAGAATGATTGAAGCCCTGTTAGGTGGAGGTGAGAAGAAGAGCACAGGCTCTTTGCACAGAGTAGCTGGGGGCACAGAGAGGAAAGGGGCGGAGAGCCATAACATCAGCTCCCTGCCTGTGAGGACGTGCGTGTGGTGGAGACACTTGTAAACCACCATCTCCACTCAACCAGTTAGAGCAGGGCTGTGTTTAGCATAATGCTTTTAGTTGGTGATTGCTTTCTTTTCTGTGTTCTCGTTCATTCTCCACCCTATGCAGAAAATTAGAGAAAGTATCATACCTAGAGGACTGAAGTAATTTTTCTGATGTTAAGCTATTAATGAGACTAAATGATGGAACCAAGGCCCAGCTCCAGAATGGGCTCCCTAAAGCATACTTTTGCAGTTGTCCCCAGCCCTATATACCTGACTTTCTGTATACACATACTGAAAAACATTTTTAAAAACTAATCTTACTTCTTTACCTATTGTTTATTTTTCCTATAATTCTGACAATCACTTCAGAATCTGTGATTTGTAGTCATTATTTTAGAGTACATATGCATCCTCAGAGGTCCGAAGTGACTTTGACGCTCATCATCTTATGTTGTCCTTGCACTCAGAGTAGCTGGTATTTGCAGAAGTTATATCGTGTGGTGACTGACTGTTGATCCTAGAGCTAAATGACCACGGTTTAGATCCCAACTCTGCCACCTACTAGCTAAGTAGCCTTAAGGAAGTTTCTTAACCTCTCTATGGTTCAGTTTCATTTGTAAAATGGGTGTAATAATAGAACATACCTTATGATAGAATTTAAGGCGCACTGTGAACTTGACATGTGATAAGCTCTTTTTGCTTGTTTTTGTTTCAAATTTTTATTTAAAATCTAGTTAGTTAACATATTGTGTAATACTGGTTTCAGGAATAGAATTTAATGATTCATCACTTACATATAACACCCAGTGCTCAACCCAACAAGTGCCCTCCTTAATTCCCATCACCCATCTAACCCATCTCCCCAGCCACCACCCCTCCAGCAACCGTCAGTTTGTTCTCTATCGTTAACAGTCTGTTTCCTGGTTTGCCTCTCTTTTTTTTTGTCTGTTTTGTTTCTTAAATTCTACACATGAGTGAAATTATATGATATTTGTCTTTCTCTGACTGACTTGTTTCACTTAGCATAATCCACTCTGGCGCTATCCACGTTGTTGCAAATGGCAAGATTTCATTCTTTTTGATGTCTGAGTAATATTCTATTGTGTATATAGACCACATCTTCTTTATCCATTCATCAATCGATCAACATTTGGGCTCTTTCCATAATTTAGCTGTTATTGATGATGCTTCTATAAACATCACAGTGCATGTGTCCCTTGGAATCAGTATTTTTGTATCTATTGGGTAAATACCTAGTAGTGCAATTGCTGGATCATAGGGTACTTCTATTTTTAACTTTTTGAGGAACCTCCATGATGTTTTCCAGAGTGGCTGCACCAGTTTGTATTCCCACCATCAGTATAAGAAGGTTCCCCTTTCTCTGCATCCTTGCCAACATCTGCTGTTTCCCGTGGTGCTCATTTTAGCGATTCTGACCTGTGTGAGGTGGTATCTCACTGTGGTTTTGATTTGTATTTACCTAATGATGAGTGATGTTGAGAATCTTTTCATGTGTCTCTTGGCCGTCTGGATATCTTCTTTGGAAAACTATCTATTCATGTCTTCTGCCCATTTCTTAACTGGATAATTTGGTTTTTTTGGGTGACATGTGATAAGCTCTTAATAAATTATACTAATAATATTGGAAGTAGTAGTAGTAGCTGTAGTATATTTTCTAAAAAGTCTCAAATAGGAATACAAACAGACTGAAATAGAAGCCACTCCCCCACCACCCAGCCACACAGACACACACAAAAACACGGACTTTCACTTTGTAATCCCAGAAGAAACTAAAACTTGAATAATAATGTGATTTCTTATCAGACTAATGGTTTTTACCATTAAAATTTAATTATCATTTGAAGATGATTGTTCCTGAGAATAAATGTGTTCATTTTTACTTTGGGGATTGGTAATGGTTGAAGAACATTAATGGATTTTTATCACATTATCACCTTAAAAATAAGGTCTCAGTAACTGAGTGTACATAGTTGCCACTCTGTTTTTGCATACTAGCTAGATTTTGCATACTAGCTCTTATGAAACAGAAATCTGAAGGGGGAAAAATGGCATGGTTTATAACGCTTCATCAAATTCAATTTATATAAGTTTATATGTTTGTGTAAGTTATTGAAAAAAATCTCAGACTGATGAGTATATCAAAGTTGGTGATAATTTTTTAAATAAATTATTGCCTCAATTTATCTTTTTCTTGCTCACATCCTTTGAAAAATGCTTCTATCTTCATAAAGGAAGACGTTGGGGGTAAGTTGCTCTCTACCTAGACTTGTTTCTCAGAGTTGACTATCTGGTGTTTCCTTTATGCATCCACACATACATTAGAAAACAGTTCTATCTTCATGAAGAAAGATGTTGTTTGATAGAAGCTTTCTTTTTTTAACATATTATTATGTTCAGTTAGCCAACATATAAGTACATCATTAGTTTTTGATGTAGTGTTCAACAGTTCATTAGTTGCGTATACCACCCGGTGCTCATCACAGCACGTGTCCTCCTTAATACCCATCACATGGTTACCCCATCCCCTCACCCCCCTCCCTTTTGTAACTGTCAGTTTGTTTCCCGGAGTCCAGAGTGTCTCATGGTTTGTTTCCCTCTCTGATTTCTTCCCATTCAGTTTTCCCTCCCTTCCTCTGTGGTCCTCCACGCTATTCCTTATGTTCCACGTATGAGTGAAACCATATAATTGACTTTCTCTGCTTGACTTATTTCACTTAGCATAATCTCCTCCAGTCCCACCCACGTTGATGTAAAAGTCGGGTATTCGTCCTTTCTGATGGCTGAGTAATATTCCATTGTATATATGGACCACATCTTCTTTATCCATTCATCTGTTGAAGGGCATCTCGGCTCTTTCCACAGTTTGGCTATTGCGGACATTGCTGCTATGAACATTGGGGTGCATGTGTCCCTTCTTTTCACTACATCTGTATCTTTGCGGTAAATACCTAGTAGTGCAGTTGCTGGGCCGTAGGATAGCTCTATTTTTAACATCTTGAGGAACCTCCATACTGTTTTCCAGAGTGGCTGTACCAGCTTGCATTCCCACCAACAGTGTAAGAGGGTTCCCCTTTCTCCACATCCTCACCAATACTTGTTGTTTCCTGTCTCGTTAATTTTTGCCATTCTAACTGGTGTAAGGTGGTATCTCATAGTGGTTTTGATTTGCATTTCCCTGATGGCTAGTGATGTTGAACATTTTTTCATGTGTCAGCCATTTATATGTCTTCTTTGAAGAAGTGTCAGTTCATGCCTCAATTTTTAAATTTTTTTTCATTTTACTGACTTCTTAATTTCTTATTAGTTTTTTCATTTACTGAAAGTAGCACTGGTATGTTAGAAAATTAAGAAAATATAGAATAGTGAAGGGTAAATAAAACTTAATTTAAGAAGGGTATCAGGGCCCCCCAATAAAAGGTATAGCAAAAGATTTAAATGAATTGTCCTATCAGAAAATTAATTGGTATTTAATTGTTTGAAAAGTATTTTCTTCTCTCAGCCTAAAAATTGAAATGCTTTGGTAATGGTTTTTTTAAAAATATTCTTGGAATTTACTTGTGCATGTTTAGAAGGAAAAAGCATATAAAATTTTTGTGAATGAAATGTTTTTTAGGGAAAATACTCCAAAGAGTAACCCAGTGTACTGATAGTTTATCATACAGAAGAAGGTCAGACATGTGTTTTATCTAGATCCTCACTGTTTACAAGCAGTGGGTGGTGCCCATAGTTACTTACTCTGAAGCTCAATCCCAGCTCTCAATGGGAAGTGCTCTAAATGGCTGATATAAAATCAGGTGTATAATTTTGAAAGCCAGAAAAAGGAAACTGTTCACTGGGTGAGATGACATAATCCAGTGTGTAATGCCTAAATCTATTTTAGTTTCTCCTGAGTGATGCTCACCTAGAAAACTTTGTTAACCCCTGTGAGCTTGCATGTTATCAGGTGATTTTCTATTGAACTAGAATAGCGAGACAATAAAGTTGCTTATTTAAGCATAGTCATTAACCTATATAATACCTTCAGTGCATCCCTAGAAGCAAGTTGTGCTTCAGTATCCATTCAGCTGCCTTAAATTGTCAGACAGAATCACAGTACTTTTTTTCTCTTAATACATTTTTTTTAATTTATTAATTAATTTATTTTTTGATGTAGTGTTCCATGATTCATTGTTTGCCTATAACACCCAGTGCTCCACTGAGTTATGTGCCCTCTTTAATACCCATCACTGGGCTAACCCATCCCCACTCCCCTATCCCCTTTAAACCCCTCAGTTTGTTTCTCAGAGTCCACAGTCTTTCATGGTTCGTCTCTCCCTCCGATTTCCCTTGCTTCATTTTTCCCTTCCTGCTATCTTCTTCTTTTTTTTTTTTCTTTTAACATATAATGTATTATTTGTTTCAGAGGTACAGGTCTGTGATTCATCAGTCTTACACAGTATTTTAAAGCTGGCTAAGACTTGTGAAAGCCAGTGAGTCTCAGCCTCAGAGAAACTTTGCAGTCGCCCAAAGGCACCTTGTGAGTGAGCAACAGAGCTGACCCTGGAATCTAACCTCTCCCTCTCAGTCGACTACCCCTCCACTCTGGCCACTGACTTCGATGTGGGGAGATCTCTTATGGGTGCTAGGGATGCTCTCATATCCTTGGTTCTTGAAGACTGTTGGAAACAGACACAGAGCTATGGAAAATGTGAAGTTGCCTTTAGGAATTCCTCACATTAGGCTTTGAAAAACAAAAGCGGCATAGCAGATTGCTTTAACTATTTTGATCTAGACGTTCGTGAATAATTCTTACGTCATGATTATATTAGATTTGTCAGCATTTTATTTGTTCAACCTGGAAAATGAAATGTCACAAAATAGTAGAATAATTTCCAAATGTAAATACCAAGGATAAATTGGGTAAGAAGTCTTAAATATTTGTGTTTTTGACTGGAAGCAAAAATCTTCTCAATAAATTTTTTGGAAGTTAAATCTATCCTTGGAGCCATATACCTTTTTATAGTTGTGGGCTACTGATTCTGAGAAATAAAGTAACATATTTATCATATTTATCATATAAGAATAACCTAAAAGTCCGTGTTCTCTAGAATACACTGTGAAACTTTTAATGTAGTGGTTTTTAATTTTGAAATAGGGCGGGGGGATTCCAGTGACGAAATTCATTATGTCAAATTATATGAAATTGCAGTTTCTCTAGGTGAAAAACAGTTGACTATCAGAAATTTTATATGGTTCAACTAACACAATGTTCAGTTTAGGATTAGTTAGGGAGAGAATGTTTGAAATGTAGGAATAAAGTCGTTGGAAGAGTTTGGCAGAGAAAATCATTAGAATCAGAAGCAAGTGTTCGTTGACCAGATAATTTATGTACTATTTTAGAAGAAACTTTTCACTTGCTCAACACAGCAAGATGAGTGTTAATTATCCCCGCTAGATAGGAAAACTGAGATTTAGAGAAAAATTAAGTAGCTAGCTTAAAGTTACATAGTAGGTACTAGAACTCTATCTGTGGACAGGAATAGTCTATGGTTCCCTGGGACCATGAGCTTCAGTGAATTCTCACTAATCCTACTCATTAAATTTCCTCTTTGCAGAATGGTCTCTGTTCTTAACTCTTTAAGTGGTCTTATCCTGAAAACATGAGATCATATTTTCTAAACTACATTGTATAGAAGACAAGTGTTCCAAGAGGTATTAAAAGATGTTCCACTAGAAAAGGGCTTCTTCATAAGATATTTCAAAAAATCTGTATATCTAAAAAATCCACTCTTAAAATCTCATTCATTAAGAAAAGTGAAGGTGTTTCAAAAACAAAGTTACAGGTGACATTCTAATATTATATCCTAGCAATTTTTACTAATGTTCTACACAGGCCTGTAATAGTCTTGGCCCAAAAGAAAAATAGTTAGAATTTTTTGCTTAAAAGTTATTTCATTACATCAAAAACTAATGATGTATGGTAACTAACATAACATAATAAAATAAAATAAAAAGTTATTTCATTAACAATACCTAACAAGTACTCATACTTTTAAATTGGTAATATTTAAAGAAGATTAATATATGGATTTCTAATCCAGGGTAATTCTTCATGGATTTCTGGAAAATATTTTTTAAGGTCTCAATGTCACAAAGAAAATCTCGGTCACCTGACGACCCTTCTCTGACAAATATTTACTTAAAGTTTCAGGGTCAAATTTATTTTGCTTTGCCCATTGAATCCTCATTTGGTGAACTTCATTAATGAAACTGTTTCTGCTATTGTAAGCACAGCATCATAATTCTGTATCACCAGATAGAGGTGGCACAGTCCCATTATATTGTAAAGCTGTTCAGTTAATTTTTTTAATCATCAGACAGAAAGGGAGGAGAAGTAAAACAAGATCTTCTCTCATTTGAACCCCTCTATCTACGGCAATACCTTAAGTTGGGGCAGCCAGCGAATTTGTTTATAAGGACTTGTCCAGTTCCAATTTGAAAATTCTGCTGTCATTAACAACTAGTTTGTCTCTGCAGTCAATAGTTATTATTCAAACACATTTTGCTTTTTTCTGCCTTCACTTCTATGTCAGCAGTAAAGACCTCGAATTTGGTTCAGCATGCGGTATAGATTCTAAAGTGATGTACTCAAACTTGCACAGCTGTATATGGAATATTTTATCTGGTCTGCTTTAAATATCAAAAAATAAAACTAAGAAGCCCAAATTCCAGGACATGACTTGCTAATCAACAAAACATTTACAAGAAGTTCAAATATAAAACATGAGATGACAGAACTTTATTTTGAGTAGCGCAGAAATCGTCAATGGGCGTTCAAATCAAACATTATGAGGCTCCTGGAAATCCTTCAAAGAATCCTACTAGAGTTTTCAGGAACACAGCTTGAAAAGGAGAAAACCAGTATTCTCTAACGGGGCAGGGGGACGTGTTCAAAGTAGAAATGAAAGGTGAGAGCCCTAACCAGCCCTGTGTATTTTCTCCAAGTTCGTGTCCTTCAAAGACTTTTAAAAATTGAAGTAGTTCAAGAAGTTAATGCATCTCTATTTATTGTAAAAGGTAGGCTGTATCTTGGATAATGGGGGAAAAATTCAAACATGAATGCAAGAAAAGAGGAATAATTGGGGCGCCTGGGTGGCTCAGTCGTTAAGCGTCTGCCTTCAGCTCAGGTCATGATCCCAGGGTCCTGGGATTGAGCCCCGCATCGGGCTCCCTGCTCCGCGGGAAGCCTGCTTCTCCCTCTCCCACTGCCCCTGCTTGTGTTCCCTCTCTCGCGGTCTCTCTCTCTATCAAAAAATAAATAAAATCTTTTAAAAAAAAAAAAAAAGAGGAATAATTGACAACAAAGAGAAACTCTTTGAGCAGAATATTCTAAAAGGACCAGATCTTGAGATTTGAATGTGTTATTGTAGTTTCTAGGTTTTTGCAGTCTTCTGAGGGAGTGGAGAGAGAGTGGGAAAATATTTAGCGTGACTCCCAAAAGGAAATTATTCTTTCTTTTAAAAAAAATCACAGGATTCTTTTAACTCATAAATTCATGAAAGCAGCAAAAGGATTAGTTGGGAGGAACTAACCTCAGCTCAGATATTTCTAAACTTAAAAATTATACTCTAAAAATGGCAAGAATCTTCTTTTAAGTCTGTGAATACATAAGAAGATTATATATATTGAGTTAGACATACAGCTTCAGTAAATTTGTTCATGTTCACCTAGCAAAAATGCTATTTAAATTTTCAATTAATATTTTATATCTGACTGGGTGTGAATATTAGAAAAGAGCACATTGGTTTTATTAAAACACATTGCTTATTGGCCATTGCCAGAAACATCTAACATTCATAAGTGTGTTTTGTTTAAGTGAAACATTTGTGTACTGTTTTATTGATAGTGTGACAAAAATCCCCTCCCACAGCCATGATGAGAGCCTGTTGAACTGGAGATGATTTACTTTTTGATGATTCCTTAAATAGTATTACAGACTTTAGTCTCACAAATATAATCATTGAACTGTCATTTAATTTACTGATGTAGTTGCAGAGTTAATCCCACAACATAATAAGTGGATTGTTTTAAGTGGAAAATTTACACCTTCCCAAAACGAAACTGATACCTAGCTTTTATTGTACCCAACGTGTATTTAAGGTTATATCCAAGGTAGAAAAAGTATGCAGGAAAAAAATAATTATGCCTTGTTTTCCTAACTGGTATTTTAATTATAATTTGATTTAAACCAAATCCCCTAGGCTAAGTATGCACAGATCAAATATTCCACCCCCACACACTGCCTCTGCATGACCCCAAGCTGTGAGAAGAGAAAATTCACGGCCCATATGTCAGTCAGATGTTAATTCTTGCCCTGGCACCTGGATAGGCTCTCCCACCTGATTGGAGTGCACTTGCAGTTCTGGGCATATACCCAAAATGTGGAGTAGGCTCTCCAAATCTGGAAATATTTTGGCTGATTAGTTGGCAGAGGTCATGAGGGCAGAGCCCAGTGTCAGGCTCTGAATTTGCCCAGGTGCATTCAAGGTGACAGTTGGGCAGCTGTGCCCCTGATGGAAATACCAGGGAGGGAGTATTTGAGTTGACTCTCTGGCTCCAGAAGTTCACAGCCTGGCCTACAGGTTCCTGTCAATTCCAATTCAAACACTTGTGCAGATTTTATAGTTTCCAGTAGAGAAGTTAGAAACTACGTTTTTGGCTCTGATTTAATTCTTCATTCCTGATCTAACCTAAAACACCTATTCCTGTATTCTAGACTAATTAGGTAAGAGCCGAATAAGTGAGTTACAGCTGACAAGCACTCCTCATCCAAGCAAGCCATCAGTGTTTTAAAGAGAGAGAGAGAGAGAAGAGAAGGAGAAGAGAAGGGAAGAGAAGAGAAAACTAGCCTGGGCTCTACTGTGCTTTTCTCTGAGTCACTGTCTGGAGAAAACAGTGTAATAGGGGTTGATCCTCATGTGGGTAAAATACCCTCAGTTTTCGATGGCAAGCAATATCTTTCACTCACAACCAGCGCACAAATGGTTAAAGTTAAAAAAAAAAAAAAGAATAAGGAGGTAAGACAAGACTGTACTAGTACGAGTCCATCTGTCACCCACCACTGCTGGAAAACCAATTCAAAGCACGTGCCTTCCTGCTAGGGTGACAGCATACTTCACATACGTAGGACAGCACTTGCCTTCTGAGTTTGGACAAAGTGAAAACAGTCCATTTGGCAAAATCCATATTTGTACAATTGAACTACTCACCATTGAGAAGTAGAAGGACCAGTGTTAACATGTTCTCAGACCCCTACAGCTCTGATAGCTCCATTTATTAATTCAATAAACACTTCCCAAGTTTTGTGTTAGAAATCTGTTGAAGTGGGGGTGTGGAACATGGAGGTAACTGGGTGTTCCAACACAGCGAAGGAGATGTGCATGTGACTGGTGTCACAACTGGAAGTTTGGACAAAGTGCTTCAGGTACAGAGAAGGAGAGCACAATCTGCCTGAGGAAGTTAGGGAAGCTTTGTGGGGCCATTAACCTTTGAACCAAGCTTATGAAACAGAGCTAAGAGAAATTAGCAAGAATTTTGAAAAGATAATTCAGGCAGAAAAAAGAGCAGGGGGGCGCCTAGGTGGCTCAGTCAGTTAAGCGTCTGCCTTCAGCTCAGGTCATGATCTCGGGGTCCTGGGATCGAGTCCCGCACTGGGCTCCCTGCTCAGTGGGGAGTCTGCTTCTCCCTCTCCCTTGGCCGCCCCACCTCCCCGCTTGTACTCTCTCTCAAATGAATAAATAAAATCTTTTTTTTTTTTTTAAAGAGCAGGAATAAAATAGGGTATGGGGGGAGGCTAGATGTATGAAAGCAGTCTGACTGTTTAGGCAGAGTTGAGGAACCGAGTCTGGAGTACCTTGAAGGGAGATGAAGCCTCAAAGATGGGGTGATGACAGTTTGAGGACTTTGAATTCCAAGCCAGTTTAGCTAGACTTTATGATATAGGCCAACACTTACCTAACCGTGCTCTGCAGAAATCCCAGATTATTGTGCAGGCATTGTGCAAGGAAGAAGGCATTTTCTCTAAGTAATACAGATGAATTTTTATCTCTGATATACATTGGGTTCTGAGGAAGATTTTGTTTGGAAAATTTCTTTTTAACAACTGATATGGTCACCAAGGGACTATTTGAGAGTTTGGGAGCAAGGGGTTGATATGAACAGATCCATATAGTAGAAAAATAACTCAGATGATGATGTAGAGGAGGGACTAGGGTTAGGGGGTAGAATAGGCACAGAGGCCAACTAGGTATTGTAAGCAAGAAGCCAGAGAAGTCTCTGCTAAGGCAGAACATTAACACCAGAGAAGATAGAATCTATTCAAGAGGTATTTGGCATCAAGAATAAGTAGAACAAGACCCCAAATGAAAGAAGAATAAAAGATGACACGTTTATAACTTAGGTCAGTGCATAAAACAGACAATAATTATTCTCAGGAATAAGTGCTCAGTTGCTTACAAAGAATTTGCATTAAGTTTAAAGATTCAACAAGGAAACTAATTTCAAGGGGCCTTATGGAGGGTGGGTGGGGAGCTCAATGCATAGATCACCTGAACTTAAAAAAAAAATAAAATAAAAAAGACATTCTAGCTTTCTGTTTGAACTTCCGGGAGTGTTGTAACCAGGAAGTCCCGCACATTATTATGCCTTTTTTATGAACAAATTGACTTTCTAAGCCATTAATGAATTCGGTCATGCATTCCTGAGGGATGACTATAACCAGATTTCAAAAATGTTTTCATCATGAAAGCCATGCCTGCAATAGCTTTGTGCTAGTGTAAGTTGCAAAGCATCATTTTTCTAAACTTTGATTGGCGGTTTTCATCTTTGTGTGAACCCATCATCTCTACCACCACCCATACCCCCCAAAAAAAGAAATTCTAAGGAAGGAGAGCAACACTGACTCCCGACACCAGATTTTTGAGGACCGATGGAGTGATACGCTGTTCGCGTGCTTTCCCTGGTTGCACAAAAATCGCGGTGATGCCTCTCGGTGGAGGCCCGCTGTGTGCAGCCCAGCCTTGCCCACACAACTGCTCCACCTCAGCAAGCACTTCCAGGCCAGAAGCGGCTCAGTCTCGATTTCAGACTTTCTGCCCTTCCTCACTAAGAGCCCCTCCTTCAGATTTATGAAAGAAAACATTTCTTTCTGTGAAAGGTTTTTGTACACCGCATCTGGAAGTGTTTATTTCAGTGGCATGTAAGCTATCTGTGGATTTAGTTAGCACCAGACCCCCTTTTGTGTACTCCTGCCTTGAAAATGTTATAAATGATCTTATTGAATCTGTGCCAGTGTGCACATGGTTTGGCTGATGGCTGCATATATCCCTTACCTGCCAGTCACCTTTGATTTATGTTCCTTCTGCTAAGCTTTTACCTTCCAAAAATGGTGCCACTGCACTGTCCTCTAAATCATCCTATTGGTTAAATTACTCCAAGATGAGTTGGTATGTTTTTGGTTGCCTATGGACAGATGAATTTATATTTGTCTGCCCTTACCCACTTCCAGTAAAGCCACTTACAGAGGAGGACTGGACATGGTATGTCATCGATCTCTCTATTCCAAATGAATACCACCTGAAACACGATGCCAAGTCAAGACCAAAGTGACAAAGAAGTGTTCTTTGGCATCCACTTCTGTTATGAGATTTTTTTTTTTTTCCCCCAAATAAGTCTGTGCCTTGAACTGAATCTGTGGTGGGGACTTTTCATTTCTCAGAAAAGGAGAAATAGAGTCTCAAACAAAATCAGTAAACCTCATCACAAAGATAGAGACTTTGTAGGCTTTACATAGTTTTACTAATTTGTGAGGCTTATGGTGTTTTCTGGAGAAAAGCAGGTGGCTTGGTAGTTATTTAAAATGTAGCTTATTTGTGGTAGTGGTTTTGAGGGGTTTCGTATTTCTAAAGAGAGATCCTAAAGAGCTAAGTTTTAAGAGTGTGGGACAAAATGATGTGTCGTTTTGAACTCATTTTCTAGGAGTTCATTGGCCGTGGAACAGGCTACCGGCTATCACCACCGAGGGTGACCTTAATACTCAGAGTGAATTTGCTAATAAGGAAGTCAGTGTTGTGCTAAGAGAGCATGACATGATTGATACAGTTTTTAAAGAAGGTTTTAAACACTCAAATATCTCACTTAAGCAAGCTTTGCAAAGAACTGCTCTTCTTCTGTTCTATGCAGTGGTAGAGGAGTGTTTTCGATTTCATGATTGTGCTTGCAGTGGTGTGGAAGCATTTAAAACAACTTACGATCACACACATCTCAGTATCATAGTTCACAAACTATTGTAAGCAAAAGAAAGAACTTCTAGGCTGCTTGGCCGTGGTCCTCCCAAGCCTGGAGGTATATATTCCAAAAGACTCGGGCGGCTTCATTTATACTCCTAAAAATTGATTTGGAGCTCCTTGTGTTCCGTCAAGGTGAAAGGTGTCTCAGGAGTGTGTCAGACATAGTCGCATGATTTAGTCAGTCATGGTACCGACATGCTTTTCTGGGAAGCGTTACAGGTGGGACTGCTGTTAGAAAGTCAGCACCAGAGACGTGGGTGCGGTATTTGCATTAAGTTGGCACTTTTATTAAAAGGAGAAAAAATACACACACACACACACACACACACACACACACATAGTCTTTTAGATAGTTGTAACTTATTTGTGTGAGTGCATGTATGTGCGTGTACATGCAAACACACCTGTATATAGGGCCCCTTTTAAAGCTTTCTAAGGGTTTTAAATGTGTATCATTACAACAACCTAGAAGGCGGTACTGTTATTAGTATCCTAAATAAATAGATATACAAAGATGGTCTTAAATGAACCAAAAATTTCACTGATACTCTTTGCATTGTTTAACATTCTGCTGTCTTTGATGGCTTCTCAAGAGTTTTGAGTCCGATGACTTGCCGGAGCCTACAGTGTAATCACTTATAAAAATTAGCAATTTTTAGTAAATATTTAGCAATAACACTTGAAAGCTCCTAGCACAGTGCTAAAATATAAGACATGCTCCAAAAAAATGCAAAGAATGCTTTCTTTTTAAAATCATTATTATCCTAATAGAATTCAAAAGTAAAGAAGAAGGCCTTTTTACTAAGAATTGGAAAAGGAGTCTCAACCTGACCTCTGAGTGTGGGATGGAGACCCAAACCCATTGATTGGCCGTCTTCGTAGCCTTTAGAGAATCCCCTCTAATGTCTCTGTGTCCACTTCCACATGTATAATATGTGTAACTTTATAGTTTCACAATATCTTGAGATCCATGAATGCTTGGCTCCTTTCCTGCCCCACATTTCTGCCCTTGTGTGGGCAAACAGGCCCATGCTGAGGACTGTTTTACTTCCAGCGGCGGTGGCATCACTGACCACATATGGGCAGTGAGGCTTAGATGCCGGAAGAATATACAGCGAACAGATGAAAAGCCACAGAAATTGTGGGTTGCAAAAGTGACTGCCAAAAGCTTTTCCAGGAACGGGAGTTTCGAGAAGTTGGAAGCTTTAGGTTGTAAGGAAAGAATGAAAGATGTAGTACATTGCAAATGGACTTTAATTATAAGTTTTCAGCTTGTGGGTCAGGGAAAGACCCTTCCCCACAAATGTTTCCTATTCCAACTTTTACTGATTCCTAAACTTCTGTTAGTGGACAGTCATTGTCCTCTTATTTTGTATGCATGAGACAATTTAATATTTCAACTACCTAGGCAAGAGGATTCATAATTCAACAAAGTTGTTTGGTGATGATACTTTAAGGTAGTCAGTAGTATGATCTTTGGTCCATTCTCTTGGTCCATTTGAGCAGGATCTTTAAGTTATTCAAGACAAATGAGAATTTATGGTTTCCAAGAATCTCCTAAGAATTTAACTTGACATCTCTATTCTCAGGTTATTCCAGCATCCGATAGTCACACATTTTTCTTCCAACCTAAATTGAATATTCTTCTTTATTTCTCCTCAGTGGAAAGAAAAATATAATGTCATATGAACAAACTCTCTGAAGTCCTTCCTAATTTTAGTAACAGTGTTTCTTACATACTTGCTTGGGAAAATTTTGTCACTGTCTCCACTTTAACCTTGAGACAGCTTTGGAGTGCCCATCCTCCTCTTAGAGGCAAAGTCTAGATGAAAAAACCCTTTCTCTAGAAAAGAAACAGGTAAATGTAGGCCCAGGGAGTTCCTGGTGATGCAGGGCACTGTGGGAGTCCAGATCCCATCTCTTTCTTATTTCCTTGACTTTTCTCAGAACTGTTTTCTCCTTTTGAGTCAAATCCTAAACTTTGACCCACTTCCTCTAAGATACTTTTTATTTCCTGGTCTGATCCAAACCTAATGAGGACCTATCCTCAGGTAGACCAGTGACCCATGTTTTAACCATCTTAGCATCTCCCTTAGCGAAGTACAGTGTTTTTTGGCTTATTTGGAGTTTAACATAAAAGATGGAAGAATGGTTGATCAGATGGACAGAATGATGGTCTTAAGAGAGAACAAGTTTCCAATGGACAAAGTTTCCAATTTTAATCTCCTCGATCAGCTTTAGGTCCCCTGAACTTGGTGTGTCCTGTATAAATGGACCTTCCACTCCGATGATTAAAGAGCTTATAGATCACTACAGGGCAGCAAAAAAGAATGATGTGGTTGGTTCAATATTACCATCCAGCATTTATCACTGATTCCTCTATAATCTAAGGCAAAATAAGCTACGTCATGAGCAGTATCTGTTTTAAAATGAATATGTTCAGTGAGGAGTTATGTACCAAACATACTGTCGAATCTTAGCATATTGGGAAAAGTATGAAGGTCAGCTCCGAGCATCATGTTGGAACCATAATTGGCGCTAACATGCGCCTGTTGCCTTGATTGACCTTTGTTTACACTCAGCATTTCAGCACCCAGAACAAACTCCACATACTCAACCAGTAGAAGGAACTTTGCTATTGGTTGCAAGGCTCCAAAGCTGATCTCTTATCATCATTCTTCGATCATTTTGCAGAGTGGTATTTAGGAAATTAGATAATATTTATAAAACATTCAATTCACACAGTTTTATTTTATCACAGAAACCAATCTTGTTTTCATAATTCCTCTTGATAGCAAGTTATTTTTTTTGCATATGTTTTTGTTTTTGTTTTTGTTGTATCTGGGAGAACAATAGCCAACTGTTGGGCTCTGGAAGTAGCCTTGTTCTAGAAAATTATTGTTTGTAATGGTACTTGACGAAGTCAGGTTTTAGTCAATGTGGCTATTTTATGAGCTATCAAACTGAAAACTTTAAATGAGGACTAAAGTTGATAGTAAATAGATGTTTTTAAATGACAACAGTTATAAATATGAAACCACACTGGTAGAGGTGGCACTGAATCATCACTATTCATTCAGAAAGCTTTCATCTGAAAGACTTTAGGCATCCTGTTTTCCAGTTTGGAAGAACTATTTTCTCCTTAGGTAACAACCTCATGTGCTGCCGCGAAATACGTCAGTTCCAGTACAGATGGTAGTTGTCTGCATTCTCAGTGAGGAGCTTCTCTCTCGCATCATTAAGAAATACATTTCCCAGCATAGAGTATTTTGTGCTATGTGGCCAAGTAAAATCACCGGACAGCTGCAGTTTGAAGATAGTGCTTTACATGTTTTCTAGCTGTAGGAGAATTCAGGCAGACCTCACAGAGGCTGATTCTGCTTTCCTTTGGAAAAACAGAAGAATTCTCAGGATGGTAACAAAGGGAAATTAGTGCCCAGACATGTGTCCTGATGTACACTGTCGGCTGGAAGGATGGTGACTCTGCTCCGTAGGCAGATGGAAAGGGAAAGAAAAAGAGAAGAAAGCCCCTGCCCCATGTATCATCAGGAAACCAGATTCTCTGAGGCCTCTCTCTTTTTTTTTTTTTATTCTTATGTTAATCCCCATACATTACATCATTAGTTTTAGATAAAGTGTTCCATGATTCATTGTTTGTGCATAACACCCAGTGCTCCATGCAGAATGTGCCCTCCTCAATACCCACCACCAGGCTAACCCATCCTCCCACCCCCCTTCCCTCTAGAACCCTGTTAGTTTTTCAGAGTCCATTGTCTCTCATCGTTCGTCAGTATGGACATTTTAACAATAGTAATTCTTCCAATCCATGAGCATGGAGTATCTTTCCATTTGTTTGTGTCATCTTCAAATACTTTCATTAATGTTTTATACTTTTCAAAGTACAGGTCTTTTACCTCCTTGGTTAAGTTTATTCCTAGGTATTTTGTTCTTTTTGGTGCAATTGTAAATGG
>NC_138376.1:33622168-33730573 GCF_054177405.1 Leptonychotes weddellii | reverse complement strand
AAAAATTCCAGAAGTATTTTTTGTGCTTTGAGCAATGCATCATCTTTTGAGTTTGTTACTAGAAGTTGTGGTCACAACTCTGCCAATAGTGATGACATCCTTTGGAACAATTTGAAGGTTATTTATGATATTTTTCTGGATCCACCCAAAGAAAGAACATCTTGCTGAAATAGATAGCAAATTTGCCCTTGCAACCACTGTCACACACATGGTGGGAATGCTGGCTAGACACAGTTAAAGTGATTAGATTTAATTTTGAGAAAATACAAGATGAACTAAAAAGAATAGGAACAACAGAAATTTCTCAAATAAAGAATAAACCAAGCTCACTGGAGGAAAATGAAATCAATTTTAAATTGTCCTCCCTAGTTATCTGATATGAAGTATTGTTTGTTACCAATACTGTTAGCAAAGACTTACTAAAAAAATTATATCTAAGCTTGGCTATTTCACCTGTGAAAGAAGTGAACACTTTTTTTTAAAATTTAAGAGAAGAAAATAGTTTTTCTAAATCATAGCAAGATTCAAACAAGCAATGAGAACATTTGCCTAATTGTGGAGAAGTTTCACAGTCTTAAAACTAATTTCTATAGAGTATATTTTCTGGTCATTCTAAATCAAGGTGTATTATTATTCTAAGAGAACTGTTTCCAAGAATCTCTTATTTTTGTTGTTGTTTCTGGAAAAGTTACTTAAATTCCATGGGGTGAGTGAGGGGATATGATTTGTTTGAAAAAGTTTCCATTTTTAGCAATATTTATTAATTTTGAAATGTAACCTAAAAGAAGTGATCCATGTCTCCAGCAGGGTGTGTGGCAGAGAAGGTGGGAGAAGCTACCAGACTGAGAAGGGAGGAGTAGTATGTGGGGATTGGAATGCATAAGGCTGGGAAGTGGGAGAGGGGGCGGGGGGCCTTCAGTGATGCCTTGTCAGCCCTAGGTTCAGGGTCTAGTGGCGGGGGAGGGAGAAGGGAGGAGAAGGGAGGTGTGGACAGGCCCTCAGAAGACAGTGAGGAAATGGGCCCAGCCTGAGCAAAGGATGGACGTTCATGAGAGGACGGAAGCGAAGGTTTTCCAGAAACCCCAGTAGCGGTTTTCTTCTTCCTCTAAATCACTTGAAGACCCTTGGTATGTGTTGCCCAAAATGCTTTCTAAAGGGGCTGTGCCAGTTTACTCCCCACTGCCGCCCTCCCCCCCCCCACCAGCAATTTGTGAGAGTTCAGATTTCACTGTATCCTTGCTGGTGTTACTGTAAGTTTTGAAATTCATTAAAAGTATAATAATTTGATAATTTGCCAGCATCCCTGAAATGTAGCATTGTGATAAAACGAAAACCATCTTTGTTTTTAAAATATTTCTTGGAGACTCACAGTGCTCTCTGCCTTTGGTATGGTGGGGAGAGCCCTGAGCTGAGTGTCCGGGCCCTTTCCTCCTGGTCCCAGTCTCAAGGACACGTCCAAGAGCCTCTCTCTCTCTCCATCTGAAATGTGAGAGCCCTGATAAATGTCCTGCTCAGTCCCGAGGTGGTCAGGAATATTAAAGGACATGATAAAAATGAACATTCATACATAGTAAAAATTCTAGATAAACGTGAAGTTTAAGCTAATTGGTATTTTTATATTATTATAGTATATGGGGAGACTGAACCTGAGTACCTACTGTGTGTGATTTGTGAAACTAAAACCAAGACACATCACTCTGACTCCAATTTTTAAAAGTTGAAATTTGAGGTGGGGGTAAGGACTTAAACAGGCAATCTTTATGTTCATATAGAAAATCAAATATTTAAGAGGAGCCAGGAAAATTCTCAAAAAGTATAAACAGGGAGAGGGAGTATTAATTAGCCAGGACAGATATTAAAACATACTACAGAGCTATAGTAATTCAAAGTTTGATGTTGGTACATAATTAGATTAATTGAGCAACATAGAAGGATCAGAATTATACCCAAATATAGATGGCGAATGTAATATATGATAAAGATAAAGAAGTAATCTCCAAAATACATTGGTTACCAAAAAAAAAACAAACACTAAGAAACAGAACAACAGAAAGTTATATTGTGTTATCACTTATATTAAGAGGGGTAATCGAGGAGACTATCAATACATGTATATCTGTACCCCTATATGTGTATATGATTGCATGTGCTTGTATGTGCATGGAATTATCTGGCAGGACCCATATGAAACTGGTAAAAGTGGTTGTCGATGAATGAGTTCAGCCATGAGAGGGAGGTTTACTAATTAATATGCTCTTTGCTATAGTTTGGAGTTTTTAAACCAATTTCAAGTACTTACTACCTATTTAAATATTTTTTAAAAAAATACTAGCTCAGAGTAAGAGAGAACCAGGGGAAATTCTATTCACCAAATGTCTGGGTGGTGGTTTTAACTTTTCACTCAGGTATGTTAGTGTCTTGGTCTCTAACATATCAGGAGTTATATAAATACACCTTTCTGCAATTCCCTGCACAGTCCTAGGCCCAGAGTTGGCTTGTCTTAAAAACTTTCTGGGGCGCCTGGGTGGCTCAGTTGGCTAAGCGACTGCCTTCGGCTCAGGTCATGATCCTGGAGTCCCGGGATCGAGTCCCGCATCGGGCTCCCTGCTCAGCAGGGGGTCTGCTTCTCCCTCTGACCCTCTTCCCTCTCGTGCTCTCTGTCTCTCATTCTCTCTCTCTCAAATAAATAAATAAAATCTTAAAAAAAAAAAAACTTTCTGGAGTGTGAGGTAACTTTCCTTTTCTGTAGAATGGGTCTAATTTAAGAAGCAGGATCGCGTGGTTGGCAGTCCTCTTAAATACTTACCCCATAGTACCAGTGTGGGTAAATCAAACTTTTGGCAGCAGGCAAATTCCATGAATTCATGTGTAGCATTTCTTCTCTGTTTAGAATTGAGATCCAGTGCCCAGTGACCTAGCTTTTAAAAATTATCTTTCTGAAAATCTTGCTACATTTTTGCACTGGTGGAAATGAAGTCTTTTGGGCCCATGGGGAGTTGTTAAAATGGCTTCCTTTGGAAAATCACTGCAATGGATGTCAGCAGAGAGACTGGTCTGTTGCAACTCTTTCAGATTCTCCTTGTTCTTTGGGTCCTCCACAGTTCCTTTCTCCACCGTAGTCAGAGCCACATCAAAATGTGCCTTTCAAAAGTAAACCAAGCGCTCACCATAGCACCCAGCCACCCCATCCCTCCCACCCCCCACCACTCCAGCAACCCTCAGTTTGTTTCCTGAGTTAAGAATTCCTCATATCAGTGAGATCATATGATACATGTCTTTCTCTGATTGACGTATTTCGCTCAGCATAATACCCTCTAGTTCCATCCACTTCCTTGCAAATGGCAAGATTTCATTCCTTTTGATGGCTGCATAATATTCCATTGTGGGGGGGGATCGGAGGAGGAGACGAACCATGAGAGACTGTGGACTCTGAGAAACAAACTGAGGGAGGGGGGTAGGGGGATGGGTTAGCCTGGTGATGGGTATTAAAGAGGGCACATATTGAATGGAGCACTGGGTGTTATACGCAAACAATGAATCATGGAACACTACATCAAAAACTAATGATGTAATGTATGGTGATTAACATAACATAATAAAATTTTAAAAAAAGTAAACTAAGCATGTATTTTTTTTTAACTTAACATTGGAGAAATGTATTAAACATATATTGCCAATAATTTCATCAAATCAGAAATTCTGAAAGTCCATAAAATCAGCATAATGAAATGGAGACAGCCTTGTCGTATTTATCATCAGCTTGGAAAAATCACCTCTCAAAACATTCATGCCGGAACAACCAAGTGTAAGTCAGGATACAGTGATTTAACTGCTGGCCTTTGGGCCAACAGTGATCATTAGTAATAGTACATACTCTGTAGTAAGTGATGGAATGATGATGGTTTATGGATTATAAGAGAATCACAGTAAGCTGTTTCATGCTCTCAAGGTTGGCAGCAGTATCTTGATCTACTGTATCATATCTGCAACAAATAACCCCAGAACGTAGTGTCTTAAAACAACTGTAATCATTTATCATCTCAGGATTGCAGTGGGCCAGGAATTTGGGAGCAGCATGATTGAGCAGTTTGGGTTTATACTTTCCCATGAGGGTTGCATTCACGTGTCAGCCAAGTGTTCGCTGAGGCTGAACGATGCAGTTCTAAGGTGGTTTACTTCTGTGGCTGGCAGATGTGCGAGCCATTGGCTGGAGACCCCAGTTCTCCATGGGACTGCAGATGTATTCTCACAGCACGGCGGCTGGCTTGTTCCAGAGCAAGCCATCCAAGAGAGCAAGGTGGGAACCACAGTGCCTTCTGTGCCCCAGCTCCAAAGGTCACATACTGTCACTGTCACCAACCCCAATTCAGCGTGGGAGGGAGCTGCACAGGGCATGAGTACCAGGAGGCAAGAATTATCAAGGACCAGCTTGGAAACTGGCTACCGCAGCAGCTTAAGCAGGATATCGTCTTTAGGAAAAAAGCGATTTGGGCTCAGTTAAAAAACATGGTGCAAAGTCAGGAGCTTCATCTATCCTCCATAAGTACAAATGCTGAAGATTAAGCTATATTACATTCAATAACTGATGATTTTGAAGGAGGAAATTTCTATTGAGTAAAGGACCACAGCCAAGAACTGCTGAACATAGTTCAGTCTTTTCCCGCACTAAATCTTAAGAGAACATTTTTCTAACATTAGATTTCTATGGGATGACTAATGGACTGTAGGGTAATTCAGCCATTGTTTAAAAATCCATTTTGGCAAATAAACCTGAGACTCTGCTGAAAGAGTTGAGGTTAACCCCTGGTCTTTCAGAAAGTACTGAGGGGCCGGTGTGTGTCCTCTTGGTAGAGAGAAGGCCTCCGCTCTCGATGTCTAGCCCAACCCCACACTAACTAATCTGCCTGGCCTTCACTTCATCCTTTTAGTAGGACCTTGGGCTGACTCAACACAACTGAGATTTGGAATCTTGACTCCAGAAAGTCTGTGTTTTTTAAACCTCAGACTCAGCCATTCTCGATTTTAAAACTACTAACATTTTAAGTTATATGCTGAAAGGTAGAGTTAGCATTAAATGTGATAATGTGCATAAGAATCTTTTGCAAAGGAGCGTCTGGGTGGTTAAGCATCCAACTCTTGATTTTGGCTCAGGTCAGGATCTCAGGGTCGTGAGATCGAGCCCTGCATCAGGCTCCACACTCAGTGCAGAGTCTGCTTCAGGTTCTCTCTCCCTCTGGCCCTCCCCCTGCTTGTGCACGCACGTGTGCACACTCTCTCTCTTTCCTTCTCTCTCATAAATAAATAAATAAATAAATAAATAAATAAATAAATAAATAAATAAATAAAATCATGGGGAAAAAAAAGAAAAGATGCTTTGACACTGTGCTCTAAAGAGGATCAGGATGGGATGAGATGGTTTTACAGCCGTCCTAGTCCTGCCATCGTTACTACTGTCATGCAATTGACCTTGACTTTCTGTCCAGCTATACTACATGCTGACTTTGAGATATCCTGAGTTTTCTAACCTGTTTTTTAAAAAGTAGGAAAGACCACTCTTTCCCACTGTTCTACCCTACAGGAATTTTATACATGTAAGTGAAAGAATATATGAAACTTAATTAAAGAAAAGCAGAATAGGAAAGAGGTTCTTTTAAAAGACCCCTAGAATAAGATCTAGAAGAGTTCACTGAACTCTTCAGTTAACCAGCTCCTTCACAAACCCTGGATGCCTCATATTTGCAGTCAGAGTTTAAGACTAGATGATCTTAAAGATCCCTTCCATCACGAGTCATCCCATTGATTTTTGTATTTGATCTCACAACAACCCTGAGGAGTAAGCTTTATTGTTGGGCGAGTTACTTAACCTCTCTGGGATTCAGCTTCCTCGGGTAGAAAATGTGACTCATCATCGTGCCTTCTCATGGGCTTGTTAAGGATTAAATGAGTTCAAATACATAAAGCCCTTTGAACTGTGCCTGGAATATGGTAAGCACTCTGTAAGCGTTAGCAGTGCGGATGATGACTTTGCAGATGAGGAGGCTGAGACTCATGAGAGCTGATTGTTTTCTGAGGTAGTAGAGCTGGAACTTGAATTCCTGTCTTCTACTAAACCACATTATTGGCATGTACACTTTTCAAACCTTGTTACTCACCTGTTTTCGAAATACACAGTTGATTATCACAGCATCTAAACAGCTAGACCCCCAATCACACTCCGCCAAGGTTGTTTTACAGAAAAGGAAAGAAATGAGAAGATGGGATGTTACTTGTCCCCAGGATTCTGAACGTCCATGGGACATATGGCAGTGCCTCCTTCAACACCAAGTCCCACCAGGGTATCACCACCTAGGTGGGTGGAAGAGAATTCTACTTAGTTCCCAAGCACTGTTGTGGCTGCCGCAGTTCTGCTGGTAACCACTCATTTTACCTTGCTTTAGTCATGTGTCCATCCTTCTCTTATTTGGGGAAAGAGAACAAATTTCACTGTACCCGGCACAGCCTATTAAAGCAGTAAATAATGGTTTGGATTTAAAATAGATTCTCCAAGGGGCTCCTGGGTGGCTCAGTCAGTTAAGCATCTACCTTCGGCTCAGGTCATGATCCCAGGGTCCTGGGATTGAGCCCCGCATCGGGCTCCCTGCTGAGCAGGGAGCCTGTTTCTCCCTCTCCCACTCCCCCTGCTTGTGTTCCCTCTCTCGTGTGTCTCTCTCTGTCAAATAAATAAATAAAATCTTTAAAAAAATAATAATAAAATACAATAGACTCTCCGGGGGCCCCTGGGTGGCTCCATAGGTTAAGTGTCCAACTCTTGATTTGGGCTCAGGTCATGATCTCAGGGTCCTGAGACTGAGCCCCGCATCTGGCTCCGTGCTCAGCAGGGAGTCTGCTTGAGATTCTCTCTCTCTCCCTCTGCACACATTCTCTCTCTTTCTCTCCCTCTCTCTCAAATAAATAAATAAATCTTTAAAAAATAAATAAAATAAGATAGATTCTCTGTTCTCCAGTTCTCCAGTCTTTTCCACTAATTGTGATTCTGCTTTGGGTGACCGCCCAAGTACAATCTCATTGTTGCCAATGCAGTTATTACATTGGGATGCTCCATGGCCACAGACAGTGCAAACATCATTTGAGCCATTTTAAAAAGCGAGGTGAAACTAGAAAGTAATCTTGATTACTTTTACTGTTCTTACTGTTTGTTTTGTTTTCAAATATAACCAAACGTTATTTCTCAGAGGTTGTGTGTTTCAAAACAAAATGTCCTTGAATGTCTGTACAATTCCAAACAGTGCTGCCTTTACTCAAAATATTTTTAAAATTACTCTCTAGTAATTATCTTTAGAGCTTGCAACACATTCTTTCGAAAAGCCTCAGTTGTGACAAACCAATCACATTATTTTTACTAACACACCATATAGTTGTAGATTCAAACTACTACTGACAGAAAAAGAAAAATTATGGAATAGATTGTCTTGTGGCTCCTCAGCAGCTATGTATAGCGAAACTAAATTGGTGCAGAAAATTGAAGAAACGTTAAAGAAAACTGTCTAAGTATTGACTGGTAATAATAGATTATTACCATTTCTGGATGTCACTGGCACATTTCCACTGTATCAACATCATTAAGAATATTTACGTTCGTATACTCTAAGTTTACCTAGTGGAAAAGTTAAATAAAATGTTCTATAAGAACACTTTTTTAACAAAATAATGTTCAATTATTACATTCAATTTTTATATTTTATATTATTTTTAAGTGTTATAAAAATGTATTATTTTACTGCCCTATAAAACACACAAGCTTATTAACCTGGTTTTCTTGGTCTATTTATGAGAATGTTTTATCAAAATGGATATTTTAAATGTTATAAAGATGTAATACTGTGCTAAATTAGACTATAAATGATTAATTTGGAAAACAAATACATTTTTATTATTTTTCTAGAATGCCTTTATGTTATAATAGGCAACTATTAGGAAGAAAGATGCCTTCTATGTGCACATTTGCTATCTTTAGGCATGCCACGCCGAAATGAATAATTGAGTTAACACTTGTCCAAATTTAAGTGTAGGTTTTCGTGTTTATACTTACCCTTTTATATATTTACACACATTGTGTATTTGTTCAGAAGACTCTGGTTTAGTTTTTATCCTGTATGGGTAAATTGATTTGTGATTTAAAAAAAAAATGAGTAGAGAGAAAAGTACAGAGTCAGAAAACTGGAGCTGAATTCTTCAAAGAGATTTCAGTAAAGGGAAAGAAATTAGATTTTTGGCTGCTAACACTTGGCTCAAGGGGTTTGATTTAATGAAGCTGCGTGGCGTGGCTTTGAAAAGAGCAGAAATCAAGAGGCTTGGGCTTAAAAGTCCTTGGCTCTGCCACTAATCTCTCTGAAGGACCTCAGACGAATCACTTGACCTCTGTGAGCTTCTGTGTGCTCATCTGTAAAATGAGAGTTTTGACGACATGGTTGCTAAAACCCCTTCGAGCTATAACATTCCTCATCATTCTAACTCTGAATGTACTAATTCACATCTTCTTTTCCCTGTGTGTTATTTGCATGCAGACTACCTAAATACCCACAGATGTTTAACTTCCAGACTTTGTGTTAGTCAGTTTGAGCTGCCATCACGAAATACCATAGACTGGGGGGCTTAAACAACAGACATTTATTTTCTCACAGTTCTGGAGGCTGGGAAGTCCAAGATCAAGGTGCCTGCCAGCTCGGTTCCTGGTGAGAGTGCTCTTCCTGGCTTGCAAATGGCCACTTTCTTGCTCTCTCCTCATGTGGTCTTTTCTCCGTGTGAGGGCATGGGGAGAGAGAGAGGGAGAGAGAGAGAGGTAGAGGTCTTTCCCTCTTATAAAGCTACCAGTTCTATCACATTAGGACCTTATCCTTGTGATATCATTTAAGCTTAATTACCTCCTAAAAACTCTGTCTCCAAATACAGTCACATTGGGCATTGGGGCTTCCAACAGATGAACTTTGGGAGAACACAGCAGCTCTTCTAGATATTTCGCTCTAGAAATACCTAGATCCTCTCTTCGTTCCAGGTGGTTTGTACTGACTTTCCTCCTTTTTAGGTTAAGAAGCAAAAACCTAAAGTTTCATGAGCTTCCAAAATCAGTGAGAGAAATAAATAATACACTATCAACAAATGTGTAAAAGGAATAGAAATGAAAGTGGTAGCTTGATGAAACTTTTCCACAATATTTTATTATGGAAACTTTGTAACATAAAGCACGCAGGCATATAGAAAAGTTGGTAGAAGTTTATAACGAATACCCATATACCTGCCACCTGTATCCACACTTAATATTTTATTCTTGTTTTCTTGCACATCTAGCCATCCTCCATTCATCCATCAACTATCTTTTTTTTTATGCCTTTCAAAGTAAATTGCAGACATCGATACTTAAGCATTGAGTTAAAGTTTAGTCTTTCTTCTTTTAAGATAAAATTTTCATACAAAGAAATGCCAAATCTTAAGTGTACCATTCTGATAAAATTCTTTTAGATCACCATTTTAAATCTTGCTGTGTTCTATATGCATAGTAAAAGAACGAATTATGAGAAAAGGACACAGTTCCATTAGTAGAAGCTATTTATAAGTTAATACTAGTTGTTAAAATCACTGTTATTTAAATCAGTAAAAAGGACAGAGCTGGGATGTGGGAGGGGGAAATGAAGAGCAATACTGGAATCTTTAAAAAAAAAAAAAGAAGAAGAAGAAGAAGGGACGCCTGGGTGGCTCAGCTGGTTGAGCATTTGATTCTTGATTTTGGCTCAGGTCATGATCTGAGGTCATGAGATCCAGCCCTACGTCAGGCTCCACACTGCTGAGCGTGGAGCCTGTTTGAGTTTCTCTCTCTCCCTCTGCCCCCACCCCCCACGCTTGCTCACTCTTCTCTCTCAAAAAAATAAATAAAAATTTTTTAAAAAGGCAAATTTGGCAAATGATTAGGAAAAGACTTGTCATAGGCATTTGGGTACAATGTACCTACACACATGAATGATTTGCTTTCTACCTTTGCCTTGCAAGTTTGAGGGCAGGGAAATGGAAAAAAAGATGTTGTTTCTGCTTTCTGCTGCCATCTCTAGAAATTCTCTCAGCTAACTGGAGAGCATTTTCACTTGGTTCCTGACACATGGTTTGTTACCTTGTTAAACATTCCTAGGTGAGTGAAAATGAATCACTATCCTTAGCAGTCAGGGGTCCTTTTCTAGGGATACCTTAAGTGGTGGTTATGAAATAATTATGCTAGATCTTCTAATGGATCGTGTGCAGCTCTCTCTAACAGTGGTAGAAGATTGCAGGCAGGTCAGAAAAGGGCTTTCTCATGCGTTGGTGTGCATAATTGGTTTAGATTTCTTTGTCTTTGTATATATAATATATAAAAATATCATTGTATAATGTAGCTATATATATGTATGTGTATATCTATGTATTTGTATTTATTGTCTGAGTCTATTAGGGGTACTTGTCAATGTGCCTCTTTTGCTAGTCCCTGAATTCGTTGTAGATTTCTCAGAACAGTTCCAATTTAAAGTCAGTGTGAATCCACTGGAGCCTTTGTTGCTCTTAGTGGTTTCTATCTCAGCTCTTTGTTCTCCACTGAGTTTACCACTGTCTTCAGGAGTCCTGCTGGCATTTACAGCATCCATGGCTATTTTTCTCCAAAGTCACTTGAAGCGAACACCCAGGCATTGGAAGGCGTTGTTTGTGTAGGCAGCAGTTGGTAAAGAAGGTCTTTTTGGGTATTGCCACAGTCCTTGGGGTGTGATACGCTATCTGTCTTTCCAAGCAGGCACTCTGGGCGGGGGAGGGGGGGGCAGGGGGAACAAAGCAGTGTATTCTCAGTGCTGAGAGTTGCTGACTTTTGGCATTGGGACAAGAGCTGGTGCTGCTAGAGATGGCCTGCCTTTCTCAGCACCGTTCCTGCTGTCCACAAGGACACAGAGTCTCATCGGCACTCCCATCCTCCTGCCGACCACCTCGCACGGTGGCAGTGGGTCATAGAAATGTCAGGGAGATTGGCCCCTTTTCCTCAGAGCAATCCAGAGTGACAGAGGGCAGCCAGAATCAGCAGTGGGTCCATCATCTCTGCCAGCATAGGTTCCCAAGAAGTCATCATCACAGAAGTGCAGCCTAGAGGAAGAAGCATGAGGGTCAAAGATTGCAGCCATTTGGTGTCCAGCTGTGGACCCCTGCTGCAAAGCAGCATTGGGAATCTATGACTAGGTAACCAAGAGTCCATCTTCTCTGGAGGTTGGAGCAAACACCGGGGCATGCAGGAAATGTTTACCGGGGCACAGTGCAGGCCTACAGGCAGCACTAAGGAGCTCCAAAGAAGGGGAGATGGGCACGAGTCAGTCGGTGGGTGTGGGACCAGCCACGGACAGAAATGACACCTGAAAGAATCCCAACAGTAGAGCCCTAGCGGGAATGGTGGGTGGCCCGGCAGCTGAACAGGATCCGTGGAATGACAGATGGACAGGGCAAGGGCCAAGCAGACAAAGAAAGCCTCCTCTCATGGATGATTTTCTTGTCACCCTGCAAGACAAAAGCATATGAGACGCAGCCTCATCCAGGCAGGGCGGGTGGGTGACATCATCCTTAAAAGGCTGAAGTGGATGGTTTCATGCTTAGAGTTTTTTTCTTTAAAAAGTATAATTGCGGAGGCAAGGAAAACTGTTTTAAACTTGGTTTTTAAGTTTTACTTTACATTTTCCTGGGGTTTAGTTCTATTTGCTTCCAGCATGGTCCAAATACCTACTTCAAAGCAAATATTCTAACAAGAACTTGTTAAAAGGCAGGGAAACCAGCTCCTGTGGCTTCTTGTACACCAGCTCTGGGAGGCACTCACAGAACCCCGTTTGTGACTTGAGTGTAAATGAATCCGAAACCTACAAATTAGATTTCCCTTGAAATACACATGGGTTTAAAACCTTAACGGGAAAAGAACTTGGCAAATCAAATCTGACCATATTCAGTAAAACCTCACTAATTTGCACTAATGACCAAGAGACCCATTGAGAATTACTGAATTTTTGTGAATATGTTAGCATGGGAACAAATACCAAAACAGGGGTGAGGGGGTGAGGGGGTATGGAGAGAGAATGGGGGTGGGGGGAATCAAAGTTCCAGCATCAAACAAACATACTTTCTGGTACAATGAAGAATGTATTTGAACGGTTACTGGAATGAAACTCTATAGCTTAATGAGTGCCTTGCTGTGGTATGCCTGACCACTGGGGAGGCAGCCATGTCATACAGCCCGCCTAAGCCAGCAGCTAATGTGCACTTAGGTAAAGAGGCCTTCGCTTTATTGAAAGCTGGGGGGGGGGGGGGGGGTGTGGTTTGTGCAGGGGTGTGAACCAGTGAGATTCTACCATGTGTCATGCACGTTTATTATGGGCTTACACATGCAGGCTGTGATTGTAAATCAGCATTTTGGGTGGAATTGCTTATTACTGCTTTAAAAAAAAAAAAAAAGGAGAACTTGCTGGAAGAGACAGCAAGGAAAGTTGGAATTCCAACTAGTTGATGAGACGTTAGCAATCATACTTGTAGTAGAAGATCTTTAAATTATTCCGAACTGAAGACTGACGATTTAGTAGCCCTCTATTATGACATGAATTTCATTAATAAGTTGCATCTTCCTGTATAAGCAACTATCTGAAAAGTTCTTTGAAGATTTAATGATCTAAGACCCAAATTTCAGGAATTACAGTGCTTGTTTTTAGTTCATTTCATTGGAGAAATAGGATACTTTTTTCTAGTTGTTATTAATTTAACGACTGCAGTTAAAGTACCGTGCTGATGCTTCCTTTCACTTTCCTCTCCGTGACAGCTAAGAATATCTAGGGCTTGGGTATCCTTTATAATTCCGGAATGGCTCTTAACTAAATGTGCTGTTCCTCTGATTTAAGAACAGCCCCTAGTAATGATTTGTGTTTATACTGATTTCGGTCACTCCTTCCTGCTTGTCTCACTGCGAGCTACTGTTTTACCAGCTGAAGAATAATTTAGAACTTCCACTCAAGCAGCCATTGAAGGCTGTGGGGAATAATAAATATGTGTAGCCAGAGCTTTCTCTAGGACATAAGTCGAGTGAATGGTTTCAGGTCTTAATGGTGCGGCCCCTGGACCAGAAAAGGAGTTGTCACCCTGGCTGGTGCAGAAAAAGACTGAGCCTCGTTTGAGTCATACGAGAGCCTTCTGCTTTCATCATTTTTAATCTCTTCATTCTTCCCAACTCCCCAGTTGAACAATAAAACACAATTCATGCAGACCTTTTTCGTCATCTCCCCTTCAAGCCAGGGAGTGGGGAAGTAAGACAGTTTGAGGGGTTTGTTCATTAGCATCCCCGTAGGAACTATAGCAAAACAGTTAACTCTTCCCGAGCCCCTAGTTATGCTCCGTGACTCTCAGCTAGACGGTCTGCTTTGCTTTAAAAAAAAAAAAAAAAAAAATCCAAGGCCAGTGTAGGCTTTCTGAATTCTTTTCTTCTCCACTTCAAAATGCCTCTTGTTTACTTCTCTCTTCTCTCTGGGACCTGTTTCTGAAGAAGCCTTTGTGGCTTTGTCAAGCAGGTGCCTGCCCCCCCTTCTCCCCCTGCTCTCCCCCTCCTCTCTGTATGTGAACAGATTCCGGTCTCCCCCACCCCGAGTCCTGTCCTAGACGGTTCAGCTTACTGTTACTGTTACTGCCCTTTGATGGCAGAATTCCTCGGAAGGTTGGAGAACATACTACTTCGCATGGATGACGTACTCCAAGTCTTTACGCCTAATGTTCTGCTTGGTCTTGCCCCTGACAACCTCTCAGAACTCATCCCTCAGCCCCCACCCTCTTGCTCATTCTGCAGCGGCCAGGCTGGCCTTTCTCCTGTGCCTCAAATCCTCCCTCGGGGCCTTTCCACTTGTGGGTCTCTCTACCTCGTTTGCTTTTTTGCATATATCTACATGGCCTACTCCCTCATTTCCTCGAGGTCTCTCTGGTCCAGTGTTACCTCAGCGGACAGGCCTTCACTGACAGCTTACTTGTGCCGCTAATTCCATCCCCTCTCCACAGTCCCCATTGCCTTTTCCCAAAGCACTTGTCACCCCTACCACACTGTGTATTTATCTGTGTGCGTGCTGTGTATTTGTGTAAGATACTGCATGAGGGCACGAACTTTGCCTCTTTTGCTCACACATGCGTTCCCAGCACCTCTGAGAGTGGCTGATAAGTAGTGGGCACTTGAGAAATAATTAGTGAATGGATGAAAGATAGAATATAGATCATATAAATATACATATAAATAATCTGCAAATGTATACTGACCCTTTCTCTGGTTAACTTTGTTCTTTAGTTGCTTTGCGGGTTTGTTTTTTTTTTTAAATCAATGATTTTTCAGTTTTTTTCTCTGCAGGAAAGTTTTAAAACAGTGTTTAAATGGAGCATTGCTCTTTCTGGCTGTACCTTCTTCTGCTTCATAATAAACATATCAAATGATACAGGCAAATCCTTGTTGAGAAGAATCATTTCTTAATTCAGCCTGGAATTAAGATTTGCACAATAAGAGAATAAAGCTTCAAAGAAATAAGCTGTGCATCAAGGGCTTTTTCAGAATTTTTTAAAATCAATTTCTTAGGTCAAGTTTTGCTTTTTTTATTTATTTATTCCCTCTTTCAAGACATGTTTATTGAACTTTCAGGCACTAGTATTTTAACAAATATGGAAGACAAAGGGGCATTGCCCACAAGACACTTACCAGGCAGTTGAAAGAGATAGTAGAAAACTCTATAATCTCGTTACACTGTTTAATTACTGTGGTAGTCCTTCACAGGATGAAATGGGAGCAAGTGGAGGTTACTTCACCTATACTCCCGGGGTTCCTGAGGGCTTCATGGGAGAAGGATTGCCTGAGCAGAATTGTGAAGGATAAGAAGAAGTTAGCCAAGCAGGGAAGGAAGGGATGCAGAGGGAACATGAGCAAAAGTAGAGTTCCAAAGAGGAGCAGCATTGCCTGGTCAGGAGATTGCCAACAACTCGAGATTATTAAAGCATGAAGTACATGGTGCAGAATTCCTGGAGACACAAGGAAAAGGAAAGGTGGGGGCTAAGGCATGGAGAACGCCATGTTTAGGAGCTTATTCTTTGACAGGCTGTTGACTGAGGGCCTGTAAGCTGGCAAGTGAATATCAGATTTAGAAGGAATAATCTAGCACTTTCAACTTTTTGGTGGTTTTGAAACTTTACCACATAGCTTGTTCTTCACACAAAATCTTACATATTAGCTTGATATCAAAGTCAAATCAAAGCAGAACTGCCCAGTTAAGGTTGGGGTAGAAAATTCGGAACTTCCTAGCATGGCCTCCCCCTGCTCTTCTCCTGGCCCCTTTTGTCAGCTCCTAGGACACCTTCACAGAACCTTTCAGTATACAGACTAGGAAACTGACTCAGAAAGCTCGAGTATCCCAATGAATTAATGGCAAAGCCCAGAATAGAACCAGGCCTCTTGATTCCCAATTTAGTGCTTTTTTTTTTTCCCTCAGGATAACATACTATCATTGGAGAAAAATTTGGCTATTTCACACAACAGAAATTCTTCATTCCTATTACACAGGTACAATATGAGATGAAGAAAGAAAATGCCCAAGTTAGAGTAAATTTTTTACATTTAGTACATGCTACATCCTTATGCAGTTTTTTTAACAGATTCATTAGAATTGAATCCTAGTTCATACAGTTCCCTTTGCCTTTTCATGCTGAGAGAGTACCAAGTTATCCCTCAACTTGAATTTTTAGGAATTAGATACAGGGAGGCCTCTTGTTAATGGAATCCCTCCCCATCAAGTCTTGATAGAGCCTGAGTTTACTGACCTTGTCTAAATAGTATATCATGGCTGAAGCGTGTTATAATGGCAAAAGCAGTGGAATAAGAGTCAGGAGACCTGGTTCTACTCCCAGGCCAGCCATTAAGTGGCTGAATAACATTTGGAAAAGTCACTCAAGCTCAACTGTACAATGAGAAGTTTGAACTAAATTACCTCAAAGGCCCATTCCAGCTCCTACAATCTGTGATTCTAATTACAGCGCATGTGGTATCTTATCACTGAGAGTGTTGATGTTTTATAGACTGCTGTAAGTTCTCAGTTCTGGTGGTCCTGACTCAAGATAGTTGGTTATATGAAGCAGTTGTTTGTGAGCCTCTCGAAAAAGAAGTGGGCATTTGCTCGTTTACTCATCGGGGCAAAGGATGTATGCTAAGAAAATGTAGCATATGAATTAGCATATGCTAGTGAAATTTATTTGCAGCTAAACTCCCAATCTGGGAGTTTGAATGGATTCACTGAAATTCTGGTAGTACATTCCCCGTGACCTTGTCAGTGGACAGTCTGGTCTTAGACAGCCTGATTCGGGAACAGGAGGATGTTTATGAGGAGCGCTGCTTAGCTTGGTGAAAATCATGGTATATAAACTCTTCAAGGACTCTCAGAACTGGAGAAGCCCTTCAGAGTCCTTTTCTGAACTCCCCGTGCTCTACTTGATTCCCCCTTCTCCTGTTTCTGCAGAAGCCCCTCCTCACTGTGCTATTTAAAGTCCTTCACATCAAGCCCTATGACTTTAAGAATAAGTGTGATATAACAAACAATGACATTATTATATTGTAAGGACAAGAAATAGGGGGTGAGTTATAAAGCAGAACATTTGTATTTACACAGCAGTGTTTTAATAACCAGTAAAATTTTGGAAGAGAACTAGAAAAATAGTTAAAAGATAAATGGACTTATGTTTCAATGTTATGATTTTTCACATACACTAAAGTTCATTTTTACTTTTTTTTTTTTTTCTTTTTTTTTTTGTAAATCCTTGAGTTTCGGACAGGACCCTAGGAGAGTTGTTGGCATCCTTTGGTCAACACATTTGTCAGGGTATTTTCTTTTTTCAATGCCCTTCTATGGTTCTAGTAAGCTATAACCTCATTAGCAACACATTCTGAGGGGTATAGTATGATAGCTTTACTACAAAGGGCTTCTGTATTTCAGTTGCCAGGATATAACACTCTTATGACAGGGGAGAAAAAGAAAACTTGCTGGGAAGGGGAAGCTTAGACATTATTTACTCTAAATATTGGAGCTTTCCATCTGAAAGTTTACAGAGGCTAAAGAATTGTTGAATTTGGAGATTTCAAAATAAAAATCTCCAGCGAATGCTAAAAATGTTTCCAGCCTGCAAACAAGTCCTGTTCCCTCCTGTGAGCGTTTGCCTTCCGTAGCTTTGGATGAGCCTATAAGTTATTCTCATCACAAATACCTTTCACTAAGAGACACAGTATCACCCTCTTCTGGAATGAAACAAATAGAACATTCTGGTGCGGGGCTAGGCAACCTGAGAACAGACTGTCAGTTGTGTTGAGTTTTTTTTTTTTTTTTTTTTACCTCTTTATATCAAGTATGTTTTTTAGGCTACATCAGGTTAGAGCAGTGCAGACTTTGAAAGGCCCAATCCAAATTAACCTTGGCAATGTTCCAGAAGTGCTGGGAACTGGCAAATTTAAATCATTTTCAACTCCAAATTCTTTTTTCCTTTTACCTTTGGCTTTATGTCATCATATAGGAGTTAAAACTATGGAAAAACATGTTATTACTGATTTTACCTCTTCTGGGGCCCTGGACGTGGTCTACATAGGCAAAACGCATTACAATCAATGTCATTGTTCACAAAAGTGTTATATATGGCAAAGAGATCATTAAGTCTTAGCCAACCATAGAAACAAGGCCCTGTTGACACAGTTTAAAAGAATTCTATGCATAAATGCTTTCTCTGGTCCCTATCCATGTACCTGTCACTCTTTAGCATGACAATATGTAGGAGTGTGGTATGTTTTCCAGCTGTGGGTGAATGGGGTAGGCAACAAGGATAAAGACTGAGCTATAGCTGAACTCAGTGTACGAGGTTGAAATGGATGAAATTGCCATATTTGTAAGTCAAAACCAATTGAATATCAATAGTTTCATATGATTCAACCTAATAGTTATTTGGATCTGTTATCAATTAGTAGTTATCCTTCAATTCACTTTAGTTCCCAGCATATAAACTAAGTTCACCTAAATCGACAAGCCATTTTCAAAACGAAGCAACTCAAAAAAAGTACTGAAGGTTCCCTGTGCCTCAGTTTCTTTTTTTTTATAAAGTTTTAGTTTTATTAAGTCTAGTCGTTTTATTAAGTTCTTAATATATATAATTATCTTCTGTAACATGTTTTTACTTCTCAGTTTCTTCATCTGTAAAATGGGGATGGTAATGGCACCTGCCTCATAGGGCTATTGCGAAGGGTAAATGCAAAGGCACAATAAGCACTCAGTAAATTTAGCCATCATTAACACTGTCATCATTATCAACATCCTACTAATTTGTTCAACAGATAATTGTGGGCATGTGACTACATGGCAGGCTAAGTGCCACGTGCTATGACCAAATTTTTGAACAAGCTATACTCTCTACCCAAAGGAACTTACAAGCAAGTATATGGCAATTAGAATGTAGTGTAGTCATTGCTGGTGTGAGATCAACCGAGCCGTGGACACACATAGGTGAAGCCTAACTTTATCCTAACGATAAAAAGACAAGGCTTCTTGGAGGATGCGTTATCTAAACTGAAACCTAAAGGGGGCACCTGGGTGGCTCAGTCGGTTAAGCATCTGCCTTCGGCTCAGGTCATGATCCCAGGGTCCTGGGATCGAGCCCCACATCGGGCTCCCTGCTTAGCAGGGAGCTGCTTCTCCCTCTCCCTCTGTGTGCTCGTCTCTCTCTCTCTCTCTCTTTCTCTCAAATAAATAAATTTCTAAAAATAAAATAAAAAACAAACAGAAACCTAAAGGACTAGTGAAATCGGTCAAGCAGAAAGGTCCAGAAAGATCAGTCTCATCAGCATGAGTATGAAGTATAGGGGCCTGAGGAAGGGAGAGCGTGATGTGGTCCAAGACCTGCACATAGTTAAATGTGACGGGAGTGGAGAACAAAATATGAAATCATTACTTCCCTCCTGCTCTGCACTTGTTACCCCGTAACGTTGGCAGGTTTCATCTGTTGCCACTAAAGCAGAAATGTATATGATTTCCACCAGTATGATCAAGAGAGTAATGCCAGTTGCTGATTCGGATAGCTTGACAGCTGCTGACCAAGGGGTTCTAACTATAATGTTTCTGTCCTGTACAGAAGCAGCTACTTTATAAAGGGATTTTTATATGGCAGAGGTTCTAGGTAGGAAAAAATGGACTCAAAACATCTGGACTCTGGAATAATAAAAGGAATAAAGGAAATGTGTTCATAATGCCACACACTGGTATCAATAGTAACATGGCTGTAGAAGCTGGATTACCTGTATATCTGAATTTATCTTAAAAACAAAGCCAGTTAGTGCTGAGCTAACCATGAACACTAAAAATCAATCTGATTGATGAGGATTGTTTTGGTCCAGAGCAGAGTAAACCAGGAAATGCAAAGGATTGCCGCACACACATTCCTTCCGGCGAGGCTGTTCCCCCAAATAGAACAACCCTTTCCTTCATCAAACCCCTGCACAGTCAGATGTGTTTTTCTTTCTGCTTTTGTCCTCTTACCACAGTGGAATTTGTACATCCTTTACAGTACTTTATGTTTGATAAGGGGGTTATAAGTCATGTCTTACATTTCTATTGTATCTTCAGAATATCTGCCAAAAAAAAAACCAGGGTAAAAGGGTAAACCTGTGAAAGAAGCAAAACATAGACAATAACCTGAAACAGAAATGAAAAAGATAATTTACCACCTAATATCCCATTCAGAATCTGCATATTTAATTAAAGGATGTATTTTCTTCGAATTTCTAAAAAGCCTGCTTACTGTTCAGCCTAAATGTCTTGGGTTAGTTTATGACAGAGAAAATTGAATGGATTGAAATGTATATCTTTCTCCCATATAATAACATACCTAATTCTATACTCGTAAATGCTAAAGTCCCCACAATTTCTTTATTACAGATTTTATTCCCATTTATGAGCTCCATGTTAAACTGTTAAATCAACAGAATCATCACCTTAGCCTTAAATTAGCATAGCACATCATTAGAGAAAGCAGTGCTATACATTTAATTGCTGTTTTTAAAAGTTATGTCATGTTGTCATGCCCTACCTTTGTGTTCATATGTTACCATGTTTAATTTATAAGGAGTTTGTTTAATTTACAACAAGCTTCTGGGCTCTGCTTCCTGTGGGTCATTCGCTCCCTGAGAGCCCAACTATTTGGGAATCACTGTGGCTACTGCTCTGCGAATATTTGGAATGTAGTAAAACTAAAGTGAGATAGGATAAGGGGACACATGTTAGAGAATTGGAAAGATAGAAAAACAGTGCAGCATGAAACATCAAACCACATTTTAGGGCACTTTTACTGTATTTCCATAAATACACGCGGGCATTATGTTGCAAATACTTGAAACTGTTTGTTTTCATTTTTTGGCCTGATTTTTTAGCATTGAAGAAACCATGTCTAATGATCTTGAGTCTTCTTAAAGAAAAAGAAATTATATTTCCCTAATGGGTTGCATGTGTGAGTTCTCTCTGGCAGAAGCGCACTAATTAGTGCGTCGTGTCTCACAGAAGGAACGATCTGTCTTAAAGATGCAGGGGCCACATCTGACTGCCGGAGCTGAGTGCAGAACATTGTGATTTTTTTCAGAGATAAACACCGTCTCTTTTCACTTATTCATTCCCTCTCCTTCCTGCTTCTTTGGCTCAAGCAGAAGCAGCAAAGGACAGCTGAGTACAAACAGTTTTCTCCCTTCCTCATCCAGCAAACCATGGAGAAAGATCTTGGCTTCTTGACATTAATAACTTTGCTTCAGCTCTACTTGGAACTATTTGGACGGCTTTTCAAAAATGAGAAAGGTACAATAAAAGAGGCCCGAGCTTCCTGTTTTACTCATAAGGCAGCAGATTCAGCAAAGGCTCGCTCTCCTCTGGGAATGACCGTATCCTTCCCTAGAGAGCCGAGATTGTACGATATCATTTCCTTGCACAACTTTCATTGAAACTATTAAAAGACGATCAGCTTGAGTAGGCATAGTGGCAGACAATACGAAGCTTTTCGGTCTTACGCTGCTAAATAAGAGTAATGGTAGTAGAAATGCTTGGCCGCCTCTGAGACAGAAATGTCCCTGTTCAGAGGAAGGGGGGAAAGCCTAACGGCTGTCCCTGAACCAAAATAGAAAAAAAAAAAGTGACCACCCATCTACCAGGCGTGTATAATGCATGAGTGCATCTGTTACGTGTCTGCATTACACACACATGCTCACAAAACCATGCACACGCCACCTCTGTCATAGTAGCCTTGGCGGAGGGGGGCAGAGTTAAGTGCGCAGTGCTCTGTGACCCTCTCTAGAAAGTGCAACGTGCTCACGTACAGTTCCGTGTGATGGAATTTCTTTCTCTTTGAAGGAGCCTGACAAGCCTTGAAATCAGAAAACGGGGTCTCCTCTGGTGTTGGAGAACCAAGAAACTGCAAATTGCAGAACTGAATGGAAAAGAATGAACTCTCCGGTGGCGTCCGTTCTCACAGGGACCCCATCGACAACATATATTGTGCTTCCTCCTTTTTGTTTTTATCTATTAGATAAGGAAATACTATGTTTTATCTCAAGGGGTTTTCTTGGAACTTCAGGCATAGAGCTAATCCTGTTTCATGAGATAGACCTTCGCATATTTGAAGACAGCTATCGTGTTTCCAGATTCCGTTAGAAAATTTTTAGAAGGTAAAAGAATTATCTAAATGTAAGTTTCTATTTATCTGTTATATGAATAATATTTTTATGAAGATTTTATTTATGCATCAGAGAGAGTGTAAAAGCAGGGGGAGCGACAGGCAGAGGGAGAAACAAGCAGGACTCGATCCCAGGACCCTGAGCTCATGACCTGAGCCAGAGGCAGACGCTTAACGACCGAGCCACCCAGGCGCCCCATGAATAATATTTTTAAATCACATTTTAGATATATTTAAAATGCTTGCATTTCTGCTTCACTGCATTTTTGGTCGCGAGCAGGGACTGGAACACAGTACCGAGAGAGGCCAGCAGAAGCTGATCAGAGCTGGGTCCACAGAGGCATAAGGAAAAGAAAGGACTCTGACTGGAGGAAGCAGCAAATGGGGACAGGGAGAGAGGAACCTCCGCAGAGGGAGGCCATTCAGCAACGTTGACCCCACTAAGCTGTCCCACTCCAGAACTAAGTCCAACAGAGGAACAGACTGATTCATGATGTCTACTGCTCAGTATTAGTTTTTCCTGATTCACTGATTGCTTCTTTTCAAAGTAGGTAAAGGATCATTCTGTCTACTGTGACAAGAATGTCTTACAAACCAGAATAGAAGCAAGAAGACCAGTCAGGTGATTGCAAGAGTCCACAGAGAGATGATGGTGTGGTGTATTTTGCTTTGGGGAAAATTGATTTCAGCCAGTTCTTTTTTGCCTGTTACCACCATCCCTGTAAAACCAGAATAGAAGCAAGAAGACCAGTCCGGTGATTGCAAGAGTCCACAGAGAGATGATGGTGTGGTGTATTTTGCTTTGGGGAAAATTGATTTCAGCCAGTTCTTTTTTGCCTGTTACCACCATCCCTGTATTCATTTTTATTCCACTCACTGAGGTGGGGGGGGCACCTCTATTTTACCTTTGTAATTTGTTCTTTTTAAGATTTATATATTTACTTTGGAGGGAGAGAGAGCCCAAGCGGGGCGGGGGTGGGGGGTGCAGAAGGAAAGGGAGAGAGAGAGAGAATCCCCAGCAGACTCTGCGCTGAGCACAGAGCCTGATGCGGGGCTCTATCTCATGACCCTGAGATCATGACCTGAGCCCAAATCAAGAGCTGGACATTCAACCAACTGAGCCACCCAGGTGCCCCACCTTTGTAATTTGTTCTACGTGCATTTCCAAGACCCAAACATAGTACAACTATTCATTTGTCTAAAATACTGCAAGCCATTATGGTGATGTCTGTGTCTTGTTCATACTTCTGTCTCCGGTGCACAGCCCAATGTTAGGTAGCATATATTTATTACATGCATACATTTATTGAGTGCATGTTTCCTATGATGATTTTAGAGCTTCCCAAGGGGATCAGTGATTCCAAGGCCAGGATGATATACAGCTTGAGAACATGGGCTCTGGAGCGACCGCCTAAGTTCACATCATGACTGCACCGCTTAGTAGTTATGTGACCCTGTGCAAATTACACAGCCTTCCTAATAGCACCCACCTCGTAGATTGTTGTAAGGATCGAAAGTGTTAATTCACATAAAGTGTTTAGAATAGTGCCCAGCACAGACTCAATACCGTTAGCCTTTATAATTATCATAAAGAAACAAACCTTATTTCTCTTAATCTCCAGAAGAACAAGGCAGTCATTAGGCAAAATACTTTCTACAGCCACTAGGACATCATTTAGAAATGCATCGATTTAAAAGGTTCAGTTTATAATTGTTTTGAACCAGGTGGTAGAATGGAACCTCCTGAAGACAAAGTGTGAAAGCAAATTGTTGCATCATCAGATACTGCTTTAATCCATCTTCCTTCTGCCCTTGCTGGAAGGTTAGCTCACAAAGACAAATATGTAAGAAGTAGCATTCATTTTATGCAAATTCACTGCTAATTTTATGGGGAGAAGAAGACTATTCCTGTGCTGATAGTCTTTTTGTTAAAAAAAAAAACACTAAAAGGTACAAAATGCAGAGAATTTACCATAGCTATTGTACTATGAAAATAGTCTGTTCTCCAAAGTGAAGAATGGGCAAATAGAGCATAAATTTTTTAGACATTGTCACTGCCTTCTAATGCCTGTGACTACTCTTTCTTGTGTGGGGGGGGGCTGGAAGGGAAGTAGGGAAAGGAAGCAGAGGTATGGGAGAAGAGATAGCTCCTTCTCCACTCAATTTTCCAAAAGATGAAATCCTTCAATGGCCCTACAATCAGAAGTTAACTAAAAATGTAAAACTGAAGACTTACTGAAATTTGCCCTTAACCGTTTTTAGGTAGGTGCCACGTTAAATGTTCACAGCTCCATGATGGAGCTTTTCAGTATAGTTAATGAAGTTCGGCAAGGTCTGAGCCTGTCACAGCCTTGCGCACTGCATAATTAGGGGAAAAATAGAAAAGTGGAATTAGTTGAAAGGTGGAAGAAAGCAAAATGGAAAAGGTGACTAGAGTGGGGATTTTGTCTAGTGTCACCAATAATGACTTGTTCTTAGGTGCCCATTTTCCTAATTCTGGCATAAATATTTTTAAGTACTTGATTCTGAGCCTCTTCCTTCCTTACTAGAATATAATAAAAATTAGTAGCACAAGTCTTTTAAGTTTCCCAAAACTGGAAAATGGAAGATATGGTATCATTACCATGAAGGGGTCTTCAAATGTCTGAGGATGCTGGATTTTCCATTTCCTTTGACACCCAAATTTATAAGAATTTATAGGAAATACCTTTGGGGCCCCTCTTCTTTAAACAAGGAGTCAATCTTCATCCCTTTGGCAGGTTAAGTTCCTGGGAAAGGGCTGACAAGTCAAAATGATGTGAGTCAATTTTGGATTTTCCCATAGAAACTGTGTTAAGGAGTTTATATTTGTGACCAAGGGTTTGATCCCCCCAGCTTTTTATAGAAATAATTCCAGATACCAAGATTTCATCAATGAAATCAATAATAGAAGGTACTCTAGTGTTTCACAACTTAAGACACATTCATGTATTTTTACTGTAAGGCCATAGGTAACCCTGTGGGATCTTCTTAAAAATTTTTTTCGATCACATTTTTATTTTAAGAAACTAGAAGGCAACAGTATGTCTACATTAGGATGGAAATTTAAAAGGCTGTTTGTAGAACATTTTGACACATTTTTCCAAGGAGATGTAGGGCCATTCGATGGCTCTTTGATAAAGAAACCACACTTTTTCTCATTGCTCATTCCACTGTAGCCAACACAAGCTTTAGAGAATGAGTATTTTGGTGGATCAGTTTGAGGGTGGATTCCTTTCCTCGTAATTACCTTATAAGTCTATCTGTGCTGCCAGTCATAACTGCATTGGTTACCAACCCAAGCATGCTCATTGCTGTGAGTCACATCTGTGTCTTTCCAAGGCTATCTGTTTACCATTGAAAAAGAAATCTTTTGTATACCCACATTCTATTCATTCCACCAGTTCGGAAAACTCTTTTTATTCCTTCCATACTGGCGTGGCTTTATCCTACTCCTGTATTTAGGTAAATTTTGTATACTAATAGTTCAAGAAATATACCTAAAAAGCCTCATGGAAAGGTATTATTCAAAATTACTGAAACCATTCCAGTGAGGAAAGCTAAAAGCTATTCACTTTCTCTGGTCTCTACACATGAAAAATCCCTCAAGTTCTTAATGCTTATATCTAGAATTCCATCCCATGGACTAAATTCAGTGTCCACGTACACCATCTCTCAGTGGTTACAGACTCATTATTACATCTTGAGCTCCCAGAAAAGAGAAGACTTAATCTATGAGTGTGATTCCTACACTGGCAAATCTTGAACATAATCTAAATCTGTGCTTCTAGATGAATCAGGAGCTTCTCATGAATATAAATGTGACTCTGCAGGAAGTGACTGCAAGCCATGATAAGCGGTGGCCTCACAGCATCTATATGTGTTTTGTACACACACAAATACAGATACATTTAGAGAGATATGTACATACATATATACATATAGTATATAGAAACTATTACAAAGGAAGCCCAACTTCCCCAGACTCTGACTGACAAAGAGCCAAATAATTGAAAAAAAAGAAAAGAAAAGAGTTCAGCACTTCAGTCATAAATTTCCAAGACTCATTTCTGTTTGGGAGTGTTTTTGTCTTGCTAACCACAGAGAACAGTTGGAGCAAGTGGATCATTTTATTTCGATTGCTTCTCCGGCACTGGCCCTGAGGGACAGACTTGATGATCTAATAGGCCTTTTCCGTCCTTAATATCTATAATTTTGGCTATTCTGTGGCAGCTTCTTATTGCTTTAAATAAGCCATCTTAATTCAAAAAACATACATCTGGATTTGACCTGCCTAATATATGTCAAGAAGTGTGTGTCCCTTCAAAGCCCCCCCAGGGAATCATCAAGAGACTCGAGAACCTGAAAGGAAGCAGGAAGAAAGAGTGTGGAGACTATGAGTCCATTTTTTGTTTATTTGATTTAAGTTATTATTTTTCAATCATGAGATCATCCCTTAGGCCTCTTTAAATCTTATTTAGTTTTGTTTCATTAAAATCTAATCTGAACATTAGTACGTTCTTTCAGAGTTTTTGGAACTTGTTGATTCGGTTTCTTGGAAGTCATCTTACCATTAACTAGCATTTTTGTTTCTCAGAATTTGGTCATCATGTCTGACCAATTCTTGGCCTCGGAACCACTTTGCAACTACACAGACTTGAATATCTAAAGAGGAAGTGGTGTCTATGCATTGCTCCGAATGTCAGCCAGGGGTGGTCCTCACCAGGTGTGTTGGGAGCATGATTACAAATATACAGTAACTGGCTTCTTCCCAGCTAAAGACATCACCAACACTATGAATTTGCTTTTCTAAATGTATAAATTTGTAGCCTCGATAACTGGACTTCAGGCCATACATCTGGTTCATCTGCTGGAATTGCTGTCCTTTATTTTTCCTGCATAGAGATTTTCATCTAATATGTAGGTCTTAAAAGCTGTTGTCAGTTAATATTTTCTCCTGCACACATTTAGTGACTTCCTGAGATTATTCTTCCAGACAGGAAGAATCTAGGACTGTGTTTATGTGTCTTATTGTCCGTCTGCCTCTGTACTCTTCCAAGACTCATTCAGCCTCAATACTGAATTACTATTTCTGACCCTTTTTCTGGGTCCTTACCATTATAAGCAGATCAAATCAGGATGGAAATTGGGGTTCATGTGGAGTGCTAATCTCTCCAGCTCTCCTCCGTAGAAGGGTCAGATACATTGCCACAAGAAAATAGGATTTTGCATATTTATTCATTCAACAAATAATTGTTGACCACATATTATCTTCCAGGAACGTCACTGAATTGCATTAATCTGGTTCCATATAGGGTATCTAGTGCTTTAGCTATAGTTCAGCCTTTAATATCACGTGTGAATTGAAAGCATCACAAGGTAACAAGAAAACCATCTCTCACCTCTGTTCTTCTTCAGAGGAGAGTTGGGTAGAAAGGAGTGGAAAGTGCACTGGGTGTTAGATGTTCTGGTTCCTCGTCCGGCCTCTGTCACTGAATTCTGGGAGATGTCGACAAGTCATTTAACCTCCCTGTGCCACATTTTTCTCCTCTGAAATGGGCATAGTAATCCCACCTGCTTTCCAGAACTATGGTGAGGTTCACATGAGATAGTGCTTATAGAAGTACCTTGTCAACCATAAACCACCGTGCAAACGTGCACACAAAATACATTGTTACTGATGTCAGCCAACTGAAGCTAAATGATGAAGTTAAGTCAAGGGAAATGTCTCACGAGCAAGCAGTTTGGACTTCTTTAATATCTACCAGTCTCTGATAGGAAAGGTTCACATATAAGCTGGCTGACCAGAAAGCCCTGAGTCCAGTTGCAGAGACCCACATAGCACATGTACACAGAACAGAACTGTAATATGTTTCCTATCACAGGGGTGAAGGCAGCGGGGAATTAAAACTCAGAATAAACCCGAAAAACAAATGAGGGCTTGATTTTTTCCCCTACATCAGTGCTCCTCCATCCTGATCGAACGTTGGGATAGATGCCTAGGCCCCACTTTCAGAAATTAATTACCTGAGGGTGCTGTCTGGGTCTCAGGATTTTTTAAGATTCCCAGGTAGTTCTAATGGACAGTCAGCCGATGTTGAGAAAAATCACTGTGCCAGAAAGATCAAAAAAGGGGTGCCTGGGTGGCTCAAGTCAGTTAAGCATCTACCTTCAGCTCAGGTCTTGATCTCGATCAAATCCTGCATCGGGCTCCCTGCTCAGCGGGGAGTCTGCTTCTCCCCATGCCCCTTCCCCCTGCTCATGCTCTCTCTTGCTCGTGTGCTCTCTCTCTCTCAAATAAATAAAATCTTAAAAAAAAAAAAAAAGACCTCCAAAAGTCTATTTATAAAGATAGGATTTATGGACACAAAGAGATAACTGGCAACAGTAGAAGAATATATGTGTGTCATGAATGTAGAGAAAATTGGTGGCACCCATAGGCCTCCAATAGTCTTACAATAGCTTGGGCTGACATCTCACCAGGTAAAAAAGAAAAGCAGAAGAAAAGACAGAGGGAGTTACAAAAATCTTCCTATAATTGTTAGAGTTTACATTTGAAAATGAGTTTCCACCCAGTAATCTGATAGCTGTAGAGTGAGTCAAGTGGCAATGGGTATACATAAACATGAGCATTAAGTGTTATTTTCACAATTCTTGTTCCCTGTAGTAAATATTTATGTAACGGCTAATCTGAGTTGTTATAACTAATCATGGCTGGTTCCCTTTAATGTGCAGGCACTTTGATTGTGACCAGACTTGTAGTCTCAGGTCATTTACAGAAATGCCCCAAAAAAAATCTTTCCGCAAGAAAGACAGTGGCATTTTTATGCTTAGCAAAATAACTGTATCAGCAATTGGAAAAGTATATAGTACTTAGCACAGTCCCAAAATAAAATGCAAGAAACAAAGTATTAACCTTTCATTGTGGTGCTCAGGGTCCAGTTGCCAGAGCATTGTCCTGATTTATGCCCAAGCGTTCAATCCGATCCTTAATGTCAGTTACCAAGAAAAAGTCACATTTATGTGTTTTCAAGTTCTGTTTTTAAACACAGAAAAAAACCAAGAAAGTCATAGAAACTGTAATGCTAAAAACTCCATTCCTGTTGTGGAAAGTTATTCTTTACTCTTCAAAAAATATTTTCAATTGGGAAAAAGACAAAAATGTTCAGAAAGGTCAGGCCTCCCATGTTCTCTCCAAAGACTCTTCTCAGTTTCCCTGCAATATACACGTCTGTCTCTGTCTTACCTCCTTTCCCCACATTTTCCCTTCTAAAGGCTCTCTCTGTTTCTTTGATCGTCTGCTCCACGTGGTTTAGGGAAGGGCTCTGAAGTTCCTCCACAAGGCTTTCTGGTGTCTGGACTACTGTCGAGCTTCTTGTCGCTGTCTCTGTGGTAACTTGTTGGAATATTTAGAAGTCCAGCTCTTGAAGAGATGAGTGAACCCCGCCACTTCTGTCCTTAATGAGACCTTTGAGTTAAGTTGAAGAGAAGTTCATGATTGTCAAATTTTCTGAAGTTATAGTGCAGAAGAGGAGCAACGTCGGAAAGCAAGTGATGAAAGGCACCAAGGGTCAGAAATGGTCCCAAAACAATTTTCAAAGCCTGCTACGCATGCACTCTTATCAAAGGACAGGTCTCCAGAATTAGATTGCAGGCATTGACAGGCAAATGCCACTTCCCATCTTGTTACTGATTGCTAGTCATTTGCAGTGATGGCATATGACAGGATGGCTTGGATCCACTACATCCTGAGTCCCTGGAGATGCTGTTGCATGCCTCAGGGATCTGTCTTCCTGTCTTCCTGTGATTCCTCGTCCAATGCCTGGCACATAGTGGGCATTCAGTACATGTCTGACAAATTGAATTGATTTTATAGATATATACACTTTTAACTTTGGTTTTAACAGAATCTTCCTAGCCATATAGTTTTTCTATTCAACTGGGTCTTTCTAATAAAAACTAGTATGCTGCCATACTAGTTCCAAGTTAGTTTCTCAAATTGGAAACTAAGTGTTGTTTTTCATTTCCTAGCACTGTTCATGTCCAAATATTCTTCCTGTCTGTGATGTACAAATCCTGACCATCCCCAGAAAAGCATAATTATTTTTTGTTTTGTTTTACTGAAGTATAATTTATATACGATAAAATTCACTCTTTTTAAGTGTGTAGTTTGATGTGTTTTGACAGATATAAAGAGTCCTATCACCACCATTTCAATTTAGATATAGAGCATTTCCATTACTGCAAAAAAAAAAAAAAAAGTCTTCATGCCCCTTTATAGTTTTCTTCCCCCAGCCGCAGGCCTGTCAACCACTGATCTGTTTTCTGACCTCATAGTTTTTCCTTTAGAAGATCATATAACTGGAATCATACACATGTACCGCTTAGAATCTGACTTCTTCTTTCAGCATAATGCATTTGAAATTCATCTGTGTTGTTACATGTATCAATAGTTCATTCTCTAGCTATGTTAATGGACATTTCGGGTTATTTCCAGTTTGGGGCAATTATGAATAAAGTTGAAGATATATAAACATTCACATATTAGTCTTTATGTGGCATGTCTTCATGAGTTTGTAACTTTGAAGAAGTCCAATTTGTCAGTTTTTTTCTTTGGGTATAAGTGTGTTAGTTCAGAAATCTTTGCTTATCATGAGGTCACAAAGATTTTCTCCTGTTTGTTCTTATAGAAGTTTTATAGTTTCTAATGTTTCAGTCTGTGATTCATTTCTGCATAATGTTTGTATAAGGTGTGAGGTAAGGATCAAGGGGTTTTTCTTTTTATCTTTTTCTTTTTGCATATGAATATTTAGTTGCTCCAGCTTCCATCTGTTGAAAAGACTGTCTTTTCCTCCACTGAATTATCTTGGCACCTTTGCTAAAAATAAATGCACCACATACATGTGAGTCTGTTTTGGTGCTTTTGCATCTGTTCCATTGATCTCCATCTCTGTGTGTATGCTATTACCACACTGACTTGATTACCTTAGCTTTATACTTAATTTTGAGCTCAGGTAGTATATATCCTCCAGCTTCATTCTTTTCCAAAAGTTTTTGGCTGTTCAAGCCCTTTGCATTTTCATTTAGAATCTGCTTGTCTCTTTTCTATGGAGAAGCCTGGTGGGATTTAGAAAGGAATTGCAATGAATCTATAGATAAGTTTATGGAGAATATCTTAACAATATATTCTTCTAATCTATTAACATAATATACCTACCTATTCATTTAGGTCTTTTTAAATTTTTCTCAACATTTGGTAATTTTCATCGTACAGGTCTTGCATATATTTTGTTAAAATTGTCCCTAAGTATATCATGTTTTTTCATGTTTTTATAGTTTCTTAATTTCAGTTGCTACTTATTCATTACTAGAATATATAAATAAAATTGATTTTTATGTTGTCCTCATATTCTGAAACCTTGATAAAGTCATTCGTTCTAGTAACTATTTTTAGTTTTTTTTGTTGTTTTCTAGGTAGACAATTGCGTTGTCTGTGAATCGAGGCAGCTTTATTTCAACATTTCTAATTTGTATGCCTTTTATTTCTGTTTTTTTTGTGTGTGACAAGTTTTTTGTTTGTTTTTTTTTTTAAGATTTTATTTATTTATTTGACAGAGAGAGACACAGCGAGAGAGGGAACACAAGCAGGGGGAGTGGGAGAGGGAGAAGCAGGCTTCCCGCGGAGCAGGGAGCCCGATGCGGGGCTCGATCCCAGGACCCTGGGATCATGACCTGAGCCGAAGGCAGATGCTTAACAACTGAGCCACCCAGGCGCCCCTTATTTCTGTTTTCTTGACTGATTTCACTGATATTAATGGTGAATAGAAATGGTGAGAGTGGATATCTTGCTTTATTTGTGATCATATGGGGAAAGTGTTGAGCCTTTCACAATTAAGATTGATATTAGCTGTGGGTTTTTTATACATGTTCTTTATCAGATTGAGGAACACCATTGTTTTTAGCCTTTTTCTAGGTATGTGTATGCCTCATTTTGGAATTTCTAATGCTTTTTCATGTATACCACTAGGTATACTTATAATAATTTCTGCCACCAAGAAGGCTTTGGTTAGCACACCAAAGTGTATCTGTCCTGAAACTAGACTTTTATTTCTTAATATTTCTAAAATTTCTAGCAATATTGGAAACTTTCTTACCTAATCCACCTTGTCATCTAGGTGGCCACTGTGCCCAGTTCCCTTCCACATAACAATACATTTCTTTTCAAATGTCAGTGGACTTGAGTCTTTTTCATCGAGCGGTGTCTCTTAGTGCCCACCAAGAGCAAGTGACATCACTGAATGTTTGATATGATTCATTCTGATGTAAGCGTTCGTTCATCACCTTGTGCTGCTGCTGTGTGGTAAAGTGATAAATGGCCCCTCCTGTCTTACAGGAGACTGGCTAAATGGCCTGGCTGTCACCACATGGCAGTCACGCTCCCCTTCTGTCGAAGTGCAGACCATCAAACTGCCCTTATCCCTGGCATTTAAAAAACTAATTTTTCTTATCCTTATATATCATCTAAGTGTTTGTTGATACGTATTTAAGAGTTCCATGAAAGCATGAAAAACATTTGAATGATTTATGGCTGGTAATGTCTGTCCCTCTCTTTCCATTCATTCTCTTATACTGAAATAATCCCAAAGCAAGTGGGCAGCACTGACCAGCCTCATGATCTCATGTCCTGATCGGTTTGTTATTAAACTGATACTATTTTTTAGAGAAAGCAGAGCCTTTACACTTATTTATTACTAAACCCAAGGGGCTTTAGATAGGACTTTATCCATGGCCTAGCATTCTCAGCAGCTACTAAAACCCCCAAGTGTCTCTTGAAAGAGTTGGTCTTTGTGGCTGTCGATAAGTGAGCTCTCTATAGGACCTCAGAACTAAAGAAGGGGCAGGTCATGTATAATGTGTGATGTACTTTGAGATCCTCCTAAAAGTAATGTTCGTATGCTGCAGTATGTAAGTTTGTATGCTGCTGTATTGCAAATACGTGCCCCAAATACACACCATCTCTTCCTCCCAGATGACTTCACAGTAGGGATGGCTCAGTGCACTTCCTCCCTTTCAGCATGCAGATGTTCACATGCTGTGGACACTGGTTGCTTTGAAGGAAACGCGTCACTGAGATCTAACCTCTGAGGAAAGATATTTTAACTGCTTGAATTGAATTTAGAGATGAAAAAAGAAAACTGAAAAATTGATTAGGAGATGATTTGTGGGTTTTTTGCAAATATTTTAGTAAAGAGCTCACACTCCGCGCTTGCCAGTGAGTGGTAGAACAGACTTCTGAAAATCAGCAAATTAACTTTCCTTTTTTGATTTGAAACTATGGCTCTGTCACTCCCATAGGACTGAGCAGGGCTGTGACCCTCATTCTTGGAAAGGTTCTTTGATAGCTTTATGTGTGCGTGTGTGTATGTGCTCTCTCTCTCACACATGAATACACATATACACGCAAGTAACTTCCTCCCTCTCCCTACCCCCCGGACCCTTATGTAAGATTCCTAGTAACGAGAACCACAACTGTTTCGCTGACTCCTCAGAGCACACTATGTGCCTTTCACACAGGATATACAGAAGAAAATGTTGGAAGGAAGATAGGATGTTGTCAGTATTACGATGATCTTACCAGGGTTTTCCTTTAAGTGTGATTTCAGTTATGCCCCACACCCTGCTGTTAGGATTCATAGGCCGTCCGCACTTAGGTGTCTGCACGGCTGCCTCCCTCACTTTATTCTGAATGTTACCTTGTCAAAGAGGCAGCACTCCCACCCCATCTCTCTTTGTCCCTTCACGCAGCCTTATTAGTTTTTATACCACTTATCACCACTGTCATATTGTAGATTGTGTGTTTCTTTAGTGACTGTCTCACCCCACTTAGAAAGTCAGATTCAGTGTATCCATGACGCATGCTCAGCACCTAGAACAGTGCGTGGCCCATCACAAGCATTCAATAAATACTTGTGAATGAATGAATACACAAATGCGGGCCAGGGGCCCATTTTCAGACCTGCAAACCTGCGTTCCCCAAGAGCCTTAGAGTTAAATGGGACATCCCCAGACCCAATGGCACATTAAGCATTGTGTGTAGAGAGGATAACTGATACATCTTGGTATGTTTTCAACACTATGTAGATACTGTTAGGATTAATAAAATTCATTTAAACACATCATCGAAGGATTAGATCATTAACATTTTCTCAGTCGGCGGCTACCGGAAATATAACTCCCATGTGAGTGTTCTTAAATTTGTTTCATATTTCCCCATACACAAATTTTTTCACCATACTATATTTTTAATATTCCCTTATACATTATAAAGATGGGAATTACTGATCCTAAGGTTCGCTAGACCAAAAATAAAGTAACTTGATCTTAGTTACTTAGGTTAACCTTAAAGCAAGGGACTGTGGTGTGATGGCCATTAGCAACAACTTGGCTTTTAAAATATCTCAGATTTCTTCCTTTAGAGGCCAATCCTTAATATTCTTTTTTTCTTCTACTTTACACAGTGCTTAAGAGGAAAATGCCAGTCTTGAGAATATTGCCCTAAGTTTCCCACCTCCTAGATTTATCATTTAGGAAAAAGCTTTGCTTAAAAGTACACTTTGGGGCCAGTCTTTGTTTCAAGTGACTTTGGCTCCCCTGGACCTGCTTTAAAACCCAGAAAGAAAAAATTTCCTGGGCAGGTAGAAGCAGAACTGATCTCATTTGACCCTCTTGGCCCAGAAAATGAGTGATTACAGAAGTAGCTATTTCTACTTCCTAGACTGCTTTCGGTTTGTAAGGACTTCATCAGCGGCCTTAGTTTCTGGACTGTCTGGTTAGAGCCTGGCTTCTTCCACACCATACAGATCTAGAGGAGAAAATAATAAAAGGAGGTGAGTTACCAACCTTACTAGTTTCCTAAGACTGCTACAACAAAGTCCCACAAATTGGGTGGCTTAAAACAACAGAAATGTATTATCTTACAGTACTGGAGGCTAAGAAGTCCGAAATTAAGGTGTCAGCAGGGCTGGGTCCCTCCGAGGGCTCTGAGCTTTTGGTGATAACCAGTAATCCTTGGTGTTCTCTGGATTGTAGGTACGTCACTCCAGTCTCTTGCTTCTGTCTTCATGTGGTTTTCTCGCTGTGCGTCTCTATCTCTTCTTCTTCAAAGAGCCACCAGTCATATTAGATTAGGGCCCATCTTAATGACCTCATCTTAACCTGATTATATCTGCAAAAGCCCTATTTCCAAGTAAGGTCACAGTCACAGATGCCAGAAGTTAGGACTTCAGCTTATCTTTTTGGAGGACACAGTTTAACCATTAACACTGTCTAGTTGCCATTATGTCAAGATGGTAATTGTATATAAAATTAGCTCCAGCGTAAGACCCATAGAAACGGCCTTGCTAATTTTATTGTGATGAAACAAATGATCAAAGAAAGAAAGAGAGGAACAAAAGAAATTCAACATGGTACTTTAAGGGTAAAAAAAAAAAATTACCATCATTACCTTTCCATTATTAATAAATAAGGATTTTTAACATTTTTTAAAAATAAAATTACAACCTAACTTTAGAACAATGAAGTGATAGAATACCTTCCCTCCACCTACTCATTTATAGTAGAGATTGCTCTTTGATATCCTCCCATCCTACCTTTCTGCACCCAGCACAGAGAGCCCTCAGGTAGCCTAGTGATCTGAGACTCCATACTGGAGATTTTAGTAGCTTGTCACTCAGACTACTCAGTGGACCAGCCCTCCCAAGTTCCCTCTGCCTTTAATGCCAAGACCCCGCCGTACCCTACCTGGATAGACCACCCATGCTCTGGAACAAGGCCAATGATTCCCAGCTATTTTGAGGATGAGGACACTATTTCATATAAATATATTTTATGGATACTCACCCCCTCCCCATGATAGTACTTCTATAATGCTTTAAGAAAAGGTACTCTGCATTTTGTTTCCTTAGTTATAAATATATTTGAAAATAATATATGTTTGAGAAATAAAAATTCTCAATTTGTGAAATAAATTATTTTGCAAACATAAGTATTCATCTGTATTGGTTTTCTTCCATGAGGACTAGCCAAACTTGAATAGCCTTTACTCATTTACCAAATATTTACTGAGCATATAATTGTAAGGCATGGGAGCCCTAATAATGGCTGAAACAGAGTTTAAAAGGTAGAAGTTATTTATTAACTAAATAATATAATGAATTATACCAACATTTATAAATAGAAATATGTGTTACTAGATAATTATAATCGAAGTGCTTCCAGAGTTGAGAATATGCATTTAAATGAACATACATTTGTTAAAGTTAAAATTCTACAAGCATATGATTTGATTGTGTATTGTTATAATTATAACTGGAGGAAACAAACTGAGGGTTGCTAGAGGAGAAGTGGGTGGGGGGATGGGGTAACTGGGTGATGGCCATTAAGGAGGGCACGTGATGTGATGCACACTAGGTGTTATATGCAACGGATGGATTACTGAACTCTACATCTGAAACTAATGATGTACTGTATGTTGGCTAATTGAATTTAAATTTAAAAAAAATACTGAATACAAATACAAACACCTTACCCTTATACATGGGTTTGCATTTTATTGAATACTTCTGTGTACATTATCAGAGCCAAAACTCAAAAATCGCTCTTTTCCAAAGTTAGACTACAACATCGTGTTTTAAGGTATTACAACCTTACTTGACTTTCTGTCATTAACAGTTTGACTCTTTAATATCACCATATAATTATATTTACATGATGCATTGGAAAGAAGGCAGAGTCTCCATATGTTCATTTCAGCCTGGGTGGCTACATGGCTTGTAAGAGTCAATGCATGAAAATGGCCTAGATTGAATAAATTAGCAAAATCACAAAAGGAAACCACTGTAGGAAATAGTTTTACACATGTAATTGCTGAAATCCTCTAGTGAATGTGTCAATCTGTGCTAACTAAATAAATTTGTTTATAGACATGTTCTGTATTAGCTCCTACTCTTTCACAGCCCTTTGCCAAACAAAATCCCACTAGAAGTAGGATGTTCACACCCGAGTAGGAGTTTCTTGGATAAATATTTTTACTATATGGAGACCAAAACCACTTCTACAAATTTCAGACTTTGATTGAAATACTATATTTCTTTAGCTTTTTTTCCCCCTCCCATCTTTTCTCCTGGTAGCTGCTCACGCATTACGTTACCTCCTCTCACCTCCCTTGGCTGTGGGAAGCAAGAGGCTGGCTACATACACGGGGGGCCAGTGGCCCCTGAGAGCGATGGGACCTGCCTGCTCAAATCGCTACCACCACCACATGGACTACACAGGCAGAGAGAGGTTCATTTGCAAAATGGCTTTCCTTTCTTTCTCCTAAAGCCTCATTGAAATGATTCATTGAATTAATTTCAGTGCAGAAATTATACATCCTGAAGCTATACTTTATAGATTGCCTTGCTTGCAATTCATTTGAGTGTTACATGAATAGCATACATAAAGGTAGAATTCATTCAGCCCTTCCTCAAGAAGTCCTGGTAGGAGTTACTGAAATATAACTGCCACATTTTTTCATAAGGATGACTCTGAACTCAACTTTGGCCAACCAGTTTGGCACAATAACGTTACCTGACTTCTTCGTTCTCTAGTCCAAAATTGGTGCTGAATTTTTCACAGGCCTTCGTAAGATCTATTTTTTTAAATTTGGCTGGTGACTAATAAAATATTTTTTTTAATATTTTCATAGTAATGACTTCTGTATAGCATGAAACTAAGAACTTTTTTTTTTATTTGAGTATAGTTGACAAACAATGTTCCATTGGTTTGGGGTAGTAACAGATTCAGCTACTCTGTGTTACTCTATGTTACTACACTTGTGAGTGTAGCTCCCATCTGTTACCATACAACACTGTTACCTATGTTCCCTATGCTGTACCTTTTATTCTTGTGAATTATTTTTAATGTGCTAAATCTAAACATTCTCACTGGTTTTGAGAGACAATATAACCAGTGAACAGTAGATTTGAACAATAGTGTGTGATACGGATGATCTGGGCCAGTGCGGTATCCTAATTACTGTGACCCAAATAGCCTGCCTTTTAAGCTTGATTAGAATAATATGCAGTAAAACGAACACTGTCACTGCTGTATCAATAATATATCTGACTTGGGATAGTCCCATACTTTCGGGAGTTTGGTCACTTAATACAATAGTTGTATTCAAATTAATCTTTAACATTGGAGAACGCACTTGGGTCATTCAGGATATTTTGGAGGTAAATTTTTGAAATGGCTGAGGCAGATTGCAAATGTCTGTGGCAAATTCCATTAATACAATACCGGTAGAGAGATAGAGGTGTATAATATGTACAAGGTAAAAGTATATGTCCATAGCGCCTCAAGAACACCTGATTAGGGAAAGGCGTGGAGGAGGCATGCCTGTCATTGTCAGTGTACAGTAGTTCAGTTTTGAAATAAATGTCAAGAGAAAGTATCCCAATTTTTAAAAATACGTTCTTTTTTTAGAAGAGGTTTAGTTTCACAGCAAAACTGAGCAGAAGGTACAGATATACCCCTGGCTCCACTCATGCGTAAGCCTCCCCCTTGATCCGCATCCCTCACTAGAATGGAGCATTAGTTACATTTCATGAGCCTACAGTGACGCATCATTGTCACCCAAAGTCCACAGTTTGCGTTAGGGTTCACTCTAATGTTCTAGTGGGAAAGCTTCCATTGAACATTCTAAGGGTTTGGACAAATGTATAATGACATATATCTATCACTATACTATCTTGTACAGAACAGTTTCACTATCCTAAAAATCCTGTCTTCTGCTGATTCACCCTCTCACCTGGCAGCCACTGATCTTTTACTGCCCCCATAGTTTTGCCTTTTCCTAGATGTCATATATTTGGAATCCTACAGCATGGAGCCTTTGCAGATTGTCCTATTTCACTCAGTAGTATGTATTTAAGCTTCCTCCATGTCTTTTTGTGGCTTAATTTCTCATTTCTTTTTGTACTGATTAATAATCCATGGTCTGAAAGTACCACAGTTTATTTATCCATTCACCTACTGAAGGACATCTTAGTTGCTTCCAAGTTTGGGCAAGTATGAATAAAGCTGCTGTAAATATCCACGTGCAAGTTTTGTGTAGATCTAAGTTTTCAACTCCTGTAGGTAAATGCCAGGTAGTGCAATTACTGGATCACATGGTAAGAGTACATTTAGTTCTGTAAGAAACTGCCAAACTGCCTTCCAAATGGCTGTACCATTTTGCATTCCCACCAGCAATGAATGAGAGTTCCTCTTGCTCCCCATCTTTGCTAGCATGTATTGTTTTCAGGGTTTGGGATTATGGCCATTCTAATGGGTGTGTAGTGATATCTCATTGCTGTTTTAATTTACATTTTCCTGAGGACATATAATGTGGAGCATCTTTTCAGATGCTTATTTGCCATCCATAGACCTTCTTTGGTGATGTGCCTCTTAAGGTCATTGGCCCCTTTTTTAGTCAGATTGTTTTCTTACTGTTGAATTTTAAGAGTTCTTTGTATATTTTGGATAATAGTCTTAATATTTTACAAATATTTTCTCCCAGTCTGGGGCTTGTCTTCTCATTCTCTTGACAGTATCTCTTGCAGAGCAGAAATTTTTAATTTCAATGAAATCCGGCTTCCTAATTTTTTCTTTTAGGGTTCATGACTTTGGTGTATCTAAAGAGTCATCACCAAACCCAAGGTTGTCAAGATTTTCTCCTGCTATCTTATTGGAGTTTTCAAGTTTGGCATTTTACATTTAGGTCTGTGGTCCATTTTCAGTTAGTTTTTGTGAATGGTTAAAGATCTGTAACTAGATTCATTTTCTGCATGTGTACGTCTAGTTATTCCAGCACCAAGTGTTGAAATACTTTTTGTTCCATTTTATTGACTTTGCTCCTTTGTCTAGGATCAGTTGACTGTATTTATGTGGATCTATTTCTGGGCTCTCTATTACATTCCATTGATCTGTCTCTTCTTTTGCCAGTACCACACTTTCTTGATTATTGTAACTTTGTAAGTCTTGGGGTTGGGTAATGTCAGTGATCCAACTTTGTTTTTCTCCTTCTGTATTATACTGGCTCTTCTGAGTCTCTTGCCTCTCCATATAAACTTTAGAATCAGTTTGTTGATATCCACAAAATAACTTCCTGGGATTTTTTATTGAAATTGCTTTGAAAGTGTAGATCAGGTTAGAAAGAACTGACACCTTGACAATATTGAGTCTTCCTATCCATGAATATGGATTATCTCTCCATTTATTTAGCTCTTGTTTGATTTCTTTCATCAGAGGTTTGTAGTTTTCCTCACATAGATCTTGTACATATTTTGTTAGCTTTATACCTAAATGTTTTATTTTGGGGGGTGCTAATGTAAATGATAGTGTGTTTTTAATAGTGTGTTTTTTATTTCAAATTCCATTTGTTCATCGCTGGCATTTAAGAAAATGGTTTATGTCTATATATTAACTTTGCACCCTGCAATTCTGCTGTATTCACTTATTAGTTCCAGGAATATTTTTGTTGATTCTTTTCAAATTTTATTCATAGATGATCATGTCATCTGCAAACAAAAACAGTTTGATTTCTTCCTTCCCAATTTGTGTCACTTTTATCTCCTTTTCTTGTCTTACTGAATTAGTTAGGACTACCAGTACAATGTTGAAAAGCAGTGGTGAGAGGGAACATTCTTGCCATGTTCCTGATCATGAGGGAAAGCTTCTAGTTTGATACTAGCTTAGGACTTCTGTAGATATTCTTGGCCAAGTTGAGGAAACGCCCCTCTATTTCTAGTTTCCTGAGAGTTTTTATCATGAATGGTTTTTGGGTTTTGTCAAATGCTTTTTCTGCACCCATTGATATAATCATGTGACTTTTCTTCTTTAGCCTCTTGATGTGATAGATTACATTAATTGATTTCTAAATGTTGAACCAGCCTTGCATACCTGGTCTATATCCTACTTGATCATGGCATATAATTTTTTCTATACATTGCCAGATTCAACTTATTAATATTTTGTTGAGGATTTTTGGATCTGTGTTTATGAGAGATATTAGCCCATAGTTTTCTTGTAATGTCTTTGTCTCTTTTTGGTATTAAGGTAATGCTGACCTTATAGAATAAGTTAAGACATCACTCCCTCTGCTTGTATCTTCTGAAAGAGATTGTAGAGAACTGGTATGATTTCTTCCATAAGTGTTTGGCAGAATTCACCAGTGAACCCACCTGCCCCTGGTGCTTTCTTTAGGTTTAGGTTTTTAGGTTATTAACTACTTTAGGTTTTAGGTTATTAACTATTAATTCAACTTCTTTAATAGATATAGGTTTATTCAGATTTTCGATTTCTTCTTGTGTGAGTTTTTAGCAGATTGTGTCTTTCAAGGAATTGGTCCATTTCACCTAGGTTATCAGATTTCTGAGCTTAAGTTTTTCGTAATATTCCTTTTTTTTCCTTTTAATGTCCATAGGATAGTGATTTCTACTCTTTCATTTCTGATATTGGTAATTTGAGTCCTCTCTGTTTTTTTCTTAGCCGGGTTAGAGGCTTATCAATCATACTGATCTTTTCAAAGAACTGGTTGTGGGGGGTTTTTTTCTAATGATTTTCTGTTTTTAATTTCATTGATTTCTGCTCTAATTTTTATTATTTCTATTCTTCTGCTTACTTTCAACTTTAATTTGCTCTTATTTTCTAGTTTCCTCATGTGGAAGCTTAGATGAATGATTTTGCATCTGTCTTATTTTCTAATATAGGCATTCACTGCTGTGTATTTCCTTCTAAATTGCTTTTGCCACATCCCACAAATTTTAATAAGTTGTGTTTTCATTCCTATTTAGTTCAAAATATTTTTTAATTTTTTTGAGATCTCTTCTTTAGCCCATGTATTATTTAGAAATAGGCTGTTTTATTTACAAGTTTTTAGAGTTTTCCAACTATCTTTCCATTATCAATGTCAGTTTACCTTCCTTGCGGTCTGAGAGCAGACATTGTATAATTCCTATTCTTTCACATTTGTTAGGATATGTTCTGTGGCCCCAAATGTGGTCTATTTTGGTGAATGTTCCATGTGAGTATAAAAAGAATTTGTAATCTGTTGTTGGATGAAGTAATCTATAGATGCACATTATGTCCGGTTGTTTGATGGTGTTATTGAGTTCCACCATGTGCTTACTGATTTTCTGAGTGCTGAATCTGTGCATTTCTGATGGAGGGGTGTTGAAGTCTCCAACTGTAATAGTGGATTCATCTCTTTCTTCTTGCAGTTCTGTAAGTTTCTGCCTCCTGTATTTTGATGCTCTGTTAGGTGTATTCCTGTTAAGGATTATTATAACTTTCTTGCTCTAAAGTTTGCCATGTCTGAAATTGATATAGCTACTCCTCTTTCTTTTGATTACTGTTGGCATGGTATATCTGTCTCCATGCAGTTACTTTTAATCTATCTGTGTCTTTATATTTAAAGTGGGTTTCTTAGAGGCAATATATAGTTGGGTCTTGTTTTTTGATCCACCCTGATAATCTCTCACTTTTGATTGGTGCATTTAGACCATTGGCATTTAAAGTGACTATTGATATAGTTGGATTAATATCTACCGTATTTATTACTGTTTCTATTTGTTGCCCTCATTCTTTGTTCCTATTTTTGTCTTCTAATCTTTTTCTGCCTTTTGCAGTATTAATTGAGCATTTTATATGATTCCACCTTCTCTCTTTTCTTAGTGTATCAATTATATTTTTTTAAACTTGTTTTAGTTGTTGACCTAGAATTCACAATATACATTTACAGCTAATCAAAATCCACTTTCCAATAACACTACCACTTGATGGATAGTGTGAGTACCTTATAAGAACAAAATAACCTAAATTCCTCCCTCCTTTTATCATTGCTTCATTCGTTTCATTTATACACAAGTATACATAAGCATATGTATATATACAACATAATCAATTATACTGTTGCTTTAATTTTGAACAAACTGTTAGCTATTAGATCAATTAAGCATAAAAGTAAAAGTTTTTATTTTACCTTCAGTTATTTCTTCTCCATTGTTCTTCCTTTCTTTATGTAGATCCAAGCTTCTGACCTGTATCATTTTCCTTCTCTCTAAAGAATCTTTTTGTTTCCTGCAAGGCAGAGCTACTGGCAAAAAAAAAAAACCTCAATTTTTGTTATCTGAGAAAGTCTATATCTCCTTTACTTATAAGGGATTATATCACAGGGTATATAGAATTCTAGCTTGGTGGTTTTATTCTCTCAACACTTTAAATATTTCTCTCCACTCTTTTCTTGATTGCATGGCTTTTGAAGAGAAGTCAAATGTAGCTCTTATCTTTGCCCCTCTCTAGGTAAGGTGTTTTCCTCCTCTGGCATCTTTAATTATTTTTGGTTTTCTATAGTTTATATATGATATGCCTAGGCTTGGGTTTTTGGGGTTTTTGGGGGGAGGTTGGGTTTTTTTGGAGGCATGGGTATTATCCTGCTTGGTGTTCTCTGAGCTCCCCGGATCTGTGGTTTTGTGCCTGTCTTTAATTTGGGGCAATTCTTAGTCATTATTTTTTCAGGTGTTTCTTCTATTCCTTTTCTTCTCCTTCTGGTATTCCCATTATGCATATGTTACACTATTTGTAGCTGTCCCACAGTTCTTGGATATTCTCCTCTGTTCTTTATAGTTTTTTTAGTCATTGCTATTCAGTTTTAGAGGTTTCTAATGAGATATGCTCAAGATCAGAGTTTCTTTCTTTAGCTGATCCTGTGATCAAAGGCATTCTTCATTTCTTTTATAGTATTTTTTTTTAAGATTTCATTTATTTATTTGAGAGAGAGAATGAGAGAGAGAGAGAGAGCACATGAGAGGGGGAGGGTCAGAGGGAGAAGCAGACTCCCCGCCGAGCAGGGAGCCCCATGCGGGACTCGATCTTGGGACTCCAGGGTCATGACCTGAGCCGAAGGCAGTCGCTTAACCAACTGAGCCACCCAGGCGCCCCATCTTTTATAGTGTTTTTTATCTCTAGCATTTCTTTTTGATTCTTCCTTAGAATTTCCATCTCTTTGCTTACATTGCCAATCTGTTCTTGCATGCTATCTACTTGTCCATTAAAGCCCTTAACATATTAGTCATTGTTGCTTTAAATCCCTGGTCTCTTCATTCCGACATGTCTATCATAGATAGGTCTGGTTCTGATGCTTGTTCTGTCCCTTCATACTGTTTTTTGCCTTTCAGTATGCCTTGCCATTTTGTCTTAATAGCCAGGCATGATGTACTGGGTAAAAGGAACTGTTATAAAAAGGCATTTATTAATGTGGTGGTGAGATGGGGGGCAGAGAAGCATTCTGTACTAGTATGATTAGGTCTCAGTCTTTTAGCAAGTGTGTGTCTCTGGACTATGAACTTCACAAGTACGCCTTAGTCTTCCCCTTTCCAACCACTCCCCTCTTAGGTGAACAGGATGGCTACAGTGGGCACAAGTTGGGTATTTCCCTTTTCCCAGGTCAGTTAGACTCTGATAAAATCCAAGCAGTTAGGCTGTGGTTAAATAGTTTCCCTCAAGGTAAATCTTGTTGAGAAAAACAGAACGCTCTGGCATATTTCAAAATGTTTTTTTCCTCTCTCCCTGCCCAAAACATGAGAAGATTTTTCAGTGATATTCACTGTGAGAACCTGGTAGGGCTCCAGGAGGTAAAACTCACAAAAGTGCGGGCCCTCTTCCCTGTCCCCCCATGACTGTGTCCCCCTACAGTGTCATCTCCCAGACTTGTCCACGTGAGCGTCTAGCAATTTCTCCATTACATACGGTTCAGGTTTCTCTACTCTGGCACCAGTTCCCATGGAGGTCTGTGATTCAGTCTGTATTCTCAGTAAGTTGTGATTCTCTGTATTCTCCTGTCTGTCTTTCTGATCTTAGGAGAAGTGATTTGCCCTATGACCACACTTCTCTTTTGGATCTAAGAAGAGTTGTTGATTTTCCAGTTCGTTCAGCTTTTGGTTATTGTAGGGACAGAGCGGCAACTTCCAAGCTTCTTACTACATGCCAGACCAGAGCTGGAAGTCCTCAGATTATTCCAATTTAATATGGCAAGTTTGTATCAGGCCCTAAAGCAGAGATTCGAAAGAATTGGTTGAATACTTATGTAACATGAGCATTTCTTACCGGAATTTTGAGAAACCCTTCAGTAGTAGGTAGTGTGGGTTGGATTTAATATTTATTGTGACAAGCCTAGCTTATAGACTGGCATTGGGGAATAAGGTAAGTCAAGCTCTCTCTCCTCTGGGTCTTACCCACCTACTACCTATTCCCCTCCCATCTCCAACTCAGGTCTCAGTTGAACATCTTTTCCTTCAAGAAGTCTCCTTGATCACCACCACCCACCCCTACCACCTTCTCATATGGTCCCATTACACCCTAATCTCATTCTGTAACTCCCATCGCTTCCTTCATTTCTCATTCAGTATGTCTCCCCCCATTAAACTGTTCAACATGAAGGGGAGGAACCACATCTATGATCACTGTTGTATCCACTGCACTTTGCACTCTGTATTGTTGAATAAATAAATAAATGATAGTAGATTCATACAGAAATATGCCTCCTCAGGTGGCTACCATATGTGGTTGGTATTATTAACTACTGTATCCTGATTATTCTGTCATAATTTTATTACTCATTATCTTCAAAAAATTCTTAAGAACCTTAATTATAATGTGCTTACTATTCTAAATTGGTATCTTGATTATTGATAAATAGTTCTTGCCATCCTTGCTCTTATTCCTTGTGTTACATTTTTTGATTTGGCAAAGGCCATTGAGGCAGTATTTTTCTTTTTATTTTTAGCTTGTATCATTGTTGAAGACTTGGAAAAAGCAATTAAGTAACATTGCCACACAACCAGGATTGTAAAAAAAAAAAATTACTTTATACTATCTACTATAAGCTTGCTATTAATTGTAATTTTCAGTAACAGAATATTTGGACTTAAAATGTTTAGACACAACAAAACAATTTAGCAGTATTGTTTTAGATACTTGGATTCTTTTTTTTCTGGCAAACAAGGCAGTTGGCTTCATCAGTGCAAAAGGTTTTACTCCTGGCAGATAACAATAATGATAAGCCCAGAAATGCTCCCATGGGTACTAAGAACTAATATCAGAATAACCATTTGCTTTGCAGTATGGCTTATGGTTGAATTAGTAAGGTCACTAATTTCTTTTTTCTTAACAACTGCTGCTGATGGTTATCTTGTGAAATGATAAGTGTGTGGTTTAAGCCTAATTTTTAGGAGCTGAGCATAGCCCAGCCCCTGCTCTGATGGTGAACACATGTTAACATTTCTCATTGTTGTCCAGAGAAAAGTAAGCTATTTGCTAGTCAAATGCATTCATTCAATAGATGATTATTTATTGAGCACCTACTTATTGGCCATTCATTGGGTTATACCCTAGACATATAAAGATAAATAAAATAGCAAGTTCCCTGCCTTCCAGAGGCTATGAGTCAATCAAGAGAAATGAGAATTAAATGTTGATAGATCTGAGACCCCCCCCCCCATAATGGAAATTTTGGTTACTAACTCCTGCCAATGTGACACTGTTTACACATACTCTTATGTGTGTTTGCAACTTGGAATAATTTCAGACATATGTGTTTTGATTGTTCGCAATAAAAAGTAGCTGAAGAATAACATTATTGGCATTAAATTATTATTAACTATAGATGTATTTGAGTGCACACAATATCATAGAAATAATTTATATGTGGAAATGGTATACTTTTAGTCTCATATGAAATTGCTAAAGGTAACATTCACGAAAAACCTTTTCTCTGAAATACAATGTTGTATGTATCAGCCACTTAATTATTTTGCTCAACAACAACAAAAATTAACACATCACTCATATAATTTGATTGGGATGACTCAGTTAGAAATTATAATTTTAATAACTAAATTTTAATTTAGAAATGTTTGTGTTCAGAATGGTGAGATAACTTGGTAATAAGAAGAATCTGACACACACTTAGAGAAAACCATGCATAAAATGACAAGTTCCTCAAGATTTATAGGCGCCCAGTTACTTGGAATAGAATGAGAGTTAATGCTATGTCTTTTTTCCCATTCTGCCAGCTAGACAAGACCTCTTATTTAAAGGGCAGGGCTCCCTCCACTGTTGTTAAATCAAGGCTCTGCTGTCTTGCCCTCCATGATATTCACAGGATATTTATAACATTGGGAAGTACACAAAAAAAGGAAGCTGTTTAATAAAGAGCTTTGCATGTTGTAGTGCTATACATCATGTGGTTCAATTTAGATTCTCTGAAATATCAGAGTTAGTTAGAATGAAATTATCAAAAGGGGAAAAGTCACATGGCATTGGTACAAACAAGATGTGCCTATTTGTATTTATGTTTGCTAATGAAATTCAGCCATGGTTACCACTTTGATTTTAAGAGTCTTAGACCACCATTCAGTTTTATTCATTGTAATTAAATCTCTTGCCCACACGCAGACACAAGGGCAGCAAGAAAAGGGGGCATATTTTATCTTTTAAAAAACTATTACATAGCTTTGATATGAAGTTCCAGAGCTTCAAAGCTTTGTAGCATTAAAACAAAACAGCATGTCTCTCAGGGCACAGTCACCTCCTTAGGCGAAAGGAGGGTTGGAGAGAGGGCTTGGACTCTGAATCCAGAGACCCCACAGAGGGCAGGGCTGAACTGGGGCATCTGGGGGCAGGCGAATTTGAGACAACTTGATATAGTCTCCATTGTTGCTGCCAGAAGAGAGGTAGCAAAAGGCCAGATAGAAGCACAACTGGTTTTTACTGGTAAAACTTGGGAGTGGGGTGGGGCAGAAGGGAGGGCTAACTTAGCAGTCTTGTGAAACAGCATTTATACAAGAAATTCAGACAAGTACCTACCTTCCCGCCCCAGCTCAACTGGCTGTTTTAATAAAGCAAACACTTGAGTTAACTTTGTAAGTAAGGACTAAGGAAAGCCTGTTGCTTCTCATTTGCTCCACTCCCTCCCCACGTTTTCCCTCCAGCAAAGCCAAGCTAGTGGCTGTAGGACCCCTTCCCTCTGTGCTTCTTCCTCCCTGTAGGGTAGAGAACACTTGGGAAACCACCAGGCCCCTGATAACCGGGGCAGCTTCTGGGGCCCACAGATCACCTAAAATGCAAAGAGTTTCCCCTACACTTAGTTAATTGGGAGTTAGGGGGAGCTTGGGAAAGGGAGAATATATGCTCCAAATCCCTTTATTGTCCTTTTTACTACTGGATGTAACTCAAATTGGCCAACTCCAAACACATCCAGGCAGGCCACCTTATTTGCTGAGCCTTAAATCAGACACTGAGCACAGCCTTAGTAAAACTTCTATGGGAGCACATGGTATGTCACCCCCTGAAGGTCCCAAAAATGCATACTTTTGCCATAGAACCTTTCAGCCACGTTTCTCTTACTAATTTTGATATTTCATCCATTTATCAAAATTAATCTTGTGGGCACTTAGGGAAATTAAGTGATTCTCCAAGGAAGAGCTAATCATATAGCAGAAGACTCAGTAGAACGAAAAGCTCATAATGGCCTGCCTTGTTCTAACTACTCAGCTGTCCTGTTTTAGACATCATTAAGCCCCACCCCACACACACACACACACTTCAGTCCCTTCACTTTTGTTCTGCTCCCAAGCGCTCTTAATCCGGAAAAACAATTTCTTTCCCTACATCTGTTTTCCCCATCAGGGTCAGAGAAGCTAAACACATAGCTTTGGGCAGAATGAGAACCATCCATAAAGAGCCCTAGACTGAGTCAGGAATCCTGGGCTGACCAGTGATGGGTCTCTCTCTTTCTCTCTCTTTCTCTCTCTCTCTCTCTCTGCATTGGTTTTTTCATCTGTTAAATTAGGAATTGGAAGAGAGGAGTTCACAAGATACTTTCCCATCCCAGAATTCTATTGTTCTTTGATTCTAGATATAAGCAAAGGGTTTTGTTCTGCTTGGTTTAGTCAGTTTTCCAAACCGCATTTTCTTTATGGAATTAAACATGGCGTGGCAGTCTGAAGGACTGTGTTCCTCTACAACAGCATCCCAGCATCGGGGAGGGTAAAACAATAATGACCCTCCAGTGAGAGATAGAGGTATCCCATCTGCCGTCTAGGTAAAAGGCATGATCAGAAAACCTTAATGTCTATTTCTCCTATATTAAATTAAATGCCAGTATTAGGATCTCCATTAAGAAACATGATTTACTGTATAATCATGACAGATTCTGAAAGGGAGCCATTTATTGACAAAACCAATTTTGGGGGTCTGTTAGTGGTATATTCATCCACTTTCCCTCCATATTCAGCCCTCACTATGCATCCAAACCACCTGGATTGCTCAAACTCCACTCAGGCCAGTTGGCTTGAAGGAGAGCTGGAGTATCTGTTATTTTTCTAAGTTTCTCAAGTGATTTGGGCGTACGGTGGTTTTTTTGTTTGTTTGTTTTTTGTTTCTATTTTTGTTTTTTACTATATACTGTTCTCAAAATTGGTTTGGAAAATAAGGACCAGTTGCAAATGCCTCCAAACTGAAGATGATTTAGATTCAAGTCCCATCTCTGTCCTCTGAAGTATTATACCAGTCTGCTCTAGTTTAAATTAGAATTCAAATTTTAATTTACCCTTTAAGTGATGTTGAGCAAGAATTGAGTTTGTTAGGACTAGGAGAATATGTATGTCGATAGTAATCTGGGTAGAATAAATTATGTGAGATTTCAGGGATTCTGTTTTCTTTTGCTTAGTGTAAGACAGTGTGGTGTAATGAAAAGTGTACAGACTCTGGGTTTGAAATCCTAAATCTACCACTCACTAGTCATGTCACTTTAAAAGGGGGAATAATAACTTTTTTTTTTCACTAGTTGTGTTAAGACTAAATTAGATATGGGCATGAAAGTGCTTCATAAACTATAAACCATGTATCTCAGCATTTTTGTAGGACTGAGTCCTTAAACCTGTGGGATATGATACTCTCTCCAGGTAGATGTGTCAGAATTAAGTTGAATTGTAGGACACTCACATATACTTCATTTCTAAAGGCCCAAGACAGACAATTTTGGTTCTATTGCTTGAATTCCTATAAACTTGAATAATTTGATTTTAGCAAATCTTTATTGAGTTCTTACTTTATGTAAGCCACTATGTGCTTGGTGGTACAAAGGATACATAGAGAAGTAACACAGTCCTGGCTCTCACTAAGCTTCTAATTTAATGTTAAAGGTTTAACTATCAAGTAAAATGCACTAAGAGGTCATTCTCAAGAGTGGGAAGGAGTCTCTTGTAGGCACCATATAGCTGGGTCTTTTCTTTTTTAATCCATTCAAGCACTCTATGTCTTTTGATTGGAAAATTTAAACCATTTACATTTAAAGTAATTATTGATAGGTAAGGACTTACTATTGCCATTTTGTTAAATGTTTTCTGATTGTTTTGTAGTTCTTTTGTTCCTGCCTTCCTCTGTCACTTTCTTTGAAAATTGATTATTTTTAAGGTGGTATGCTTTGATTCTTTTCTCATCATTTGTATATTTTTTATAGGTTTTTTTTGTGATTACCATGAGGCTTTCATAGTAAATTTTTTAACAGTCTGTTTTAAGTTGAAAACAACTTAACTTCCATTGCCTGAAAAAATTCTACACATTTACTTGCCCCCCAACTGAATGTTGATGTCACAGTTTACATTTCTTCATATTGTATACCCATTAACAAATTATTGTAGCTATAGTTATTTTTAACACTTTTGTCTTTTAACTTATATTTTAGCGTCTAGTGATTTGCATACCACCACTGCAGTGTTAGAGTATTTTTAATTTGTCTATATATTTACCTATATCAGTGATTTTAATACTTTAATGTTTTCATGTTACTAATTAACATTCTTTTGTTCATCTTGAAGAACTCCCTTTAGCATTTCTTGTAAAGCAGGTCTAGTGGTGATCAGTTTCCTTAGCTTTTATTTGTCTGGAAAAGTCTTTATCGCTACCCGGGAACTACTTTCCTGGGTTAAGTATTCTTGATCAGCATTTTATTTTCTTCAACCACTTTGAGTATATTATCCCACTGTTTCCTGGTCTGAAGGATTTCTTATGAGAAATCTGCTGATAGCCTTATCACGGTTCCCTTGTATGTGATGACTCTTTTTAAAACTCTTGCTGCTTTCAGAATTCTCTCTTTATCTTTGATATTCAAGATTTTGATTATATTGTCTCAGTGAAGATCTCCTTGGGTTGAATCTTTTTGGGGATCTTTAAGTTTCATGTAGCTGGATGGCCATCTCTCCCCAGAGTTTGGAAATTATCAGCCATTATTTCTTTACATTTTCTGCTCCTTTCTCTCTCTTCTCTTTCTAGGACTCCTATAACATGAATATTGTTTCGTTTAATGGTGTCCCCTAATTCACACAGGCTTTCTTTATTTTTCTTTTTTATTTCTTTTTTCTGTTCCAAATGGATAATATCAAGAGATCTGTCTTCAAGTTCACAGATTCTTTCTTCTGCTTGACTGAGCCTATTAATGAAGCTCTCTTGCATTTTTTACTTCATTGATTGTATAGTTCAGCTCCAAAATGCTTTTATGATTTCTCTTGGTTGAACTCCTCATTTTATTGTTGCATTGTTTTCCTAAGTTCATTTTGCTCTCTATCTATGTACTCATGAATCTCTCTGCCCTTCCTTAAAATAATTGTTTTGAAATCTTTTTCAGGTAACTCACAAATCTCCATTTCTTTGGGGTTAGTAACATGAAAATTATCAAGTACCTTTGGTAGTGTCATGTTTCCTTGTTTCACATTTCTTGTGGCTTTGCATTGATGTTTGCTCACTTGAGAGGGGTCACCTCTTTCAGCCTTTTAGACTGACTTTGGTGGGGAAAGACTTTCAACAGAAAGTGGCTATGAGGGTTCTGGCTGGGTAGGTTTCTGTGTCTCTGATTCTGGAGGGGGCACAGCAGCATAATCTGTACACCTACATCAACTGAGGTCAACACTGACAAAGACTATGGGATTCTTCTTTGACCAAGACTGCAGAGGTACTATAAGCAGCAGTAGTGTCTGGGGCTGTTGGGGTCCTAGGTGGAAGAGACAGCTGGGGTCTTCCTGCTCTCCTTTTTTTCCTGTGACAGGGAGTTCTATCCAAGGGCAATGCCTCTTGGTACCAGGTCGGGTGAACTGGCACCCAGTGCATCAGTTAAACCAGGGTCCTGGGGCCCATGTGCACTTGTTACGATGGCAGTCCAAATGTCTGGTGTGCATGCATGTGCAGCTCTCCCAAGGAACCAGGATCTGAGTCTCTGGGAATCACCACAGTGATTTGGACCCCAGGTTGGGGGCACACAGCAGTGGCACAGGCTATGGAATGACAGGATACAGCAGTGACTTAGGCCCAGGATGAGGGGTACAGCAACAGCATGCCCTGGCGATGGTGGCTTAAAGCCCTGACAGGGCAGCAGCAGCTTGGTCTCCGTGATGTCAGGCCAAGGCTGTGTCTCAAGACACAAGGCGTGTGGCACAAAGCTGTAACGTTACAACCCACTGATGGCAAGTCAGTTCCATGGCTTAGGACGTGGAGGGTGGGACAGAGAACAGCAGTGGCAGCATCACAGCCTAGTGATGGCAGATCAAAGCCACAACTTAGGACCCCAGGGGTCAGTCACAGAATAGCAGCAGCTCAGCCCCAGCGATGGCTGATCAAAGCCATGACTTAGAATCCTGAAGGCAGGGCCCAGAAAGCAACGGCCCTTCCAGTTTCACAAGTGGCAAGGTACTGTGGCGTCCCAATCCCAGAGAGTGGGGCACAGCATCAACTGAGGCCCCTGGGGGCAGGTCTCACCACAGCAGTAACTCCAGTAAGTCCGTGGTGAGGAGAAACAGCAGTGAGGACTCCAGGGACTACTTTAGCTGGGTTCAGTGTTGGTGCAGACTGGGAGTGCTCGGTGGCAAAGTCTACAAGTGGCCATGGCAGTGATGAGGGTTATTAGGGTTATTAGGGTTCTCCTGCTCTCCTTTTCCCATCAGGTATAATCCCTCCGAAGGGGGTTCCTCTTTGCACTGAGCTGCTCTGGGCTGGGAGGTGGAGTGATGCAGGTAAAATGCTTCTTATACTTTTCTATGCAGCTATGCTCAGTATTTGAGCCCTGCAGGGTTTCTGCTGCTGCTTTGTTGTAGTCTGGAGCTTTCCCAGAGCTGTTTGGTCTGTCTATAGTTGTTTATTCATTGTTTTTGTGGGGAGACAAGCTTTGGGACCTCCTAGCCAGCCATCTTGCCAATGTCAGTCCCTACAGTGAAATTTTTGTTGTATTTAATTTGAAGTTTTGAGAAAGTGGAAGAGAATCAGGAAAGCTAGTAGTGGAGAATAAGTATAAATCCAAACTGGTGGAAGGGGTAGTTTTATCTATAGTTAAAGCTTTACTAACCAAGTTAATGGTGCAAATAACATACATACAGTTGTTTTTGACTAGGAGCTACAGGTTATGTTTTGTAGCATATTTACCTTTTGTTTAAATATTAATCCTTTGCTTTTTAATATTAATTTATATTCCTTGAAATGTACAATTTATGATGGCCCATAAAAAAGGAGCAACAAACCCGGTTAAGATTTAAATTTTTGCTCTAGTTTGTCTATATGTAGATAAGAAAAAAATTGTATTTCAAAAGTGAAAACTTACGAGTTAATTTCTACCCATCAATGCCTAATGCAGTAGGCAGAATATGTGTCAGCTCATCCAGTTAGATTGAGATTCTGGTAGTAGGCCGTAATTTGGAGCCGAATGAATATATGAATGTCAGAAATTGGGAGCTAGCTTGATCCTCAATTTAAGAAAAACAAAGAGCCTATGAACTGCAATTGGTCTTCAAAAAAAAAGAAGAAGAAGTATCTTTGCTGGTAACTTTAGAGATGCTAGCATGTCTAAGGGTTTCAACAAATTCACATAGGAGCAACTAGTAGAGAACAGAGTTTTATTAAATAAGAAAGTTTAAGTGGTATATAGCATGTAGAAGCTGGGTTGTTGAAGTCAGGTGTGTTATTGATTAATTTATACTTTTTAATAGTGGGGGAGGCGGCCCCAGCTTTTCCCGGTCAAGGCCTGGATTTTACTAAGTAGGAGTATCTATAAAGATATAGAAGCAGGGAGTCCTTCATAGGATCTGACAGTAGAGAGTAAGTTGGATACAAAGTGTTTCATGAGAATGTGGCTTCTGGAAGGCCCTCACACCGAGCAGTGTTTAAATTTAGTTTCAGTATTCACAACACAAACAGAGAGAAATTCATAGTTGACACAAAGATGAGTTGTCCTCATCCATCTTCCTTTAAAGTTGCTTTCTCTGGAAAGGATGCCAAATTTGGGATGTTCCCATAATCACCCTCCACAGACAACATACATCCTTTGTACATCAAAAGGAAAAAGCTGTGACTCAGGGTGGAGGACCCTAGGGGATCGGTTTGCCGAAATTGCTCTTCACTAATCACACATGCTTGTTTGTCCCTTCTCTATTTTAAAATTGGAATAGGAAGAACTTATTCCAGAAATCTGGGACAGCTCTAAACTCTGGCTTTCTCGTTAAACTTGGCTACTCAAAGTTTCTGCTACTAAATGTCTCTAGTCTTATAGTCATTTGCAAACAATAGTGATAAATCATCTGTGATGGTGAATTGATCTTTGAAAAGTAACCTTTTCAGTACTAGACAGAACCATTTCATATTGCCCATCCTGGAAAGATGAAACTTAGTAATTTCTCAGGTGTGCTCAGCCAAGACTCCCGTCTTCTCCTGAGCCAAAACTTCTTTTTCAAGCAAAACTCACTTCAACCATTTACCTTTATGAGGAATCCAGCTTTACTCCCAGGTCCATTTATCTCCATGTAAACCATCCCCATGCTTTAAATATTATGTTATGTTAAAGGTTGTCACTGTGGTTGTAAAATTTCAAACATCAAGGTCAAGAACCTGAAAGCATTACTTTGGCATAAGCCTCTCTAAGGCAACTGTGGTGGTAGGGGCTGTTTCAAGGCCTGAGGCTCCCCTGTCTGTGGTTGTGGGAAGACACTCTATCCATTCCTGCAAGTTATTTGCGGCTCTCTGAGGAACTCATTTAACACTGTTCTCCAGGGCACGCTCTTAGGAGGTAAAGCTGGACTTTTCTAGTCCTTGTTATTCTGTTTGCTTCAATCCAAGCATCCAGTGGCACAAAAAGTCTGATGGTAAAGGGCGAGCTCCCAGAGAGAGCCCTGAGGAATGAAAGGTGGAATGTGCCACTGTTCTCTCATCCTTGAAATGCTGATCTGCAGAGCCACATAACCAACCTATGAAATTTCAGCCCACGTCCCAAAGCCTGACAACCATAGTAAATCCTGAATAAGCTGGATATTTGGAGGAGAGGTTTTGAAGTTAATTGAATTTTATGATGAACAGAAAGTTATGCGGAAAACCCGTTTGGTTTCACCTCACGTAGGTAGAGGTCTTTCTGAAAAGCTTGGTTCCACTTTTCTCTCTTTGGGTGTAATTATAAATGTAATCTAACCATTTCTAGGTGTAAACTCTTCGGCACCTCCATAGCGTTACCTTACTCATAAAAATTTACTGTATATTTCCTATAACATGGCTGTTGAAGGTAAATGTATTGGACTGGAAGTGTGCAAACTCTAGCATCAAAGTTATTAGCCTAAAGGAAAAAAAAATCCTTGATATGAGATTTTGTCATTTTTCTGAAAACAGATTGTAGAAAAAATCCATCTAATTGAGGGTTATGCATTCTCTGAGTATGACTAGTCCTAGTTTAAATAATGAAAAATGTGGTGACAAGGGTAATTTTCTTCCTAAGTCCTGGATTTTAGTTCTGTTTCATTCTGGGTTTCATTATGAGACTCAAGACAAGTCACAAGAGGCCCTGTGTAGTCCAGCTCTTGCAGTTCTGAGCTGTAGAATAGATCTTGCAGGAAGAAAAATCATGCAGTTTTACTTGATTTACTGGAATACATCATATTCTTGCCATTAGTATCCATTTTCCCATTTTCTTTTATGGAATATTTTATTCCACTATGAATATTCATATGTACATCTATATGTACATGTGTATGTATGTAAAATTATGTAAGATTCGAGCTTTCTATAACGTCAGTAATGTACAGAACTCCTTAGAGATCACTGTGTTTTAGCAAGGAGGAAAGGCCTCTGCTAGTGTCTGTTTCCAAGCTTTTCACGGAGGCTATAAATTAGGCCTGGGAAGGCTATAACAAGTCAGTAATTTATAGACTATTAAGATAGTTAATTAGAAGTGATTCTTGAGCATATCCAATCGAGAACACATGTTTATAAAGGACAAACAGATTCAACACAACATGTCTTTGACCTAACCAGACCCAATCAGTTAACAAAAGGGGATATCTTATTTTGCATATCTCCCACTCCCCCCCAAAATAGAATCGCTAACCACTTGTTAACCACACTGACTTTCTATCAGAGTGGTGGCCCCAAATGTTCAGATCGAGCACCCTATTAGAGTGTAGGCAGCAGAGTCTACAAGACAGGAAGAAAGCCCTGCTTGCTTTTTTGCCTCCTTTCCTGGTTTGACTTGATGTGATAATTCATTGCAGATTTCTTCTTCTTTGACAGAGTGCCTACCGCAGGAATGGGATGGCTTTTCTGGCCTGCTGATGGGACTGTGACTGTAACAACAGGAAAGGCACTGTTATAGTAAGGTGATTTCTGTTCCCCTCTTTGGACAAAATAAAATACAAGTTTACCTTCTCTGTATCCTCAGGAGTGGGTTGGTTTGTTGTGACTATCAACTGGCTGACTCCAGCTCTTTTTCCAGACCCCTCAGTGTTTCATCTTGTTTACTGGCTGGGCCGTTTAGCTAATTAATGGCAGGATGTTTGGGAGAGTGTGTAGGTGGACAAGAATGCAGATCACACAATTTTGAAATTTTAATTTGGAATGGATTTACTGCCCTCAGCTCACATATCTTAAAAGCAGTGTCTTTTCTCCTCCCCGCCCCCCCAATGTTTAGTCTATGTTTTATTTGATGCATTTTGTAATCCAGGTTTGGGACAAAGGAAACAAAATTAAAAGGACAGTCACTTCTCCCTTTGTACTGTCCCACCAACTTCACTGCAACATCTGCTGATTACGTATATCCTACATGTATTTTAGAGACAAATACTCATTTTATAAACTCACACTAATCAGAGACCTAATTGATCCGATGAACTGGCTGTCCCCATCTTCGCATCCCTTCCCCCCACTTACAGAGTCCATGTTAGTTTTTCATGCCTTCTTCCCGAACTTCCTGCAGATCTGCCTGTCATGTGTGTTCTCCCTCTTATAGGCCCTCCTCCCCGGTCTTCATGTCTCTCTGTCCCCTGTCCCTCCTCTGGCCCCGGGCCCACCACACACACACACACACACACACACAGCCATTTTAGGGGCACAATAATCAGAATCTGTTGACAAAGGGGAGTTGAATGATTTGCTTTCTCCCTTCAAAGCGCTCCCGCAGCTACACGGGAATTGTGGACTGGGTCATTTCTTGCTGGGAGCAGCTGAGCTACCCTTCTGGCATCTGTACTTTCTCCATTAAATGAGGAATTCGAACTTTGGAGAGCAAATCAAAATGTAGCAGATGTAATTGTACAGTTCCTGATTCAACTTGAATTACAAAAAAGGAAGTTATTTCTTTAATTCGGTAAGACTTCTGGGCAATTTTATTTTTATCATGGTTTTTGCACACACCGAAAGAGCCTTTGTAAAGCATTAATAAAAACAGAAATAAGAAGCATGAAAGATTTTCCGCCTGTGACCAAATCATCATGAGGCTCCGTTAATATGATTGTGCCATATTATTCACATTTGTTAACTATCATTTACCTGTTCTGTGTTAGTCCTTTCTTCTGGAAAAAATCTTCATGTCAAGAACAAAAAAACGCAGATATATAATATATATCAAAAAATTGCCAAGGGGTTTCGATGTTCCATCTGTGCTTGTTGAAATGTATGATTAAACTTTTCTTTTTATCATCATTCTTATTTTTCTTGGCATCCCTAATCATGGAAAATTATAAGCTTGCAGTAAACATCCTAACTTTTAAAATGACAGCATTTATTGTATTTGGTTTCGATCTGCCAGGCTTATAGATGTATAAAATTTTCAGGGGCTAATTTTTCACATCAAAATTCCTTCTCTCCCACATTTTACATTTTAAAGTATGCACAAGGCAAAAAATACAGGGTTTAGGTTTTTTCCCTTCATTTTATTCTACCTGATCTCCTTATAGTCCCAGAGAAGGAAGACTCAACGTACATTTCTCTCAGAAATATGACAGGTCTGTGTTTTTGTTGGTCTGGCGTATGTTTGTCTATCTTGAACAGTCTGACAGGTAATTATTTATAAAATCTGGTTTTGCCCAGTAAGTCCATATAATAACCTTTCACTTTTCATCATAAGCCAGTGAGCTGAATTTAGAATAAAACAAGGTCATTTATGTCTGTCCCAAAACAGCCTAGATGTCCCCATAATTGCTCAATATTAATATTTTTAATTCTTTTTTTTTCTTTTCTACACTTAGCTCCTTTCTCTGACTCTTTCAACAACATTGAATTTGAAGTGAAATAAAATTTTCTTAAGCAGCGGATATAGAAAAAAATTTATAGAAGGAAAATCTCAGAAAATGCGACTTCAATAAATTGCTCTCTCAAGATTAAAATGTTAGGTAAAATCATAAAATGTTAGAGCAGAGATGGTCTTTAGAGATCACTGTAAACAACCATTCATTTTCCCAGTGAAAGTATGTAGCCTGGAGAGGGAAGTTAACTTTCCCAAGGTCACTCAGTAATGGCAGTGACAGACCAGAGACCAGATCCATGGCCCCTCATTCTGAGGGTACCATTTTGCTCCAGCATACTGGATTTGCATAAAATACTACCAAGACACATTTGGGATTTTATGGCATGTTTATCCTAGACAATAACCTACATTTATTTTTTAAATGATACTAATTTGGGCACACTCTAAAGCATACGTGTTACATTAAAATCTTCGTCAAAGGGCCCATGGTATACTTAAGTAATCTGTATTATATGTCAGTTTACATCAGTCTTTTAAAAAAAGAGGTCTGCAAGCAGGGGGGAGGGGACTAGCACACTTTGAGCACCGACTCTGTGTCAGGAACCTCACCTCTGGGATTTCATTGATCTTCACAATGACTTCATGAGGTAGAGGCTATCAAAAACAAAAACAGCCACATCAGGCTCATTTCTAAATCAAATGTGAATACACAAAATAATCTCTATTTTTGTAGCCTTGTGTTTTGGAGCTCAAATCTGAAAAAAATAAATAAAACCGACAAATCAATAAAAATAGCCTCTCTTATGGGAAATTGACACGGCCTCATAGATTTGAGAGTAAAGGAAATAGAAATATTTCTCCCTTCACCTGAGTTTGGAATGTGACGTTCCGAACATGCCGTCCTGAGCTATGTCATTAACCTTCCTGCCTTCACATATTGCAATAGTTAAGATTCAAAAATAATGTTCCAATTTTAGAACCAAGGGTTTTTATTTAAAACCATCAGAAGCACAAATATTTTTTAAATAGTGTATATAATTCCTGTACCTGGGGAAAATTCTTCATTTATTACTGTTTGTCCTTTGTTTCTTATAAAATAATAAACAATCCACATTTAATGCTTTTACCACGTAGAAGACAAATAAACATTAAGTGGTGATTCTTGGTCTGAAAGAAAACAAGTTTACTTGTCTAGAAATTATAAGGTTTAATTTTATGAAAAAAATGTTATATAGTTCCCAAATCAGGTATTTCTTTCCAGTTCATATAACCCCTTGTGTAAAACTGAATCACTACAGAGAAAGTATTCCCTCCTCTACCCTCCTGGAATTTAGATAGAACCTTCCCAAGTTGCATTTAAAATTCTACCTTCAGCCATGTATACATCTCGTAAACTATTTTACAGTTTCCGGTATGCTCTGGCTGAACATTTCATAGTACATAAACACTTCTGCAAATAATAGGAGGGCATCAAGTTGAATGAATATGTCAAGGCAGTGGCTCCCACAGAAAGCTGATTCTCCAGCAATGTATTTTTCTTATTTTTATCTCCTTATTTGAAATCCAAGATGAAACTTTCCATGCTCTTAGAGTAAAGGGAGGGGGGTGGAGGTAGGCAGGGGACTCTAGCAGTTTTCGTGGAGTTGTGTTCATTAAAGCAGAGGCTTTCTGCAGAGGGCATCAAGCCAAACTTAAACAACAAAACCATGCCTGCAGGAATTGGATATGAATGTGATGGTCAAATAAGGGCCAGATGCCTTTAAAAACTCAAATATTAAAAAAGTCATATCTCTTAAAGTAAGTCTCCAGTGTTGGGAGTGATACTGTAGTGCTAAAAAAAAAAAAAAGCCAACACAAGGAAAGAGACTTGCATTTGTTTTCTGGGCCATCATAAGTCATGGGAGTTTTGGCAATTGAAGCATATTTTAAAATAATCAATTCCTAGAAAGTCACAAAAAAACTACATACAATATTTCATTGTTGGACACCACTGTAATTCTGTATAGAGCATTATATTCACATTCCTTCTTCTGCTCATCACCATCCAATATTCATTATTCCCATTTTTTTCCAAAGGAAAAAAGTAGAAAAAAAATATTGGGAAAAATCAAGAATCAAGAAGATTGCTTATTTAATTTTACTTAAACCAGGTAACACTTCACTTGCTTTCAAAAATGAGTCTATATTTTACCAGCATTTTAAGAATAAGTCTGACATAATAATTCCAGCACTCCACGTGTCATCCTGTGTACCAAGCACTTCGTGCAAGTTGTCCCATTAGATACTCACAGCCCCTCTATGGGATGTGCCCTGTTATTCCCCCCATTACCCATACATAGTAGAGAGGAAGCTGATGGAGCTAACATTTGTACCCAGCCGCTTTGACCCCAAAGCCCATGTCCTTCACCACCGTTCCACAGCGTGGAGCATGCTCGAGTATAGGTCTCTAATAATGTGTTAAAGAGAATTGCTGCTCTGAGCCCAGAAGCACTTCTCAGTTCCAAAAATCTTGGTTACAAGAAAATTTCATTTTAACTGAATATTCCTTCTCTAAGGCCAAGTATTAGGTATATAATGGACTATCACATCATGTGTAATAGACTATAGTTACACTGGATGATGCCAAGTCCTCTATAATGTCTTAAACCTTAATATAAATACATATGATCAATGCACATACTCAGAGTCCCTATACAAATTGTGAGAAAAACTTCCTCAAAGATCCAAGATCCATGTTTATAAAGCCTCTCCTGTATGAAGATTACATTTCTCCAGAAGGCTCTAATTACTTACACTACTATTTTATGCTTTCATACAAGGTATGTACATCCTGTTATAAAATAATCCCCATCTTGTTTACATGTGTTTGCAGTGGCAGATACACAGGTACATATGACAGTCCCTTGAAACTTTGTACAAATGCCCTTTTTTTTTTAATTTTATTGTATTTTGTTATGTTAATCACCATACATTACATCATTAGTTTCTGATGTAGTGATCCATGATTCATTGTTTTCGTATAACACCCAGTGCTCCATGCAGTACGTGCCCTCCTTAATACACATCACCAGGGGACGCCTGGGTGGCTCAGTCAGTTAAGCGTCTGCCTTCGGCTCAGGTCATGATCCGAGTCCCGCATCAGGCTCCTTGCTCAGTGGGGAGCCTGCTTGTCTCTCTGCCTGCCACTCTCCCTGCCTGTGCTTTCTCCCTCTCTCTCTCTCTGAAAAGTAAATAAACAAAATCTTAAAAAAAAAACTTAAAAAATACACATCACCGGGCTAACCTGTCCCCCCACCCCCCTCCCATCTAGAACCCTCAGTTTGTTTCTCGGAGTCCCATGAGAGACCGTGGACTCCAAATGCCCTTTTTAGATATTTGCTCCTTAATGATGACATAGTCATTGTTTCTCCTGGCCCAGGATTTCTGTGCATGTGCTTGGGGGGAATGGCAGACGGGGAGAGAAAATAAAGTGGAAAGAAAGTTGCTGAGCGTGATATGAATCAGAAATGATGATTTTCCTCTCTCATCAGTAGTTAGCAGCTTCCCTAATTCAACCCTAGGTCTGCTCTGCCTCAGCTCAAGTCACTTGCTGACTTAGGTCCCTTAGGATTCCCAACTAGCAGCACACCAGCCTATGGCCCAGCATACCTGCAGTGTTGTTTTCTGAATGGCATGGATTGACTTCTTCCAACCACTTTACTTATAAGAAGTTAGTTCACCTGCCAGTGCATTGGCCACTTCTTGTCACTTAGCCAAGTCGTCCCTAAGCAGCAGTGAGTGTGCTGCGGGTGGGTTGGCTTGCCACTCTTCCATAGATCTGACCTGGGAAGAGACAGTGAGCCCAGATGGACTTAGACAGTTTGTTAGTTATGCGGCAACATAGGTGAGATCAGCATGGTGTCAACATCCTGTGTTCCGGGGAGGCGGGGGGGGGGGGCGGGGGGGCGCCAGATGACAGCAGACATGAGAGGTGAGGTACTCTACCATGGAGGCGCGAACCCGAAACTACAAGCAAGCAGTTCCTTAGTGTTTCCCCTACATATGTAGGACGTCCTGTGTTTCTTTTGCCAGCATGAAAAATAAATCTGCCTCCCATTTCCTAGGTTTTCATGGTGGCCTCCTTCCCTAGCTCTTTCCCATAAAGGTTGCCTCAGTGCATGCTACCTTCTGCTTCCTCTGAGCTAATTATGCCCCTCTTGTTCTTTATACTTCCTATTTTGTGTCGCTAATTGTCTCTCTGTGTGCCTTGTAGCCTGCACCAGATTAAGAATTTCTTGAGGGCAAGTCTTGGATGTATACCCTCTTGTAATCACCACATGCACATATTAGGTATTCAATAAACATATGTTGGTTAGTTGGTGGAAAAGAAATTATTCATTTAAACATAAGCACAGAATTTTTTTTTTTTTTGGTTGTTTGGTTAAATTTCTTTAATCTTTTATTGATGCTTGTTTGGCTGCAGTCTCATGAACTGGAGATGATCACAGCCTTTTTCTTTTTTTTATATATTTATTTATTTGAGAGAGAGAATGAGATAGAGGGAGACAGCATGAGAGGGGGGAGGGTCAGAGGGAGAAGCAGGCGCCCCGCCGAGCAGGGAGCCCGATGCGGGATTCGATTCCGGGACTCCAGGATCATGACCTGAGCCGAAGGCAGTCGCTTAACCAACTGAGCCACCCAGGTGGCCCCGATCACAGCCTTTTTCTTAAAGACAAATGCAGTGGCTCAGAGAAACCAGAGCACTCTGAGCATCAGGCTTCTTATAGCCTTTATGAGTAGGTCACTGTAACTTCAGTCTTGTTTGAAGGGATTAGTGACCTCAGTGTCCCACCTGCATCTGTACAAACCTGAAAAAGAATTATAGACATACTAGCTATTTCTATATATAGCACCATCTTTGAAAATGTGCCAGTTCTCCTACTGGTTTATTTAAAGACGGTAAGCCATTTTAGGTTGAGATTTCCCTAAAGGTAATGCAGTAATATGTCCACTGAACATAAAGCAAATATGAAGATCTATTTAGCTTGAAAATAATGAGGTTTTGTGAACTGGAAGCAACAGTTTAGCACCCAAGACTAGCTTACAATTAAAATGTCTGGGTTCTTTGTCTCTGTTATTCATTCATTCATTCATTCATTCATTCATTCATTCATTCATGTAAAAAAAAGAATAGCACCCTTGAAAGCCAAGCAATCAATATGGAGTCTACAATTCCCAAACAGTGAGTCAGGGACCTGTGTGAGAGTGGAATTCGTGAAGGGGGCCCAGGAGGCCACCTACATTAAATTACCTGTAGATTAAATAAACATGTTTTGCCCATGTAGGTGCCACTCTAGTTTTAAATATATACATATGTGCCCATGTGATTTATAAAATTCAATTCATTTAAAAGTGATCCTGAAATCCTGGTAGCTTTTTGACATTACATATGATTTTTCATTCAAGAGTTAACAAAAGTATAAGTTACAGAATGCGTGGGTCCGGGTATTTCTTTATGTTAAAAAGTGATTCTCAAGCTCAAAAAAAAAAAAAAAGATAGCTATTGCTTTCTGTGCTCTCACAGTAACTTTCATCAGGCTCTTCCGTCCTTTTGTGGTGATAGATTGTGCCTTCTGAAGATTTTTGAGCTGCTATAACTTAGATTTAAGTGTATATTTTTCCTGTGACATAAAGTATCACCTGACTTTTTTTTTATATGTCTTATTTTGGGAAAAATTTATGATCTTTTTAACATTAGGAAGTTTTGCTTTTCCTGACATTTTATTGCTTTGCATATTTGAAACATTTCAATCCCAGACAATAAATACTATGTGATTATTGTTTTCATATGGATAGGCTATTTCCTCCTGGTTTTTCCCAACCCCTTTTCCCAGCTAATAATACTCAGAAATTTATTAATACTAAACTGTGCCATTCAACTTTTCCAGAATCGCGTATAATGAATGTTAAAAGAGGGACAGGTCTCAAAGAGGGGGAGTAGCGCTTAAAAAGAAATTGAGGCGTGCAGTTTTCTTTCAGTTGGATTTCAAATGTTTCCTGTTCAGGTGAAATGAAGATTATATGTATTCCATAAATCATTTTTATAAACTATCATAACCAGGGATTGCAGTAAATGGCATCTTTTTATATCCTTATTATGGAAACGAAACATCTCAGCAAAGTAGGTGGATGTGAATTGAGTAGGCCACGAACGCTCGGTGTTGGAAAGCACCCATTTTTAGAGCTCTCCTCACAGCTCCCTCCCCCTTCTTCAGGTCTTTTTTCAAATATCACTTTCCCAAGAAGGCCTTCTCTGCACACCCTTTCAGATACTGAAACCCCAGCCTCTGCCCTAGCACCTCATACCCCCCTTCCCTGCCTTCTTTTGTCACCCTAACACCTGCCTACCATTTCATATACTCACGTGTTTTGTTCATTCCCTCCTCCCTGTAGAACGCAGACTGTCCACTGCTGTACCCCCAGCACTTAGACCAGGGCCCGACACCTAGCACATGCTCAGTCAGTGCTTTACTAGATGGACGAGTCATTGATCAGTCTTGAGTTTTGCAAAGTCTTGCAACACCACACCCACGGGGTTGCACTCCAGCCTTGCACTGTTCCTTCTGACTTCTGGCCTGGCTTGTCCTTTACTCCCCACCTTCCCCCTGACTTTCCAAAGTCCTCTGAACCTCCTCAGCTGTGTTTCTCAGCACAACTTTTTAAAAAAGTTTTACATTTTAAAAAAGTTTTTACATTTTAGGACTTCCAAATCCCAGGGCATTTTGAACAGAATGAGAAGTTTGGCCACTACAAGCAAGAGTTGAATTACTACGTAGTTAGGTTTTCATTTAATGTCTTGTAAAACTTTTTGAGACATTTATTTCAGTACTTATTCAAATTTTCTTTTTCCCACAACTCCAGGTTAGCAAATGTTTTGGCGTATTTATTTATTACCTCAGAGAGTGCAATAGTTTTTTTAGACAGGACACATAAAATATATTTCTTCTAAAAAAATTAGTTGAATGCAGTATTGTTTACATACAGTAATAACCCCTTTTTAGATATACAGTACAATTCAATGACTTTTGACAAACAGTCATGTAACCACCACCACAATCAAGATGCATTAATGCCAAAAAGTTTTCTCGTGTTCCTTTGTAATCAATCCCCACCCATCACTCCTGGCAACCGCTGATCTGATTTCTATTTTTTTTTTTTAACTTTTCCAGAATAGCAAATAAAATGAAATAATTCTAAATGAGTTTGGATTTAAGGGTTTTTTGTGTCTGACGTCTTTCATTTAGCGTAATGCTTTTGGGATCTACCCATGTTGTCGTGTATCAGTAGTTCACTTCCTTTTTTGCTCGGTAATATTCCATTGTATGGATGCACCACAATTTGCTTATCTGTGTAACTGATTGGACATTTTGATTGTTTCCAAATTCTGGCTATTAAGAATACATCTGCTATGAACATGGATGGACAGAGCTTTTTGTGGATTTACATGTTCATTTATATTGGATATAAATGGTGGATATATCCCACCTAGGAGTGGGATTACTGGATCATATGGTAAGTAAATATTTAATTTTCTAAGAAAGTGTTTTCCAAAGCAGCTGAACCAATGGGCCCTCCCCCACCAGAAATGTGAGATTTCTAGTTGCTCCATAATTTTGCCAGCATTTGTTATGATTCATTCTGTTGTTTGTTTTAATTTTAGCCATTCTGATAGGTAGGTAATAATATCTCATTGTGCTTTTACTTTCTTTTCTCTGATGATTAATGATATTAAGCATTTTTCATATGTTCATTTGCTATCTGTAGCTTTTCTTTATTGAAGTATTCAAATCTTTTGAACAATTGGTTGGTTGTTTTCTCTTATTAAAATGTAAGAGTTCTTTTTATAGCCTTTATACAGAAATATGTTTTCCACATATTTTCTCTGAGTCTGGGGCTTGACTTTTCTTAAAGTATATTTGGAAGAGCTGAAATTTTTAATTTTGAAGTCCAATTTTTGGGTGTTATTCTTTTATGGCTCGTACTTTTTGTCTTATCTAATCTTGATCTAACCCGGGCATACAAAGGTTTTCTCCTATGTTTTCTTCTTCATATTTTAAATTTTAACTTTTACATTTAGGTCTTCGATTCATTTTGAGTTTGTTTTTGTATATGATGCAAAGTGAGGGTTGAAGTTCTTTTTTTTTTCTTTCTGCATATGGATGTCTGATTGTTCCAACACTATTTGTTGAGATTTATCCTTTCTTCATTGATTTATCTTGACATATTTATCTAAAACCATATATACATGGGTCTATTTTGGATTCTCTTTTGTTCCATTGATCTGTATGCTTATCTTTAGGTCAGTACCTGACCGTCTTGATTACTAAGTCATGAAATCAGGTCTTATGAATCCTTCAGCTTTTTCTTTTTCAAACCTTTTTTTTTTTCATTCTAGGTTCTTTGCTTTTCAGTATTTCTACAAAACATGTGCTAGGATTTTTTTTAAGGGGGGAGGGGCAAAGAGAGAGGGAGAGAAAGAATCTTAAGCAGGCTCCATGCCCAGCACGCAAACCCTATGCAGGGCTCAATCTCATGACTCTGAGATCATGACTTGAGCCAAAATCAAGAGACACTCATCCAAGTCACCCAGGTGCCCCTCATGTGCTGAGATTTTGATTGGAACTGCTATGAATCTAGAACTCGGTTTGGGGAAAATTGACAGTGGTGTTAAGCCTTCTAATCAGCGAATATGGTACAGATCTTCATTTACTTAGGTCTTTCCTAGTTTCCCTCATCAGTGTTTTATAATTTTCAGAATATAAATCTAGTACATATTTTGTTAGATTTATCTGTGGATTTTCATGTTTGATGCTCTAAGATTTTTTTAAATTTTAATTTCTGGTTCATTGCTAATATATAGCAATAAAATCTATTTTTGTATATGAACTTTTTATCCTGCAATATTGTTGATCTCATTTATTAACTAAAATAGGTTGTTGTATTGTATATTATTTGGAATTTTCTACATTGATAATCATGTTATTTACAAATAAAAAGTTTTATTTCTTTCTAATTTGTATGCTTTTTATTTCTTCTTGTCTTACTGCAGTGACTAGGATCTCAAGTACAGTGTTGTGTACAAGTGGTGAAAATAGACATCCTTGCCTTTTTCCTGATTTTATGGGGGAAACATTCAGTTTTTCACCATTAAATATGATGTTAACCTCTTTGGGAAAAACTTTGGCAGTTTCCTTTCCTTTTTCCTGATTTTATGGGTATTCGGTCTTTCACCATTAAAACATCTGTAAGATTTTCTTAGATGTTCTTTATCACATTGAGGGAAACTTCTTTCTATTCCTAGTTTGCTGAGAATAATGAATGGATGTTGAATTTTATATTATTTTTCTACGTCCTTGGAGATCTTATAGTTTTTCTTTTTATGATGGTACATCATACATTACATGGATTGATTTTTGAAAGTTTCGTTACTAGGATGAATGCCACTTGGTCATGATGTATTAATCTCATATCTTGCTGGACTTGATTTCATAGTATTTTGTTATAAGTATTTTTGCATCTATGTTCGTGAAAGATATTGATGTGGAATTTTCTTATAATGTCTTTTTTCTGGTTGTTAGATCAGATGATGCTGTCCTTATAAAATGAGTAGGGAATTACTTTCATTTTTTATTTTCTGGAAGAGTTTCTGTAGAATTAGTTTTTTTTTTTCTTTTTTTCTTTTTTTTTTTTTAAGTTCGGAGGAACTCAACAGTGAGGCTATTGGGAACTGAAGTTTTCTTTGTGGGAAAGTCTTTAGCTATGAGTAACCTTAGATGTAAAGCTATCGGGGTTATCCTTTTTTTTTTGGAGAAAATTTGGTAGTTTATGTCTTTCCAGGTTGTCTTTCATCTAACAACAAATTTATTGGCAGAAAGTTATTTATGAAATTCCCTTATTATTCTTAAATATGTATAGAATCTGTGGTGATGCTTCTCTTTTTAATTCCTGATATTGGCAATTTGTTTCTCCTTCCTTTTTTTTCTCAACTAGTCTGAATAGAGTTATCCATTGTACTTATTTTGCAAAACAGCCTTTGGTTTCATTGATTTTTCCTCTTTTTTTTCCTGTTTTCAGTATCAGTCTTCTTTTATCTTCACTATTTTCTTCCTTCTGCTGCTTTGAGTTTAATTCACACTTCCTTTTTTTTTATTTGAGATCTTTCTTTTCTATAAGCATTTTGATGCTATCTGCTTCCCCCTAAGCACTGTTTTAGCTATATCTCAAAAGCTTTGATGTGTTTTGTTTTCATTTTCATCCAACTCAGAATATTTCCTAATTTCCTTTCTGATTTTGTCTTTGACCCATGGCTTATTCAGAAATGTGTTCGTTAGTTTCCAAATATTTGAGAATATTTCAAGTATCTTCCTGTTTTTAAATTTTAGTTTAATTTTATAATGAAGAACATACTTTATATGATTACAGTTCTTTTAGTTTTGTGTTTATTTTATGGCCAGAATATGTACTTGTGCACTTGAAAACACGTATTCTGCTCTTGCTGGGTGTAATGTCAATTAGGTCAAGTTGATTGATAGTGTTCAGTTTCTCTAGCTTTTTGCCTTTTAAAAAATCAATTCCTGAGAGAGGAATGTTGAGGTTGTCGACTGAAATTGTGGCTTTGTCTATTTCTCTTTTAAGTCTTACTAGTTTTTGCTCAGTATATGTTGAAGTTCTGTTCTTAGTTGCATATACAGTTTGGAATGATATGTCTTGATTAATTGTTCCCTTTAGCATCATATAATGTCCTCTTTATCCCTCGCGATTTTTCATCTTCCAAAGTCTACTAGGTCTGATATTAGTAAATCTATTTCACTTTTGTTATTAGTGTTTTTATGCTATATATTTTAACATCCTCTTACTTTTAATTTATCTATTTCTCTATATTTAAAGTGTCTCTCTCATTGACAGTCTATAGTTAGGTCTTGGTTTTTCACCCAGTTTTATAATCTTGGCCTTTTCATTGAGGTGTTTAGACTGTTTACATTTAATTATTGATATGCTTGCATTTAAATTTACAGTCTTATCCTCATCATAACTGTTTAACTTACTAATTTGTCTTCCTTGACTTTAACTTATTTTTACCATTGTAACTCTTTAACTTGTTCTTTATAATTCTCTTTAATTACCTAAAAAATACACATTTTGCAAACAAACAAAAACCTTAAAGACTCAGGAAAGCATAAAGAATACAATTAGAATTATCCACAGCCCTTTAACATTGAGATTAAACGTTGACATTTTAATATACCCACACACAAAATACGTTCATACAGTACATACTTCTTTGTAACCTATTATAACGCTTTCATATGCCATTTTTTTTACTGCTGAATATTTCATACTATGGCTGATTTACTATTAATTAATTGTATCTTATTATTGGATATTTTGATTTTCCCAAAGTTTTGCCATTATAGAATGTACATTATTTTCTGTATATATCCTATTTCCTTTGTCTTTTGGCTTCTGTCATTTTGGTTGTCAGCATTATTGTTGCCCCCTGTGAAAGTAATGTGTCTACTTTTCTCTGGCTACTTTTGAGATTTTATTTTATTTTCCAGCCCTTGCAGTATGACATGCTTACATGTAGCCTTCTTTGTAAGTATCTTTTTTGGAGTTCGTATAATTTCTTGAATCTGTGGCTTGATATCTTTCATCAATTTTTTACCATTCTCAGCTACTTTTCTTCAGATATTCCTGTTTGTCTTCTAGGACTTTAATCACATGTATGTCAGACTTTTCACCATATACAATATGTCTTCTATGGCCTTTTTTTATTTCCCATGCCTTTTTATCTCTCCTTTAATCTGGATGTTTACTGACCCATTTTATCTTTATTAATATTCTCTTTTGCTGCATCTGAAATTCTGTTAAACAAACAAAGACTCTTAAATACAGGGAACAAACTGGTGGTTGCCAGAAAGGAAGTGGGTGGGGAAATGAGTAAAATAGATAAAGAGGATTAAGAAGTATAGACTTCTAGTTATAAAATAAATAAGTCATGAAGATAAGCCCATGTATTGAATTTTTAATTCAGTTCTTTTTTATTTTTCCATTATATAATCACCATTTGATTCTTGAAAAGAAAAGAAAAAGTTTAAATCCCTTTCTCATTACACCAGTGTGTGGGTTGTTTATGGATCTCCTTCTGTTGTCTGGATTTTTTTACTCTTTGTTTCCAGTCATTTGTTTCTGTATCCTAGGAGTTTTTTATTGAGTGGTAGACATTGTATATGAAAAAATACAGAAGCTCTGGATGATTATTTCTTCCAGAGAGGATTTCATTTCTGATAGGTAGAAGGGAGTGTAGTCAAATCAAGGTTGATCTATTTCTGCTTTGCCCCTATTCATGGAAAGTATCTCTAGGGCCTCAGCTGAAGGTTTGTGTTGTTTACTAGACCCTTCAACCCTAGTAAGCTCTGAAATCCAGCTTCTGGCCCCAATTACCTGCAGGATGGATGAAATTTCTGCTCACCTCCTTAGCCTCCCAGCTCCTGCTCTCAACCTACACATGTGCAACTTTGGGGTTAACATATATTTCAAGGAGAAACTGCATGCAGAATTATAGGTTTACTTCTCTGAGTTTCGTCCTCTCTGAGATCTCAGTCCCTTGGCTATTGGCAACTTCATGTTCCAGCCTCTGGCTCAATGAGACTATCACAGGCCCTAGACCTCTGCTTCCTACATGGCTTTTCTTCCTCTCACATTTAAGTGGCAGATTCCCTGAAAGGGGAAAAAAGTGAATTTTCCTCTTCTTCAATTTCACATCCTTTCAAATCCTGACCAGTTTCATCTTTTTCTGATGCCACAAATAAAGTGTGGCCTCTCAAAGACATCCAGACCCAAATCCCCAGAACCTGTGAATGTGTTATATTGAATAACAAAAGGGAATTAAAGTTAGAGATAGAATTAAGGTTTCTAATCAACAGACTTTAACATAGGAAAATTATCATAGATTATTCAGGTAGGCCCAATCTAATCACATGAGCTTTTAAAAACAGAAGAGAGGGGCACCTGGGTGGTGCAGTTGGTTGAGTGTCCGATGCTTGGTTTTGGCTCAGGTTATGATCTCAGGGTCATGAGATCAAGCCCCAAGTAGGGGTCCACATTCAGCAGGGAGTCTGCTTGGGATTTCTCTCTCTCTCTCCCTCTGCCCCTCCCACTCATGCCCTCTCTCTCTGTCTCTCTCTAAAATAAATAAATCTTTTAAAAAATAAATAAATAAAAAGAGAAACAGAAGATGGAGGCAAAAAGAGAGATGCAACATGAGAAAGACAACATGCAACATGACAAAGAGAGATGCAACATGACAAAGAAGATGGAGTAAGGGTGCAATGAGCCAAGGAATGTGGTAGCCTGGGAAATGCCCCTTTGTTTACAGCCAGCAGGAAAACTGGCACCTCAGTCCTACAGCCAAGGAATTGAATACTCCGGTCAATCTGAATGAGCAGGAAGCTGGTTCTCTCCTACAACGTCCAGGAAAGAGCACAGCCTGCCAACATCTTGACTTTTTTTTTTTAGTTTATTTATTTATTTTAGAGAGGGAGAGAGGGTGGGGTGGGGGAGGGGCAGAGAGAGTCTTAAGCAGACTCAGCTTTGAGCATGGAGCACAATGCAGGGCCTGATCCCATTACCCTGAGATCATGACCTGAGCCAAAACCACGAGTCTGTCGCCCAACCGACTGTACCACTCAGGCACCCCAACACTTTGATTTTAATCCATGAGGCCCATACCAGACTTCTGACCTGGAGAACTGTAAGATTATACATTTGTGTTCTTTAAGCCACTAGCTTTGTGGCAATTTATAATGGCAGCATATAAGACGATTACACAATTGTTCTCTATTTTTTTCCTAGCTTTTATAATTTCCCAGGTCAAGGATTAGTCACCCATAGCTTGATGTATCCATCAGAGTTCAGTCACAGAAGCAGAACTTGTGTGCATAATGGGATAAAGATTTTGTTATAGGAATCAGATGTGACATAGTTGTGGAAGGAGCTGGGAAAGTAAAAGCCTAGGAAGGAAGTTGGAGGATCAGAGAAAAAGTCACCAACCCCTCAATTTGAGAAGCAAAGCACAACCACCTGCCAAATGGCTGCAGAGTGATGGCTTATGGGAAGGCCTGGAGGAAGCCAGGCTTCTGTATAACTACCACCTCTGTGGGTTCACCACCAAGTGTCTGGTAGTGACATTGGAGCCACTGTTGGTCAACAGGGTCTTCCATCAAGAAGAAGAGCTGCATCCAGAACAGAGGAAAGGGAGAACATGCTAGAGCTATCAGCACTTCTGTGTTTGTCTGTAACTGCCTCTAACCACAAGGAACTTCAAAGGTTAAAAACTGCTTCACTTCCATATTCCAAATCTTGCATAAATTTTTTTTTGTCCAACTCTAACTCAGATCCATAGAGGGAAGGGGATTCTGGAAAAGGGGTTTCAGTTTCATCAAGCTGACGCAGTACTGGTGACCACAGTCCACGCTTTGTCAATTTGGCACCCATACATATCGCTTTTAACCATATTTTAAAATCCTCCAAATAAAAACAATAGCAAAATGCTTCCACCTAACATGCTGCATGCTAACCTTTGTGGGCTTCCTCCCCAAAACCCAGTATCTCAATCTAACTATAAGAAAAGCATCAAATAAATCTCAGTTGACAGACATTCTACAAAATACCTGACCAGTACTCCTCAAACCGTCAAGGCCATCAAAAACAAGGAAAGTCCAAGGAACTATCAGAGCCAAGAGGAACCTAAGGAGACACAACATATATGTAATCTCCTACATGCGATTCTGAAACAGAAAAGGACATTAAGTAAAAACAAAGGACATTTGAATAAAGTATGGGCTTAGGTGAATGGTAATGTATCAAAACTGGTTCTTTCATTATGATAAATATGCCATGCCAGTGTAAAATATTAATAATAGGAGAAACTCAGTGTGGAGTACAGCATTCTTCAGAGATACTATGGGTTGTGTTCCAGACCACTACAATAAAGTGAATTATCACAATTAAGCAGGTCAAATGAATTTTTTGGTTTCCCAGTGCATATAAAAGTTATGTGTATACTATTCTTTAGTCTATTAAATGTGCAATAACATTATGTCTAAAAAGCAATATACATATGTTAATTTAAAAATACTTTATTACTAAAAAATTCTAATTATCATCTGAGCTTTCAGCAAGTAGTTATGTTTTTGCTGGTGGAGGGTCTTAACTCCATGTTGTTAGCCACTGACTGATCAGGGTGGTGGTGGCTGAGGGCTGGGGTGGCCGTGGCAGTTTCTTAAAAGAAGACAATGAAGTTTGCCGCATCGAGTGACTCTTCCTTTCACGAATGCTTTCTCTGCAGCAGGCGATGCTGTTTGATAACATTTTACCCACAATAGAACTTCTTTCAAAATTGGAGTCAGTCCCTCCAAAACCTGCCACTGCTTTATCAACTAAGTTTATGGAATATTCTAAATCCTTTGTGTCATTTCAACCATCTTCACAGCATCTTCACCAGGAGTAGATTCCATCTCAAGGAACCACCTTCTTTGTTCCTCCATAAGAAGCAACTCTTCAGCCGTTCAAGTTTGGTCATGAGATGGCAGCAATGCGGTCCCATCTCCAGGCGCCACGTCTGATTCTAGTTCTCTTGCTGTTTCCACCACATCTGCTGTTACTTCCTCCACTCAAGTCCTGATCCCCTCAAAGTCCTCCATGAGGGTAACAATCAACTTCTTCCAAACTCCTGTTCATGTTGATATTCTGACCTCTTACCATGAATTGTGAATGTCCTTACTGGCATCTAGAAGGGTGAATTTTTTGAGAATCGTTTCCATTTACTTTGCCCAGATCCATCAGAGGAGTCACTGTCTATGGCAGCTCTAGCCTTATGAAATGTGTTTCTTAAATAACAAGATTTGAAAGTCTTAATTACTCCTTGATCCATGAGCTGCAGAATGGATGTTGCATTAGCAGTTCATGAGAACAAGGTGAATCTTGTACATCTTCATCAGAGCTCTTGGGTGCATTGGCAATGAGCAGTACTATTTTGAAAAGAATCTTCTTCTCTGAGAAGTAGGTTGCAGCAGTGGGTTTAAAATATTCAGTAAACCATGTTGTGAACAGATGTGCTGTCATCCAGGCTTTATCCCATTTACAGAACACAAGCAGAGTAGATTTAGCATAATTTTGAAGGGCCCTAGAATTTTCAGAATGGTAAATGAGCATTGGCTCCAGCTTAAGGTCACCAGCTGCATTAGCCCCTAACGAGAGAGTCAGCCTGTCCTTGGAAGTTTTGAAGCCAGGCACTGACTTCTTCTCTCTATCTGTGAAAGTCCTAGATGGCATCTTCTTCCAAAAGAAGGCTGTTTTGTTTACACAGAAAATCTGTTGTTTAGCATAGCCACCATCTTGGGTAATTTTAGCTGGATCTTCTGGAGAACTCGCTGCAGCTTCTCCACCAGCACTGGCTACTTCCCCTTGCACTTTGATGTTATGGAGATGACTTCTCTCCCTAGACTTCATGAACCCACCTCTGCTAGCTTCAGACTTTTCTTTCCCAGCTTCCCCACCTCTCTCAGCCTTCACAGAATTGAAGAGAATTAGGATCTTGCTCTGGATCAGGCTTTGGCTTAAGGGAATGTTGTAGCTGGTTTGATCTTCTATCCAGACCACTCAGACTTTCTCCATCTCAGCAATATGGCTGTTTCATTTTTTTACCAGGCTTGTGTTCACCGGAGCAGCACTTAATTTCCTTCACGAACTTTTCCTTTGCATTCACAACTTGGCTAACTGGTTGGCACAAGAGGTGCAGCTTTCTGCCGATCTGGGCTTTCAACATGCCTTCCTCACTAAGTGTAATCATTTCGAACTTTTGACTTGAAGTTGACCATGCAACTCCTCCCTTTCACTTGAACACTTTGAAGCCATCGTAGGATTATTAATTGGCCTAATTTCAATATCACTGTGTCCCAGGGAACAGGAAGGCCCAAGGAAAAGGAGATAGATGGGGGAACAGGTGCTCAGTGAAGTAATCATAACATCAGAACACATGCAACATTTAAGAATTAAGTTTGTCGTCTTATATGAATGGGGTTCATGATGTCCCAAAACAATTACAATAGTAACATCAAAGATCACTGATCACAGATCACCATCACCAATATAATAGTAATGAAAAAGTTTGAAATATTGCGAGAATTAACCAAAATGTGACATGGAGACATGAAGTGAGCAAATGCTGTTGGAAAAGTAGCAAGGTTAGACTTCCTCGATGAAAAGTTGCCACAAACCTGCAATTTGTAAAATCCACAATATCTGCAAAGCACAACAAAACAAAATGCAATCAAATGAGGTATGCCCATATGTGGGAACTTTGTATTATCTTTGCAATTTTTCTATAAATGTAAAGCTATCCTAAAATAAAACTTTATTTCAAAAATAGGATATAAAGATTTATTCATTTGGGGGTGATGTTCTTTTCTCTAAACGATAATTCCCCTTTGATATCCTGTAACTTAAATACAAAGATCCATGGCTAACCACTATTAATACCTCTTATGTTAGCTAACAGCGGAATGGGAAGGCGGGCAGGGGGTGGAGATGAAAGAAAAGAAGTCTTTAATACCTAAATAAATATGCTGTATTCATACAAAAGATTTTTTTTATTTATTTTGAGAGAAAGAGGCAGGGAGGGGCAGAGGCAGAGGGAGAGAATCTTTTTTTTTTTTTTTTAAGATTTTATTTATGTATTTGTCAGAGAGAGAGAGCACAAGCAGAGGGAGCAGCAGAGGGAGCAGCAGAGGGAGAGGGAGAAGCAGACTCCCCACTGAGCAGGGAGCCCAATGCAGGACTCAATCCCAGGACCCTGGGATTATGACCTGAGCCGAAAGCAGACATTAACCGACTGAGCCACCCAGGCATCCCGGGAGAGAGAGAATCTTAAGCAGACTCCACGCCCAGTGCATGAGCCCGACGCAGGACTTCCATCTCATGACCCTGAGATCATGACCTGAGCTGAAATCAAGAGTCAGACGCTCAACTGACTGAGCCACCCAGATGGCCCTGTATTCATACTAAAGTAAGGAAGAAACACTCATAAGTGTCCAGTGGTCATAGCTGGTATTTATGACTTCCTTCTTCCACGAGCCAGTCTCCATTCCTGTTGCTCTCATCAGTAAACACTTCAGCTGGGATGCTTTGCCTGAGGGGGTGACCCTTCCTGTTTCTGTTCCAGTGCTCTTTTGCTGTGCAACGGACCACCCCAAAACCCAGTGGCTTAAAACAACAGTGATTTATTATTTCTCATGATTTGGGGGGCCAAGGGTTCACGCAGGTCTTCACTAAGTGGTCCTACTGCACATGGCATCATCTAGCCATTACTCAGCCACATGCAGAGGGCCACTGAGCTGCACCAGAAGGATCAAAAAGGCTTTGCTCGTAGATTTGGAGATTTTTTTTTAATTTTATTTTATTATGTTTATCACCATAACATCACTAGTTTTCGATGTAGTGTTCCATGATTCATTGTTTGCGTATAACACCCAATGCTCCGTTCAATACGTGCCCTCCTTAATACGCATCACCTGACTAACCCATCCCCCAACCCCCCTCCCCTCTAGAACCCTCAGTTTGTTTCTCAGAGTCCATAGTCTCTCATGGTTCATCTCCCCCTCCGACTTCCCCCCCTTCATTTTTCCCTTCCTGCTATCTTTTTCTTTTTTTTAACATGTAATGTATTATTTGTTTCAGAGGTACAGGTCTGTGATTCAACAGTCCTTACACAATTCACAGCGCTCACCATAGCACATAATTTGGAGATTTTGAGCCTCAGTGATCTCTCCTTTCGCTTGTGACGAGCTTTGGCTTCCTCACAGCATGGTAGTTTCAGGGTAGTTGAACTTAAAAGACAACTGGCATTTAAAAGAGATGAAACAGAAACCACCAAACCTCTTAAGGCATGGCTCAGAAGTCCCACAATGCCCCTTCTGCTATATTTGGCTCTCAAAGCTAGCCGCGAGGCCAGCCCAGATGAAAGGGGAAGGGAAGTACACTCTCCCTCTTGCTAAGAGGAACAGCAAAGAATGTGTGCCCATCTGCAATCCACTAAACTGGTCGTGGAAATTTCCTCTAAGGTAAATTCCCAGAATTGGCACTGTGACCTCAAGGGTGTTCATTTTAAAAAATTTGACACATGTCCAGATGGCCCTCCATTCAGTTTTACCAGTCTGCATTCTCATTAGTGGTGTTTACCAATCAACTTCTCTGTGCCTTCACCAACACTGGGTGTCATTACCCTTTTGAGCCTTTACCAGTTTAAAGAAGGGTAAAGTCTGATTGTTGTAGGGTTTTGTTTTTTGGGTTTTTTTCCGCATGTGTGAATACATTGACACTGAGCATTTTGCATGTGTTTATTGGCCATGTCTAGATGTTCTTTTTTTGAATTGCCTAATCTTGTACTTTGCCCATTCTTTTCTTCAGCTATTCTTGGTTTGAGTGTTGATGTTGGTCTGAAATCTGGGTTATTAAAGTTGAACCGACCTCAGGCAACCCTACTGGGTTTTTAAATATTATGAATTACTCTTGCCCAAAATAATCTATCTTCATTTCCATTCGTTTATTCTTTATTTCCCTGGATCATCACCATTTTCAGTCCTTTTCTTTTCTTAGATTCACAACATTAGAACTGCAGATCACCTCGGTTTTCAGTTGAGGCTATTGACACAAAAGAAGAAAGGGTCTTGTCCAGAGATTCTGAAGGTGGGTGGGGGGGGCCTCCTCAGTTTGGACCCATAGGACCAGCCTTTCAGCTTCTGGCCAAAATGACACCAACAATGCATTTAGCCCCTTTACCTAAAGGTTTGTGTCCTTAGGTCTGGCACTAAGAAATTCAGTCTATCTATAACTTCTGCCTGGGTCCTAAATTCTCCCTGCCTCTAACTGGCTCTACCTCTTGCTATGTGGCATTTGATAAATTAGGTTCACTTTGGGGCCTTGGATTCTCCAATTAAGCAAGAGCATTGAACTTTTTTTTTTTTTTAAGTTTTGATTTATTTTGAGAGAAAGCACGAGCAGAGACAGAGGGAGAGAGAGACTCTCAAGCAGCCTCCACACCAGCTCAGAGCCTGATGCGGGGCTCGATCTCACGACCCTGAGATCATGACCTGAGCCGAAACCAAGAGTTGGATGCTCAACCAACTGAGCCACCCAGGCGCCCCAGGAGCATTGAACTTCTGCTAGATGACTCTAAGACATACTTTTTCCATTGAAGTCTGTTATTTAAGAGGGACATTTATAGAGTATGCATTAGGGGAAAGCAGCATAGATGGAAGGCAAACCCTTTAAGAAATTGGCTTCAGCCTAAGAGGTCTATTTTTGAAGGGAACTTAATCAAAACTTTTTTAAAATAGTTTTTAATTATAGGTTTGAAACTTTGTGTTATTTGTAATACCTTTTTAGAAGCATGAAAATAGCATTTCTCTCTGTACCAACTTTGTGCTTTTCCATTTGGTAAACACTGATTTTATTTCTCTCCGTGCCTGTAGGAGTAAACCAAGCCAACTCAGCACTTCCTGTTTACCTCCTGGTTATACATATCATAGATGGCGACAAACCTGATTCCTGAAATAAGCTCCCTTGGTTGACTTCTGCATTTTCTGGTGAGGCAACCAGCCTGTCAATACTTGAACAATGAGTTTGGCTATCAAAGGCTTGTTCTGACATTACCCCTCCAAACTGTGGGTGGAAAGGAGAATCACTTAATGTAATGGTAGGGATAACATAATAGTAGGATTTACAGTTAAATGGGGGCATCACACAGTACCTTTCACTGGAGAGTATCAAAACAGTTTCAACTTTTAAGCTTGGAACATGTGACATGAGCGAACACAAAGATAGCAAATAAGCGGGTTTCCTCTGGAAAGTCTCAGTGCTCGAAATATCTATTTTTTAAGGAAGAAAATTGAGTTTTATGTGTATTGAGTGACTAAAGTGTAAGCTTAGAAATATTTTATGTTTCCATCACAGTTTATTCTGCTTCGCATAAATCAGCAGAGCCAACCATAATTTACCATTTACTAGGGCTTTCTCAGTTGTTTTACACTCACGTCAGACACACCTTCGTACAAGTCCCTCTGGGTCAATAGTTTAGAAATTCTGCCTCTTCCATCCCCTTCTCCTCTCAACACTTATGGAAATATATGCTAATTGGAACAGAAGCAGCCTACCCAGCTAATAGGGTTAGACCACTCTTAACACAAGATTAATGAGATAGAAGTTTAAGGAAAAAACAACATTTCTCAAGCAGTAAGGGTGTAGATGCCAAGTAAAAGCCAACACCCCTTCTGGATCAGTCAGACCCCAAGCTTTGTTTGCCCTTGACTTAGTGGAAGAGGAAATCTTGTCCATCCGTCCCTGCCGTGCCCTCTGTTGCCACCCTCTGACTCAGCATAGCAGGCTCTCCCACCTTCCCTGAGACCTCGGCTCAGCAGTCACCGTGGTGGAAAACAAGACCACAGACTCGAGATGTAGAGTGAGACCCCACACAGTGCTTACTGGGCAGACACGCCGCCGAAAGGACTGAGGAGGCACGAGCATACCACAGGGGGCCCCCTGTATTCGTGGCTGCTTTTGTAGGTGTGTGATCGACGTGCATAAAAGAGGGCATTCAGAGACAACGGATATTTAAAGTCACAGATACTGGCAAGAAGTTGTTTGTAAAATGTTCTACATCCCCACTGTGTGACTGAACCATGGGTCAGCAAACATTGAAATACCTTTCAAGCCCAATCAGGGGCTTAGAGAACAGTATTTGCTAAGAGGAAGAAAAGCCTAAGTATCTTATCAATTTGCCAAGACTGTAATTGACATAGTGTGTGATGAATCTATATTACTGGGGACGAGGGGTTGGTTTCCTCTAGATTTCCACCTCTTCCAGGGTCCAAAGCGTGGCACACGCTCAGCTCTTTCTACACGCCCTAAATTCTTCCATTACTTACCAATCACACTGGAAACAAATTTTGCATGTTTCAAAAGTGATGTTCTTTCACTTTAGTTTCTAAATATTCTCCACCGGCATTCAGGCTCCTTGGAGAAATAGAGGATTCAGGACTGCGGCAGGGAAAGTTGCGTGGGACATCTCTGAGCCCAGAACATCCTAATTCAACAGAAAATGAGAAATTGCTCCTGAACTATGGGAGCATGTCAGAAATGGGAGCTTGAAGAGGCTCTCACTTGCCAGATCTGGGACAATTTGTCCAAATAAATAATGATAGTAAGGGGTTATCACCCATAGAATAAAATAAATATCCTTGAGTCCATACAATATAAATAAGTAAAACAAAAAATACAGGAGAAAGCAAAAGCTCTTCTGCTGTAGAATGCCAACTAATAAATATAGTTGGAATCATGGCATTAAAAGATCATCAACAGGGGAGAAAGGGGTGGATATTTACATAGTCTCAAATTATCTCCCCACAAATTACTCATTAATTACAAATGAAAGCTAATAACAAGGAAAAACCCAATGTCCTTTCAATTATTCATTGCAGATACTGGAGTTTTTTTTAAAGATTTTATTTATTTATTTGACAGAGCACACATGCACACATACAAGCAGGGGGAGTGGCAAAGGGAGAAGCAGGCTCCCTGGCTGAGCAGGGAGCCCAATGTGGGGCTCGATCCCAGGACCCCAGGATCATGACCTGAGCCAAAGGCAGCCTCTTAACTGACTGAGCCACCCAGGTGCCCAATTGCTGATATTGTTAATTAAAATATGTTTTTATCGGGGCACCTGGATGGCTCAGTCGGTTGGGCATCCAACTCTTGATTTCCAATCAGGTCGTGATGTCAGGGTCCCAGGATTGAGCCCCATGTCAGGCTCCCTGCTAGGCACTGAGCCTGCTTGAAGATTCTCTCTCTCCCTCTCCCTTTGCCCCTCACCCTGCTCGTGTGCTCTCTCTCTCTAAAATAAATGAATAAATCTTAAAAAAAAAAAAAAAAGGAAAAAATATGTATTGTTTTGGTTCACAAATGGTTAAGTGCTTCTTTTGCTTTAATTCTGTCATCAGCCCCCACCATTAAATAAGAAACACAGAAATTCATTTATAACAGTTGAAAGAATATGTCCAATGATGACAAATCCTTTGATAAAACATACTTTGGGTAAATGCCTAATTCAGCTCTTTTTGTTTAGACTCAATCTGGAAACCATTCTCCCCTCCAAAAGCCAGAAGAGGCTAACTCTGTGGCACAGCAGAGACAGACAGGAGCAGAACTCTGAGCCCTGGGATCAGAGGGAGTAGAGGGAGACTGGGACCTACGGGGCAGTGGGGGCAGAGAGGGGTCTGTTCCCGGACGGCACCTGACTTCCATCTGGTCCCTTCCCTAGTGAGGAGTCTGGCCCTCTTTATTTCCCCTTTTGTGGTCTCTGGGAGACCAGCAACACTGTTTTCGATTACAGTGATGGTTAGGGATCTGCAGCAGGCGGGATACTGGGGTCCAGAGAGGGCAACCCGGGTAAGCAGGCCGCCTAGATAATGCTGGCTCAGCTGGGCTCCCAGCCACCTGGTTATGTGATGGACTACACTCACATTCCGGGGGGACGGGACCGGCACCTCGGAGACTGCATTCAGACGTTAAAATACACACCCACAAAACAGCCATCCCAGACCCCTAATCTTACTTTATGACCAAACTGTAATTACATTATAGCAATTACTTGAATATTACATTTTTATTACTGTTATGTCATTATGTCTACTAGGAAAAAAATATGCCTACTTTAACCAATAAAATTCTTAATGACTCATTTAAGCTGTGTCTACATGAAACCCCTGACTTAAACATTTTGGTCAAAATAATTTTTCAGGCCTGGGGGAAGAAGAGGGTTATCCTTCACCTCCATGATTGACCAAAAAGCAGGAAAACTTCCATTTGTAGATGTACTTCTAGAGATGGAAAAGTCCTAGCCCAGGCTAGTCAGAAAGTTACGATGGTTACGCTTAAGAGATGTATTTATAAAGCCATCAATTCTTTATCATCTGTTGATCAGTTTTAACTACTGACAAAAAGTAGAGCTGAGATCTCAGGACACATCCGCCTCTCCGTCCTCAAACGCATGGAGGCACGTTTGATATACTCCGAAAATGTCGAGTCAGTCCGACTGCGGAAGGATTCTTTAGAGGCCGAGTAGGCCAGTTTTGCAGCCCTTTTACTCTGGGAGCCAGTGATTTATTTAGAACTCACTCAGGACACTCCCCAAATAAAGTTACTCATGTGAGGTACTTAGGTTTTTTAATCATTATATTTTTCTTCATTACCTCTTTTTAGGTAGCGTCTCATTTTCTGAATGCCTTATCTTGCTTAAGATGTCAGGCTGTCAAACTGAGTACATTTTCTCAGCCGGGGGGACCCTCTCACCCTAACCGCTTCCAGCTTAACCCAAACTGTGTCCTTTCCTAAGCAAAGCAGGCCTAGACAAGTGTAGCGTGCTGTCTTTCTCCGCAATAATTCTACACTTTGAGAGCCAGAATTCAGGCCCTTGAATTTGGAGAATTGACCATATGAGCTGACTAAGTCAAAATATCCAGATTTAACTGCTTTTGAATTTTATCCACACATACTTTACCCCCAAATAGTCTACGTATTGAACAAACACCTTCCTTCGAGAAAATGAAGTTGGCTAACAGGTTTTGCTTCCCCTCGGTAAACCTAGCCCAAGGTTTGTTCTTTGCCTCATTTTTCTTAATCCTTTTGGCAAATATATGTCCTATATAATTCAGTGCCTAATTCTAAAGTTATGTGCATCTGCTGGACATATACACTGTTAAACATTCATGACTGCCTACAAATGTGAAAAGTATTACCAGGTCTATTTTTAACATTGTTTTGGCAAGGCTGTTGCTGTGGGAAAAAAAAAAATCCTATAGAATCTTAATGAGAAAACTGAATGAATCTTTGAAATGTGGTTGTGATTCTCTCACTTATTAAGTGGTGATGTCACTGAAAAGCAAGAAACCGAAGCCTCCCTCATTTGCCGGCATGCTCTAGGGCTACACCAGAAGGGAAATGAAACTGATCTTGAGTATGGTTTGTGCTGAACTGTGCCTTCTCCCACTGCTCCGGGGGCCACATACGTCCCTGCCCAGGACACGTCTCTCACACTTGGTCTTTCATCTCTGCAGGCCTGCGTCAATGGAAGGGTGCACTGTCTGCATGTGTTTTTTTAGGGAACGTGATCTGCCTGCTGGCTCTTTCTCTGTTCATTACCCACATTTGTGTGAGAGAAAATAACCACCTTGTTCCAGCTGTTGGAGCAAGACCGGAGTTTGCTCCAGCTCACCTGAGTCCCCGGGGTCACTTTATTAGCAAGTGGCAAGAAGTCCAAAGAAGTCTAGCAGGAGGGGAGAATGTGAGCCTATGAAGGAGGCCTTTCCTCCTGTCCTCGCTCCCAACCCCCACATCTCTCCAGACCTCCTTGCCACCCAACATTTGAATCCTACCAAGGGGGGCATGAGACCTAGCGGAACAAGGTGTCAGGCTGTTTGGTTCTGGGCAGCAAGTGGGCTGGCTGGGGCACCAGGCCAGGGGGCCCACGGGGACATGCGCTCCTGGCTTGGGCTTCACTTGCCAAGCCTTGTGTCCCTGCACTGACTTGTGTCAGCCAAGATCAAGGTCCCCTCAGAGGGAGCATCGTTTCTTGTTTCTCTACTTTGAGGAGGCACTTCTTGTCATCCTTCTGCCCTGACAGGATACACTTTTCTGGTTTGTATCAACTTGCTGTGTGTGCTCACAGGAGCCCTGGGACTGGTCCTGCAGGAATGACGCCACAGCATATGGATGGGGCAGAGTTCTGCTGCTTAAATGTTGGCTGGGTTGGCAGTCAGTATTAATGGTGTCATTACTTCTAGAGAAAAAGTGCTACAGAAGAAGTTATTTTGTCCCGGACAAAATGGCTCATTGCTCCAAAGTCCCAGGATCACCCCTAGCTTCAGGAGGAGGGTTTTTCGTTATCATTCAGCCTAAAGCCTACAGAACCAGTCTCTACAGAGAGAACCATGTTCTGTTCAGATTCGAGACCAGTTTGGTTCTGGCATTAGGGGAAATGGAATGTAAGCGGTGGCCTACCTGTTCTCCATAAATCTGCCATAAAACCATGGGATCACTGGAGCTTAGAGCAGAAAGAAGCCTCAAGCCCTATAAGGTCCAGTCGCCACTTTCCAAGATGGGCCCACAAACTTGAGGCACTGGCCCTCACTGGCCTCAGCCCCCAAGCCTGCTTCTCCCCCAACATCCATTCTTCCCCCATCCTGGTGCTCTAGATCTTGGCGGGGGGGAGGATTCTGATTCTTGGGCACGAACCCACTGGTGTTCCACTTCCTTCCACAAGTCCTTTGGGAAAGGCTTCTCTGACATCAATAACCCAGTGATGTCTACCATCCACACAAAAGGATGTGATGGCTCTCCACTGGCCATCCATGATTTCCAGAGGCTTCCAAAGGAACTAGTCCAGTCCTTGACCCAGTCCCAACCAAGCCAGCATGACACCCATTCTCACCAATGCTAGAGGACTCTGCATTTTTGCCTTGGCTTCCGGGGATCCTTTCCAGTCCACTGAGATGATACAAGAACCCATTCTATCAATCCTCACTCCCCACCCCACCCCCAGGACACTCTTGTTTCCACCCCCTTCACCCTCTCACTGAGATCCAGCTTCAGCTTGGTGGAAGAAATCCCCTGGAGCCAGCCTCCTGAATGTTTCCTCTGCAGAGAGACTCCTGCTAGGCCCCACCCAGCAGCTCAGACTTGTGCCCAGATACCCCAGCCCAGAGCCCTGTCTGGACAGTGATTTGGACTAGTGCCCTACCCTCCTTTTAGTGTTGCTAACTCCAGCACCATGCATTTATTTATTCCTTTCTTCTGCCCTTCACCCCCACTGAAGTCCCAGATGCCTCGCAGCAAAAGCTACGCTAGGGACGACACATGGCATTTGAACCCACCCGTGGAAGTCTCTTTGTCTTTGCAAGAAGGATATTAATTTGGCAGGTTAATTTGGTAAATCTATAAATCAAGCATGGGGATTCTGACTTCAAACTATTATATTTATGATGCTGCGTATTAGTTTAACAGATTCCACAGAAAGAATTCATTTGTTACAATAATGTTTTTATAAACCTCAAATAAATATTGGTTTTCCTTTTGGAGACTGCCTCTGACACACTAATATATTATTCTTATATTACAAACTCACCTAAGATCTGAACAAGACACCATTTGATGTGACATTCCGTCCTGCCGCCCAAGAGTGTGGCTGGGGAAGAGCTCCTCAGGGCTGGCCACCATATTGTTCTTCTCGGTGACCAGTTGCATATGCTTCTGCCACTGACTGAGATATCAAGCTCAGCCTTGATGATTAGTTCTAACTGATTAATTGTTGGCTAAGTAATCTACAAGCTCTGTATCCGTTAGCTACTGTCACATAACATACACTTCCAAACTCAGCTTAATCCAGTAAAGCTCTTATTGTTGATGAGTCCAGAGGTTGTCAACTCTCAGCTGGCTTCATCATGCATCTGTGATCTGCTGTGGGTTGGTAAGCAGCTGTGTTCTTCTTGGCTGGACACTTGGGAGTCAGGTGACTACGTCTGGTATAGGATGGCCATGGCTGAGACAACTGGTCTCTTCTCCATGGTCTTACCCTCCAGCAGTTAGCAAGAATCCATGAGAGATTCTTGCTAACTGCTGGAATCCAGGTCTCTTGAGTCTCTTGAGTCCTAGGCTCAGAACTGGTATGGTGTCACTTCTGCCATTTTCTATTGGCCAAAACAAACCAAAGACCTGCCCAGATTCAAGGGGTGGGGGAAAAAAGTTCTTCTTTAACTGCAAAGTGACCTTGCAAAGGGTGTGGACAGGGAAGAGTGACAAAGCGTGGATATTTTTGCAGTCAATCTACCAAAGCTTTGTTAATAGCTTTTATTTTCTTAAATCTAAATGTAGGTGACTGACTGAATGTCTTTATAATGCTAAATCTCTTTCAGTTGTATTTTTTTACATAATGTGCCAGCTAAGGAAACTAGAGCCTCTCGCAGTTTAAATTGCTTGCCAGGAGCTAGTAAGTGGCAGCACAGGACTAGAATCCAGATTTCCCAATGGCAAGTTCAGAGCCATTTCCATTATTCCACTCAGATGACCCCCTTTGGCCTGTGACATGCATTTATAAAAATAGTTTCTTATCTGGGGGCGGGAGCAGTGTGTGGCCATGTGGTGAGGTGGGGGTAAGACTCATTGCTCCAAATCAGGCCTGACCCCATGGTCCTGGTCTCTGTATCCCCTTAGCACAGTGTTGGAACCCCCAAGCCAAATAATCCCGGAAAGATACTGTACTCTACACACCACCCTTGGACACTACATTGAAGACTGACTCTGTGACTCTTGTTCACTTGAATTCTCTTATTTCTTGCTAAATTCGGGTCTTCCAGCTATGCCCTGCCTTAGCACTTTTGTCTGTTTCTACTGTCACGCTTCAACTTCTGGCTGCATATCCCAAGCTCAGACCTGCTGCTTGCACCCTCAACCCCCTGCCCTCCTTTTCTGGAGGTCTTCTTGACATCTAAGGGTTATTGATTTCTTTCCCAGGACCCTGGCCCTTGTCGAGTTTCTTTGGGAACAGCTGGTGACCTCACACCCTGCTCAGGTGTGCTGGAAACCATTTAAATGCAACCACTGGCCTTGGAGTTTTAATAAGAAACTTGACCCGGAACTCCTGGCTCTGTAGCAACTTGGTGGCAGCTCGGTGCCGACTGGAGTGTTGCTTCCCCCCGGTCCAATCCTACAGAAGGACTGTAGAAGGTCGGGGTTCTGGGGGTTTGGGCACAGGCTGTGGCACAGCAGCTCCTGGGTCCGGAGGGGACAGCTTTGCTCAAGCCAGCCTCCCTCCTTTTCCTCCCTGGCAGGGGTTTGTTCTCCTGACATCTTCACTAGGGACCATATGCTCGAGATGCAACAGGGGAGGCCAGGTCTGGGGCGAAGAGAAAAAGGTGCGAGGCACTTAGAGGTCACGCCAGACGCTGCCCTTCGTCTCACACAGACACCACCCCCCTGCCCGACGCTGCTCGCAAGACCAGAAGGGGTGGAGTGTCTGCTTGTAACAGCTGAGTGAAAGGGTGTCCCCTTATAGAAGGAAGAAAAAGACTCTTCAAGGTTTGCTCGAGAATGATGAGATGTGGCAGGTCTGAAAGAAGATTTCTTAGCCTCTCCCTCACCACTCCCAGATCTCCTGATCGCAAGCGAAGTGGCGGTGTGCGCAAGACAAGGGGGTGAGAACTGCTTGCTTATTTGCAGTGTCCTTGGGGGAAAGGGGTGGGTTCTAAAAAACAAACAAACAAAAACATACAAAAAAGCCTGACACTCAATAAATAGACCATTTCCAGTAACCGAAGACGAGACGTTCCTGGGAGCTCCCGAGCCCCTTCTGTTTGTTGCTGTTCTCCAATTAGCCTAGAATGCCCACAGATTGTGCTAACGCAGCACTAAGCCCCCGTGCCAAACACCTTCTCGGGTTTTTTTCCCCTCTGCATTCTGCTAATCCCTGGATGAAACATAATCTCGGAGAAATGTTCAAGGTTGGATACAACGGGGAGGAACTCAGCGCTGGCTCCCACCCAGTGGAAATAACATGCCATTGGACTCGGCAAGGCGGGAATAAGGATGTTGAACAAATACGCTCTCTGCAGCCCTCCTTAGCAACCGCTGGTTGCTTTCCGCGGGAGCCCTAGATCTCCTCGAGTTGTGCCTTCTGCTCCCAGCTTGCAGCACCTGAGAGATGTTTTAGAAGAGGTAAACAGGCAGGGAAGTCAACGAGCACAAAAGTCCAATCAGGAAAAGAATGGAAAGAGAATGAAGTCCTTTATTCCCCTCAAGGGCAAAATGAAAGTAATAAAAACATGTATATGTCATGAATACATAATTCTATTTAATAATCAAACTCCAGCAACATGCAGGCATAATTGTTGTTCGCTTTCTCTGGAACCAGAGGAAAACCTTTCTCCCTATTGTGCTTTCGAGGTGGGATTTCTGAACGAGAAGTTCCAGGTCTCAACTGATCCCTGTCATCTGTGTTCTGATGATAGTAAGAGAAAGAAGATCGGAGAATGGGACAGAACTTTCTGTAGTGAAGAGAGAGGGAGAGAAAGTCATCTAAAAGTACTTAACGATATTACACATACCATTATCTGACATATACACACATACGCAAATGTTTATCTCTCCTTCAATCCCTACGGCAAATCAAACCCTTCTTTTTTACAGGTGAGAATCTGACGTGGAGAGGGGTTTGAGGACACACAGACTGAACTAAGGGGAGAATTGGAGATCTGCATATGATTCTAGACAGAAAACGGAGCTCCGAGCAGTTAGAGAGGCAAAACTCGAGGTTAAAAACTAATCGCAGCAAATCTGTCTACTTTCAGATTGCCAAAAGGCAAATAAATCATAAAACCTGGCCAAAGTTCTAGATCTTTTCCTGAGGGGTTAGAAACACTCAGCCGAGATCTTGCGTCTCTATCAGTTACGGTGAAGAAAACCGAGGCCTTATGATACACGTTTGCCTTAAATTTGTGCTCAAACTAAACCTAAAACGGGTCTCCCTACTCCTGTGGGTCCAGCTCTTGTGAAATCAGGGTGGATCTAAGTGGCCTCTAAGTGACTTGCTCTGGGCCTCTTCCCTTTCCTCTGAAACCATGAACTGCTCTCTGGCCCCCAGGCTACGAAGCCAAACACGGCCACTGACCCCAGCCCTGGCTCGTAGGGCTGCTGTGAATGTGTGCAAACCTGGCAACCACTCCGGCTTCCTGCAGACCATCCAAGACCCTCTGAAACAGCCTTTCTCCTTCCATCCATTGAGCCCTCGACGTGCCAAGCCCAGGGACACACAGCAGCACACAGAGAATGCAATTTCTACAGTGTTTCCTCAGTCAAGCCGAGTGAAGCTCAACTCAGGGCAGATTTCCAGTTAACTGTGGGAGTCTCTCACCCCACCACCTAACACAGTTTGCCAAACTTGCCTGGACGTGGAGGCACTATGAATTAGTAAGAACCTCCTGGGCTTTGAGTTCTGGTTCTGGTCCTGGTCCGCTGTCTGCTCTGGGGCATGACATTGACCTCTTTGGGCTTCGGTCTCTCACCCACATAAAATGGAGGTGAGAATTCCTCCCTAGCAGGATTGGAGGCAATGCCGAGAGCGCAGCCAGTGAGTGGGTCCCCTTCCGACAGCACCTTCCATTGTCATCAGCATTATCTCTAACTCTCTCATGGCTTCAGAGGATTTCTTTTTCCTGCCACAGTAAACAATCACCAAAAGCCAAATGTTCCATCCACTCCCTGTCTTTCGTTTCTTTATTGTTTTTCCTCTGATGATTTCCTCCAGAAAAGTATTTTGCCTGTCTCCTGGGTGAGTGTATTCCTGGCCAAATTTTTTTTGAAAACCTTTGGCAGAGGGGAGCACCCTTCTGCTAAAATGCCATCAGAGAAGAGAATGGAAGGGAGAGACAATAAAACCCTTTCTATCTAGAGAGCCTTCTACAGACCACAGTGCTTCTGAATCCCACAGCAACCCTGAGAAGTGATCAGAGCCCAGACTGTCAGCCCATTTGCAAACGAGAAAACTGAGGTTCGCAGAGATTGTATGGCTTGCCTGGGGCACATAGCCAAGACATGATGAAGCCAGATCTCTAAAATAGGTCTCTGATTGCACATCAGGGCTCCTTCCACCGCAGGGAACCTCTTCTAGGAGAAGTCCTTTTTCTTGTTCTATACCAAAGGCAAGAGAGGTTTTCAACTATGGCCTGAGAGTGTGGGAGTTGGGTCTCAGAGTGGCCCAGGCCTGCCTCACACCCAGCATTTGCCAAAGGGCTCTTGCTATAACTTCCTCTCCCAGAACACAAGGAGTTAGGCCTCCTGTTTCTTTTTCTTTTCTTTTTTTTTTTTTTTAAAGATTTTTATTTATTTATTTGACAGAGAGAGACACAGTGAGAGAGAGAACACAAGCAGGGGGAGGGGGAGAGGGAGAAGCAGGCTTCCCGCCGAGCAGGGAGCCCGAAGCGGGACTTGATCCCAGGACCCTGGGATCATGACCCGGGCCGAAGGCAGACGGTTAACGACTGAGCCACCCAGGTGCCCCATGGGCTCCTGTTTCTTAACTTGGCAGTGGGAGTACTCCAAATCTAGAATTGTTATGAGTCCAGGATCTTATCCGCCAGCCCAACCTCACTCAAGTCTCCACTCGCTACTCCATGTGAAAGTGATTATCCTGCTTGGGCCTTAGTCTCCTCATCTGGTCCCTGGGAATAATAATGCCTACTTGTCACTGTTGCAATGATGTATTCTCATATATCAGCAATGGCCACATTATGGGCATCCTGGGCAGGTATATTATATACCAGGGATTATTCTTGGTATTGTGGGTAAGCAGTGAACAAGACAGAAGGGGACCTTCCTCTTATGGAGCTTAACTGCTAACGGGGGAAGATCAATAATAAAAGAACTGACAATGAACAAGGTACGTTCCCAGCAGTAATAACTGCATTACGGATATATGATTGAACATATAAATTAAAATTTAAAAATTATTCAAACTGAAAGAATTTTAATTTTACATAAATTTGGTTGAATCAGCCACATAGAAAAAGAATTCCTACAAGGTTATTTTTAAAACACAGTATTTTGATTATATATTCCTAGTAAGATACATTTCCAGGACAATGAGAACCAGAAAGAAATCTTAAACACCATTTAGTAGCCTTAGTGATTTTTAGTTCACATTGGAAAATTGATGAGTTCATAATTCTTTTTTTTTTTTCTTAAAAAATGACGTATTTCCTAGTCCTAGCCATTGAAAAGGTTTAGTAGCAATAAGCTCCCATTTTCATGGTCTCTAAATATGATTTCATATCAAAAGGGACCAAAGATTTGTGAAGAAATGGTTGATTCTGTTTATACAAGATGAGCCTTGGATATCTTGTACCAGAAAGCAAGAAAACTATCAAAGATTAATTTTAATGAATCTACTCAATAGAACATAGGACTTAGGAGAGTCTACTTGAAGGGGCTCCTGTTGGCCTAAGGATAATTTGAACACCAAAAAGATTGAAACACACACACACACACATACACATATATATAAAAGCTTAAAACAATTCTAAAAGAAAAATTCACATGTTACTATTTTGTAGGTTACTGAGCCACCAACTCATTATTCCGAAAATTGCTTTTAAAAATTGGGAGGACTCAAGCATTTGGCCCATCTCTCTGTATGAACAGTATTTTGGAGTAACCAAATTGTTGTTAGGGAAAAGTTTTTCTTTGAAGAAGAATTCCAGATAATAAATGCAAGAAAGAATTATAGAAGTATAAAAATCACTGTTTTGCAGCTCCTAATGAAATAATGTATCTAGCAACAATTATCAAAGGTTGCCAAAATCATTGAGTAAAAAGATTGATAGGGAGCTTCCCAGTGGAAGGGTGAGGATGGCACCACCTGCACTTCAATCTTAGCACCCCTGCAGGTTGGGGGGAGCTGAACATTGTATGTTTCATGGTGTGATGGCCCCGATGAATGGTCGCCAAACAAACTTGAATCTGATCCTACCTGAGCCTGTAGCTGTAACCATCAGTGAACAAGAAATCCAGGGGACAAGAGGAAGAAATCAAGCAATACCATGAGGAAGCAATCAGCCAAATAAAAAATGTGGGATCTCCTCCAGGTCAAATATGTTGATTTCTCCACCAAATCAATGGCATTTAAAACATACAGGGTGGTGGATGGGAGAGTTTTTATAAAGAGTAAGACTTGGGAAATATAACAACCAAATGCAATGTATAAACATGCTTGGATTTGAACAAACAAATGTAGCAAATCGGGAAGACAAAATCAGAAAGCTTTGAATAGGGACTGGCTATTGCTGATTTTAAATAATTAATTTTAAACTTTTAAGAGATGATAATGTCATGGAGATATACTTTAATAGTTAGAGATGCACACTGAATTATTCTGGGTAAAATTATTTTTTATTTTAATTCCAATGTAGTTAACATAGAATGTTTTATTAATTTTAGGTGTACAATATAGTAATTCAACATTTCCATATATGACCCAGTGCTCATCACAACAAGTGCCCTCCTTTATCCCCATTACCTATTTCACCCAACCCCACCTACCTCCCCTCTGGTAACCATCTCTTTGGTCTCTATAATTATAAGTCTCTTTTTTGTTTCTCTCTCTCTCTCTCTCTCTCCTTCCTTTTGCTTAACTGTTTTGTTTCTAAAATTCCGCATGAGTGAATTTGGTAATTTATGTGGTAATTGTCTTTCTCTGCCTGACTTGTTTCACTTAACATTATACTCTCTAGCTCTATCCATGTCCTTGCAAATGACAAGATTTCATTCTTTTTATGGCTGAATAATATTCCATTGCATTTATATATCACATGTTCTTCATCCATTCATCTATCAATGGACACTTGGGCTGCTTCTATAATTTGGCTATGGTAAATAATGCTGCAATAAACATAGGGGTGCATGTATCCCTTTGAATTAGTGTTTTTGTATTTTAGGGGTACCCAGTAGTGTTCATAGGGTAGTTTTTTTTTTATTTTTTGAGGAACCTCCATACTGTTTTCCACAGTGGCTGCACCAGCTAGCATTCCCACCAACAGTGCAAAAGGGTTCCTTTTTCTCCACATCCTTGACAACACTTGTTGTTTCTTGTGTTTTTGATTTTGGCCAGTCTGATGGGTATGACGTGTTATCTCATTGTGGTTTTGATTTGCATTTCCCTGATGATGAGTAATGTTGAGTATCTTTTCATGTGTCTATTGGCCATCTGGATGTCTTCTTTGGAGAAGTGTCTGTTCATGTCTTCTGCCCATTTTTAATCAGATTATTTGTTTTTTGGGTATTGAGTTTGATAAGTTCTTTATATATTTTGGATACTAACTCTATCAGATATGTCATTTGCAAATATCCTCTCCCATTCTGTAGGTTGCTTTTTAGTTTTGTTGATCATTTCCTTCAGTATGCAGGTTTTTATTTTGATGTAATCCCCATAGTTTATTTTTGCTTTTGTTTCTCTTGCCTCAGGAGACATATCTAGCAAGAAATTGCTATGGCCGATGTCAGAGATATCACTGCCTGTGCTCTCTTCTAGGATTTTTATGGTTTCAGTTCTCCCATTTAGGTATTTAATCCATTTTGAGTTTATTTTGTGTATGGTGTAAGAAAGTGGTCCAGTTTCATCCTTTTGCATGTAGGTGGCCAGTTTTCCCAACACCATTTATTGAAGAGACTGTCTTTTTCCCATTGGATATTCCTCCCTGCTTTGTCAAAGGTGAATGGACCATATAACCATGGTTTTATTTCTGGGCTTTCTATTTCATTCCATTGATCTATGTCTATTTTTGTACAGGTACCATACTGTCTTGATAACTGCAGCTTTGTAATATGACTTGAAGTCTGGAATTGTGATGCCTCCAGCTTTGCTTTTCTTTTTCAAGATTACCTTGGCTCTTTGGGGTCTTTTGTGGTTCCATATAAATTTTAGGATTGTTTGTTTTAGTTCTGTGGAAAATGCTGTTGGTATTTTGATAGGGATTGCATGAAGTCTGTACAGTGTTTTGGGTAGTATAGACATTTTAGCAATATTTGTCCTTTGAATCCATGAGCATGAAATATCTTTCCATTTTTTTGTGTCATCTTCAATTTCTTACATCAATGTTTTATAGTTTTCAGAATACAAGTCTTTCACCTCTTTAGTTAGGTTTATTCCTAGGTATCTTATTATTTTTGGTGCAATTGTAAATGGGATTGATTTCTCTTTCTGCTGCTTCATTATTAGTGTATAGAAATGCAACAAATTTCTGCACATTGATTTTGTATCCTGCGACTTTACTGAATTCTTTATCAGTTCTAGTATCTTTTTTTTTTTTTTCCGGTGGTGGAGTCTTTAGGGTTTCCTATATGTAGTATCATATCATCCAAAAATAGAGAAAGTTTTACTTTTTCCTTACCAATTTGGATGCCTTTTATTTCTTTTTGTTGCCTAATTGCCATGGCTAGGACTTCCAGTACTAGATTGAATAAAAGTGGTAAGAGTGGACATTCTTGTCTTCTTCCTGACCTTAGAGGGAAACCTCTGATTTTCCCCATTGAGGATGATGTTCACTGTGGGTTTTTCATAGATGGCCTTTATTATGTGGAGGTAGATTCCCTCCAAAACTACTTTGCTGAGGGCATTGAGGGTGAAATTAAATAATATGCCTGTGTGATGGGCAAATTAATGACCCCCAAAGATGTCTACATTCTAATCCCTGGAACCTGTGACTATGTTACTTTACATACAAAAAGGACCTTGCAGATGTGGTTAAGTTAGGATCCTCAGCTGGAGGGATAGCCTGGAATATCTGGGTGAGCCAATCTAATCACATAAGTGATAGAGGAAGGAGGCCAGAACCCAAAGAATGTGGGCAGCCTCTTGAAGCTGGAAAAGGCAAGGAAATGGATTCTCCCCTAGAGCCTCCAGAAAGGAGTCCAGCCCTGAAGACACCTAAAAAATAACCAATTTATGTTGTTTTAAGTCACTAGGTTTTGGTAATTTGTTACAGCAAAAACAGAAAACTAATACATATGGTATCTGTTATAAAATGCTTCTGAAAAAAAATGGTAGAGAATGGATGAAATATTGGGGAAATACCAGTAACTACTGAAATTGGGAGATGGGCACTTTGAGATTCATTACACTATTCTGTCTACTTTTATGTTTGAAATTTTCCACAATAAAAGCACCTTTAAAAACAACTGGGGGAGGGTGGGGAGAAAGAGACGGTTTGAAGGAAATGGGAGGGTGGTTTGTGTTATGGCACGACACTGGAGGTCTCAGACCAGAGACCAACAAGAGAGACACATCACATGGGCTAGTGAGGTGGCTCCTAGTCATCAGTCAGATGCTGAATGATCTTTGTGGGGACTGAACCAGAAGTAAAGGACTCTCTCTAGAAAAACAAAACAAAAACAAAAATAAAAATCCATCCACTTACTGAACATTTCTTGAGCATCTACTGTGGCTTTGATCACTAGCCCTAGACCCATGCTCTAAAGGCTTGACATTTATGAAAGAAACAGAAACAAAAACCAGAAAGATGGCAGAACTCAAGGCCTAGTCACTGAAATTTCTGTGAAATTCCACTCATTTAGTGGCAGAAGTGACTGTAGAGTCTGACTTATCTCTGAGAGTGAGGATAATTTGTGTCCACCCAGCATTTGCCTCACCCCATCCCCATGAAAAGTATTTGTGTTGTCAACACCCTCACTGAGCTCCCAATTGGACTCCCTGGACCCTTCCCACTGCCTCAGGTGGGAAAATAATAAGCATCCTCTCAAACTGGCTCAAGGAAAGGGGCTTTGGTATAAGGAGTCAGGGCAGTAAATGGGGCAGATCTAATAAGGGACAATAGCTGGAACCTAGCTAGCTAGAGGAAACACAGCCGCTTCTCTCTCTGTCACTTCCGCTCACTAGCATTGTCTCCCTTACGCAGTGGGATAACATCTTGAACAGTTTGCTTTCCTTGGGCCTGATCTTATTTGGCCAGTGGCATCCATTCTTTCAGGGAGTATTGGGTTGTTAATCTGAAAGGAAGGGGAACAGACTGTTGAGTTCAAAACTCAGATTATGGAAACCCAAAAGACAAAATCCTCAAGAGCTCTAACACCCTAATCCATCGATTGATGGCACTGATGATTACGAGAAGAAAGACACCACCGGATCCCAGAGATTGGCTATTGCACGGTATGGGAAATGGATGGGACAAACAAAGGGGATGTGACAAAGGAAGATTGGCAGGATCCAGGGCAGCAAGATAGAAGTAGGCTCACCATCTAGAGACTGCCAAATCAGCACCCTCAGACTCCTGGGTCACCATTCACGGCCCTACCCAGAAGCCCGGTAGGGAGTCTCATGGCTAACCAACAAGTATCTCCCATTGGTAGCAGTCTGCACACGGCCTGGTGATTGTTCTGGCATTAGTACTGCCCTAAGACACTGCTCAGCCCCATCCTAAATGCATCTATGGTAATGGCACAAAGCTCCCCAAACAGCAGTGACACACTGAAGGGGGTAGAGTACAGAGCACCTTCCTCTGCGTGGGACAGAATGGCCTAGGATCTTTCCCTAAGCAAGGAGACTGGTGACACCCTGCCCATTTATACTTAGCTCAAAAAAAGCCACTCCAGACCCAGAGGCACTGGTCAATCCCTGCATCTCGAGTCCCCAGTCCACGGACAGACGATCTAATCAGCTCAGCTTGAGGAAAGAGTCTATTCTTGTGTCCCTCATCTGTGGCCAAGGAGCTGGAATTACATGGCTTGCAGCCTCCTCCCCAAAGTTTATGAGGACATGTGCTCAGATTCCTCCCCACTCAAACCTGTTCTCCAAGTCTCCCCACTTCTGGCTGAGGCCATCAGTGTGACCCCACACTGCCGAATCTGGTCGTCACCTCTCTCCTTTCTTACTGACCCTTTCAGCAGCATTTGGCACAGATAATAACTCTGTCCCTTTTCATCCTCTTCTCTGGACATCAGTAACACCATCCTTGCCTGGTTTCCCCTCCCTCAGTTACCATTTCTTCCTGGACTGCTTTGTTGGCTTTTCCTCCTCCGTGGAAGATCTCATCTAGTCTTATGACTTTGAACACCATCTCTTCTCCAGGAACTCCCATATTAATATCCCTAGCCTTGACTCCTCCAATGAGCCTCAAACTGATAGATCCAGCTGTTTACAGGACATCTTCGTTTGGATATCTAATTCAAGCTCCACAATAAATACTTAATAAATGAATCCAGAAGCTTATATGTAGCTGGGGCCAATCTTTCTGTTCCAAGAGAAAGTGTGGCTTAGAAGTAGAACACAAGAGTGGGTAGAGCAGAGAAAATCCTTAGCCTAGGCTGGGTGTTTATGGAAGAAGAAGCAGACTTGAGGATCAGGGAGAGATGACAAAGTAACAGTGGCTTCCGTTCTATAGCACTGTCTTGGGCATTGTCTTATTTGGTCAACACAAACCCCCTCCTTAGGGAGAACAAGAGTGATCCCTCATATTTCTCATTTTTTTCACCCATGAGGGCACCAGGAGTGGGGACGTGATTTCCCAAGGTCACACAGCCAGTTAATGGGATTTGGGTCTCTGGAGTCCGGATCTCCAGACTCCCAGTTCAGTGCTCCTTCATGACCACATACTATACGCTGTCCTACTCTTGGTCTTGGGAAAGTGGAGCAGTAAACCATCTGAATGGTGACACTTCTTCCTCCATACTTGGGTTGCAACCCAGTTTGAGGACTCGGGCAGGCTAAGAAGGTGCCCTTTCCTTCCCTCGATTCCACTGGATCTCATTGCATAATTACTTCTCAACTTCCTATCAGACCTTTGAGCCATGAAAGAAACGTTAGAAGTGGTGAATTCGTGGCAGAGCTGGGGTACAACCAGGACCCCTGCAAACCAAAAAGCACAGTGAATAATATACTTACGCCCCAACACTGCTGAATTTTTACAGTTTGCAAAGATGGCCTAGTTTTCATTTCTAAATAAAACGTTATGACCAGTTGAAGGTCCCTCCCCTAATTCCATTCCCCTCCTCTCCTCCTCCCCAGAGGTTGTGCCCATCCTGACATTGGCATTCACTGTTCCCACTGGTTTCTATACTTACACAGCAGATGTACATGTCTATAAACAGTACATAGGATCAGTCTGTATGTTTTTAAACTTGACATAAACAGCATTATACAGCACAAGCCTTTCTGCAACTTGCTATTATGTTCTTGAGCTTTAACCGTGATGGTAAACGCAAGGCTCGTTCATCCATTTTAGCTACTCAGATACTGTAATTTCTTTATTTATCATCATTTCTTTACGTTCATCATGATGAACGTCTCAGCTCTGTCTGGGGGACACAACTTTTCCACCGTCCTGTTGAGAGACTCTTTTTGCCCGGTGTGTCGCTGTCCCGGCCCAAGCTGCCGGATCTCCGAGACACGTGGCCCAGGGTTTCTCCAGGGACTTCCCTGGAGAGGGATCGCCGGGCCGCCGGACAGGCACGGCTTCAGCTTTACTAGATATTTGCCGATTTGCTCTCCAAAAGTGGTTGTACCAATTTACACCCCCACCCAGTTCAGTAATCTTTCCATTATGCCAAGCTGCTGCCTTATTCTGCTTTCAATTCCTTATAATTTATGAAAGGAAAATATAAAAGAGGTGCTATTACCTTATTAAAAAATCCAGCTTCCTTTCCCTGCAGAAAGGAGAGGAGAAAGAAGGGCAATTGCATATTGGATTAGGGCCTGGCATGCATTCATCAACTTTATAGTAGCGCCGGCTTGGAATTCAGGTCTCCTGAGGGGGGAGTGTGGGGCCACTGGAAACAAGAGACACTTTCACCACGGCCTTCTCCAGGAACGCAGATATAATTTACTCTAAGGTACAAAAACGTTTGCACTTACAGCCTCCCTGGTTCCAATCAGGACATGAAGGGAAAGTGCCAAGACACCAGAGAATAAGCCAGTTCTCATAAACTTTCCAGCCAAGCTCTGCAAACTCTGGAAGGAGGAATCAAGACTGGTAATGAACTTGAGCACTCAGGCCAGGTCAGCTCTGAGCTCTTTTGAACAGTGACTGGCAGCCCCCCTTCCCTACTTGGTGGGGGGAACCTCACTGTCTCCCCCTCCCCGCTCTGCCACCCTGACGCTCTGCCCACCCCCAAGGATCTGCACTGTGTGTCTGCCCGAGGCCCGCACCCTCTTGCCCTCGGGCTTGCTTCAAGGGTAATACATTGCCCCCCAAAGGCCTGTGGGATTCCCAGCTTCTAGTCTCCTCTGAATCTTTCCCCTCCCTAGTCAAGACTCCTCTTGCCCTTTCCTCAGCCTCTGGGACACTGTGCTCAGCACTGTCATGGTACTGGGTACTTAGTCTTGGTCTGCCTGCCTCGGTCCAGACTGGAGAGTGAATTGTCCCAAGCCTGTGGGCACCAGAAAGCAGGGCTGAAGTCTTCTTTATCCTGGTGCCCTGCCCGGTGCGCACCCCCTGGTTCGCTCTAGAAGGAGCAGAGAAAAAGAGAAACAAAGGACAATTGCTCCAGCCCTTCTTTGTGCCCCTCTGTTCCTTTCCATCGTGTGTTGGCCCTCTTATCACTGCATGTTGTGATTATCTGCCACAGTCCGTGTAGCAGAGGAGAAAAGCCGAGCGCATGTTCTTGGTTATCTTCCCTCCGAGGCTGCAGGCTCCCCGGGAGCAGGGTCCGGGCCGTGGCCCAGTGTCCAGTGGGGAGTGAACCGTACGAGGTAGGTGTGCGCTCAAGTCTAAGGCTCACTCCCCTGTTCAGCCCAGTGCCTCCTGTCTCATTAGCCACAGGTACCTCTTTAGACTTCGGTGTAGAATGCAGAAACAAGAGCCCCTCTGCGGCCCTGGCCCCGAAGGAAGCCGGAGACAAGAGAATGCCCAAGGGGAGGAAGAGAGAGACCATTTTAATTGGAAGGCTTTTTGTATTTTCCTTTTCTTCTTGTTTTTAAGTCCCAGTCTTGGATCCTAGAAATTACAGGCTCCTTCAGCATCGCCCCTGCGGTTGGAAAAAATGCTCATTTCACTTTTAAAACAAACAATGGAAAGTTCTTTTTAAAGGAAAAATCTTATTAGCCCAAGTCCAAGCAAATCTGCCCAGAGTTTCAGTCAGCTCTGCAGGCACTGCCCACAGGGCAGAGATGGCCCCCCAGGAGGCAGCCCCGAGGGAGGCTCTGTCTGACCTTCCTACCCCAAAGGCTTCCCTTCTCAGGAGAAGCACCCACCCCTCCCTGTGGGGCCGAGGCGCGCAGAAGACCTCACAGTGAACACACACAGGAGGAAACCGCTCAGACATGAAAGGGAGGAGAATATCCTTTACCCAAATAAACAGCCAGAGGAAGATGCCGAAGGAAGCGAATCCCATCAGACAAAGCCACAAATTAAGATCACAAGAGGCTGGGGTTGGGCGTCAGGCTCTGTCTTTAAAATGTCTTCCAGGAAGCTGCCCCTGGGGCAACCTTGTCCTCGTGGCGGTCCCCCCGCTCCCTCTGGGCCTCCAGCAGCCCCGCAGTGGGCACCTGGGCAAGAGCCGAGTCCTCGGTGACATGGCAGAGCGGGAGGGAGGTGGAGGGGGGTGGGGACGGGGCCGAGAGGGACCACAGTTCAGGGTCACGGATGTGTAAGGGGGCCCATGAGCCCTTCACAAAACCCTGGGTGGCACCCGGCGAGGGAGAAGTGGCCTCTTGCTGGGGCTGCCTCCCCGTCCCTGACAGAGCCCTCTCCACCCACGAGCAAGGCTTTAGGCCTTCCACAAAGAATCCCATGAGCCTACACCCCGGGATTCAAAGGTTGTAACCTGACTCTGGTTGCAGCTGTTCCTCCCTTTCCCCATCGCGCGGCCTAGCCGTCCAGACCGTCATGTGGCCCTGCTCAGGAGGAGGCCATTTCCTCTGAGACACCAATGCAACTTGTGTCGTGACAACAGCGTGCAGCATTCCGATGCCACCTGAAGGCTCCCCTGGTCTTGCTTGAATGGGCCAGTGCTAGGATGTGAGGACACACGACCTGCTGGAGAGACACAAACGGGTACAGCCATCCGGGACAGCCACCTGGCAGCATTTAAGAAAACTAAGCATGTGTTTCCCCAAGTTCTAGCAATCGTTTAGTAAGGGGGTATGTACAAGGAGGTTCGTGTGGCCTCACTTCAGTGCTGGAGAGGTAAGGGGAATCCTAAATGTTTATCCCTAGGGGAACGGACAAGTAAAATGAGGTGGCTGCCTCCGATGGACACCATGTAGATACTCTGTATCAGAAGCTGGGGTCTGTAGGCTCAGTCAGTCAAGCGTCCGACTCTTCATTTAGGCTCAGGGCACAGTCTCAGGGTTGTGAGATGGAGCCCTGTGTCGGGCTCCGTGCTGAGCGTGGAGTGGCGTGGAGTCTGCTTAAGGTTCTCTCTCTCTCTCCCTCTCCCACTCTCTCTCTCCTTCTCTAAAAAAGAGAAGAAGAAGAAGTTGGGGACTGCAGCCAAAGAGCGATTAGAAGGACATTACAGCATTCTGTGTTTACATCGGAAAATAAGAAAGCATCAAAATGAGGGAGATAGCCATGCAACTTAAGAAATTAGGAAAAGAACATAATAACCCAAAGGACGTAGAAGGAAGGAAATAATAAAGCCTAAGGTGGAAATTTATGAAACAGAAAATAATAGAATCAGCAAAGTCAAAAGTTGTTTCTTTGAAAAGACAACCCTCTTTCAAGATTAATCAAGAAAGAAAGAGGCGCATGAAAGCACACCATTTTAGGAACATGTCTACACATAGTGTGGAGATGCCACAGAAAACAAGAGGACATTATGAAGTCTAGAATATCATCATCTCAGTCAGATCTAGGGGCAAACGAGACTCCCCAAGCATAGCTCCTTAGGTAAGCTCCTTGAATGCAGCACCTTTCTAATTTAAGAACTTCAAACAAGACAGACAAGTTAGCCCCTGACATCCAATGTTGGGACATGGCTAACTGCTATAGTCATTCCTGTTCAAAAAGGGGGAAAATGCGAGACACAAAAGAGTCACTGGCCCATAAGATTTCTGAAATCTGGCGGGGAAAATGGTGGAAGTTCGGTGATAAGGGCTCAGTCCGATTTCTGCCAGGAAATAATTCTCCACGGCTCTTACGGCTACCTTCTGGGCTCTTCATGCTCCCCTCTGCAGCTCTTGCTTTCATCTCCTGAGTCATCCTTTACATTTTTTTTTCTCAGTCTGCTTCCTGCCAGTAGAGTTTTGGAGGTCCAAACGTCTATTTATTTTGTACTGTCTCTGTGCCTTTCAGTACAGTCTGGAGATTGTGTGTGTGTGTGTGTGTGTGATTATCTTTAACATTTTTGGTTTTCCTTTGAATTTTATTGGGGTTTTCTCCATGAGACATAGGCCACACACACACACACACACACACACACACACGCCTTTGAGATAAGCCCTTCACCACCTTAGTCTTCTACAATGCCTACACTTGACTGTAAGTTTCTCAGAAGCCCTAGTGTTTATGAGATCTGTGGGACACATCCTTAAGCACTTTATTTTATTTATTTATTTATTTATGAGCGAGCACGCAAAGGGAGGGGCAGAAGGGAGAGACAAGCAGACTCCCACTGAGCAGGGAGCCCAATGCGGGGCTCGATCTTATCACCCCGAGCCGAAATCAAGAGTCGGGTGCTTAACCGACTGAGCCACCCACAGGCGCCCCCATCCTTCAGCACTATAGAGCACCTTTTGTCTAGCCGAATGGAAGCCTGAGGCGCCCCTATATCTTTCTGAGGCCTTAAACAAAGAATTTTGACAGCCACCATCAGCTCTATTGGGGGATTCATTCTTTCCTGGCAGTGCCCTTGATTTGAACTTCAGTTGAAAGATATTTCTTAATTTTATCATCATTTGGTATCTGAAGTGGCTGGGAAGCTTCTAAATCAGCAAAATCTTGTTTCCCTTTTGTTTGGCAGTCTCTTCTTTACCTTATCTCCCTCCTGTTGCATTTTAGTTCAAGCAGCAAGACTTTTAGCGCTCTGGCTGGAAATATCCTTAGCTAGCTCACCCTGTTCGCTGGGGACATCACTTATGTCCATTACCTAAAGGTGACACGGTAGCTAAGCTGGTTGCCACTGCACACCAGGGGTTCCCCTTCATCCAGTTTCTAACAACATGCTCCTGATTTCCCTTAAACCCATGCCAGCCGCCTCCTCCACGTCCAGACTATTCAAGGCACTCCGGGCTTTCATCGACACTCTTGTCAATGTCCTTCAAGCTTCTGCTCACTTCCTGGTTCCAAAGCCAGATCTGTAGGTATGTGCTGTGGCCGCGCCCCTCTTCCAGATACCAAAATCTATACGAGTGCTTGAGCGTTGTGTGACAAATCACCCCAAACATGTATGATTGCACAGAGCAGTTTAGATGAGAGGTTCTGGAGCAGGGCTTCTCATGTAATTATTGTCAGGACTTGGGCGGGGGTTGTCGTTGTTAAAAGGCTCTCCTGGGACCGGAGAACCTGTTTCCAAGGTGGCCCCTTCCCACGGGGGTGGGCGGGAGTTCTCTGTTCCTCACCACTGGCCGCTAAGTGTTGTCAGGACATGGCTGTTGAGAAAGCGATAGGAGAGGGAGTCCACCCTTACGTTTTCACAAGGATTCTGGTTGCCGTGTGGAGAACAGATTGCAGGAAGCCAAGGGTAGAAGTGGGAAACCTACTAAGAAGCTAATAAAATGATGCAAGCAAGAGATGACGTGAGAGCTAAGACTTGCTGAGAGGTTGGATAGGAGTCTGAGAGAAAGATCAAGAAGACCATCAGAGTTTTGACCTAAGCAAACTAGAGGCGCGGAATTGTCACTCACTGAGATGACCACCTTCCATATGATTCAGGAATCTTGATTATTCATATTTTACAAGTGAGCAAAGTCGGGGGCGCCTGGGTGGCTTAGTCAGTTAAGCGTCTGCCTTCGGCTCAGGTCATGGTCCCAGGGTCCTGGGATCGAGCCCCACATCCGGCTCCCTGCTCAGCGGGAAGCCTGCTTCCCCCTCTCCCACTCCCCCTGCTTGTGTTCCCTCTCTCACTGTGTCTCTGTCAAATAAATAAATAAAATCTTTAAAAAAAAAAAAAAGTGAGCAAAGTGGGAATTTGAGTGTTTTAGTAACTTGAGGAGATTTCCCAACTAGTAAGTGATGTAGCTGGTTCTTAACTACTGTACACTATTATCCACTGAGCTGGGAATATTACTGGATAGCATCACTCGTCAACTCACTGCACTAAAAGCAACCGTCAGATCCTGTGTTGCTTCAGACGGCTGGCTTAGTAGTGGGGCAGGTGCCTAAAGGGGGATTCACCCAGGCATTAACACATGTGAGGCCACGGAGCTCGCCGCCTGCGCCCCTGCTATCCTGGGACCCTGGCCAGGATCTGGTGCCGCATGTGAGTCTTACTGGTGTGGAAGCTTCCAACCACACACTGAACACTCCAGGGACAAGGCAAAGGTCAGGGAGAAACCTGTCCCCCAAGTGCCACCAGGCCTCCTGCTTTCCAGCCGGAGGATATTAATGCCACTTTAGGAATTTGCCACCAGAGCAATTGCCACCAGGTGCAAACCTGCCTCTGGCATCACTGTGGGTGATGCCAAGGGCGGGAGCCTGAAACATCCGGCCAGTACCCAAGGGACGGTCATTTCTGTAGCTGTCCACATCTGGACTGCCAGGGGAGGCAGAGTTCAGCATTTCCTGTGGACTGGATCCCTTTAGAGACAACCTGGCTCCATCTCCACCCTCACCTCCTAAGCTCTGTTTCACCTCCCACAGAAGAGGAGGAAAATTTTGAGTGGCTCTCCCGGGGACAAGGGGGCCCGATTTCCAAACTGGTTCCCTTGCATTCTGTCCTGGCTTGAGAGTCCCCTTAGAGTTTGGGGGAGTGGGAATGTTTTCCTCTTTCTTTTTTCTTTTCCTTCTTCTTTTCTACAGGAGAGGGTGTAATGGATGTTTTCTATACCTGGTGAAACTTGGGGATAAGTCCCAAAAGAAACAGTAAATGTGTTTCATCTTGTATTAAAGGGGAAAAAAAAATCCTCTAAGGTGAGAAAGAAAAAAAGATTCAATAGTTTCATTTGGAGCCTAATTGGAGAGAGTTTTCTTGGGGAGATGTGGAGTTGGGGAGGCTTGGAGTCTCCTGCTGACCAGGGAAGGGGTCTGATGTCATCCCTTTTTCATTATAAATAGAAAATACAGAGACCCAAAGGGAGTTTCAAAGTGGGGGCCACAGGTCTATGGGACACTGAGGGACAAATCCAGCCTCACTTGGAATAGGAAAAAAAATGCAAATTAAAACAAGTCCCTGCTTTTCATCTATCAGATCAGTGAGGATGTTTTGAAATGATAAATCCAGCATCAGTATGTAGTAAGACAGTTGTCCCTGTGGCTGTTGGGAAGATCAATCGTCACAAACTCTTGGTGGGCAGTTTGGCAGTTTGCATCAAAAGCGGTTAAAACACCTCAAAAGCGGTTAAAACACCCCCACCGTTCAAGCCTACAATTCGTAAACTAGAGGTACCATAAGGAGATAGTCCTGGATGGGCGCAGGGCTTTGGCTAAACGAATGCTCATGGCAGCCTTGCTTATTTAAGAAAAAAAAATTGGAAAATAAGTACAGGAAGTTAATTAATAAATTCTGCATCCAAATGCTGACATTAAAACTGGTGTGGTAGAAGAATATTTACTGATCTAGGAAATCAGCCGTCTTGTATTGCCAAATGAGAAGGTAAGTTATGACAAAGGGGGATATACAAGATGACAGCCTAGCAAAATGACTAAGAACTCAACCTCCATATTCATATAACCCAGACAACCTTACCCAGTTTCCCCACCGATGACATGGGGATAAAAGGCCCTTGCTCCTGCCGGGGGGTCAGAAGAGTGCCCTCCAGAAGGCCTCGGCCAGCCCTGCCCCTAGCTGTAGCTCTGCTCAGCACTGGGTCGGGGGCGGAGGGGTCATACCCCCTTCGTTCTTACTCTAATTCCACAGCGTCCAGGCCCAGCCCCTTCTACACAGCAGCATTAATTCGGGCAGTGCAAGAATGCTTCCCGCCTGCGCTCCCGTGGCGTGCCATGCCCGTCACTGCAGAGGTAGAGATGGGGAGTGCCCGCCTGAGCCAGAAGGATCCCAACCGTGCCGGGACCACCACGTCCCTTCGCTCCGGTGGGCTCACCTGTGTGTAGCGCTGCTCTCCTTCGTTGCCTGCCCCACTGCCCTGACTCTTCTCAGCCCTCCAGGCCCCGCTCTAGCCTCGCCGCCTTCTTTAGGAGGTCTCCCTGGGCTGCCTTGGGCTCCACAGTCTCTGCCTCCGCTGTGTCCTGCGGAGCCGGCCAAGCGCAACTGCACCCCTATCTTGGGACCCTCTTCAAAGGCTCCGCCTTCACCCCAATAAACAAACTGGGCTCCAGACTTACTAAACCTCTGCCCCGCAACAAGTGACCTGCTCCATTTCTCCTCTGTAAAATGGGGATCGTCACCCTGAGTTGCCAGTTGTTATAGGCATTTGAAAGAAAACCTGGCAAGTCGGTGCCACTCAAGGGTATGGTGCGTGGCAGCTATGATGATTCAAAGCCAAACGCCTCACTCCCCCATCGATAGCAGAGGGGGCAGGCCTGGGGGGCTCAACTTGGTAAGGAAAGAGCAAGGTCTTCAGTACAGGGACCTTCTGGGACATTCAAGGATTTTCTGCTTCCTTCCTGGTTCTCAGCTGAGGGGTTTCCCAACTTGTTGCATGATTTAACCATTTTATGCAGGTTTCTGTTCCCCTTTGGAAAGTGCGTTTCACATCCAAGGCCGCATACCCTGAATCTCAGTAAAAACTCTCCAGTACTTTCCAGGTTTTAAAAAAAAAAACTGCCCTATGACAGAATTTCCCACCTTGCATGAGTCAGTTGAGGAAGTGGCATTGGCAAAGACCACCTGGATTTCGGGCACAAATAAGGATCTGGCATGGGTCTCCGGAAGGGCTCACCATGGAGACCACAGATGTGCAAACACCGTCCAAGCCACAGTCCGAGGTGGCCAGAGGTGGCTTCCAAGGTCAGGGTCTGAGTGACACAAGCAATATAGGCTTGAGCTAAGAGAATATGCTGTGAGGGTCCCTGGAGGCCCCATAATCTCCCAAGTTGGGTTTCGCCATGTCTGAAACTACCCCACACGAGCTTCATTCCACTGGGTTCCCCCGCCCTCAACATGAACATTCTCTGCATAGGGGAATGATTCAGCTAAGTGTGCTTACTTGAACTAAGATGTTACCAAGAAAGACCAACAGCTCAACTGAAAAATGGCCAAAGGGTATGAACAGTGAGCTCACAGAAAAAGCATATAAATGGCATCTACACACATGCAGAAATGGTCAGTTGCACTCATAATAAAAGAAATGCACGTGGAAACTCCAGTGGGATGTCATTTCTCACCTGTCAGCATGGAAAAAATGCAAACATTTGACACCACATCTTGACGTATGCCAGTTATTAAGTAATTCATTCTGAGCTCCAAACTCACTCTTCTCCCTTCTGTGCTGTGCCCCTGGGGCTGGGACTCTCCTTTACCAGGGGCTCCCTTTGAGACTTTGTCATTAGGGGGCGCTAGAAGAAGCCTGCAAGGTCGGAGGTATGAGAAGGAACTCACTCCTTCCTATTTTGCCCCCTATCTGCTTCCTGCCTGTTCCCTGTTCTTGAGAGGATCACCCTGGCTCTTGACTGATAAAATGGGTGAAGTTGGTAAAAGCCCCAAAATTATGGCTCTACCTTATGTAGAACAATTTAACAATATCTAATTAAATTGCAAATTCCATTACCATTGGGCCCAGTGATCAATCCCTCTTCATTCCAATTTGGCACATGTTCAAGATGGAGATCATCTATTGCAGCGTTCTTTGAAATAGTAAAAAGTGTCCATTTTCTGTAGGGGACTAGTTAAAGAAATGACATATCCACACAATGGAAACTCTGCAGCAGTAAAAAAAAAAAAAGAACGTGAGAATCTTACATTAAGTAAAAAAAGGGAAGTGCATAATGAAGAACGTAGTGCTTTGCGTTTGTGCAACTAATCGGTAAGGTTAGAAATTGTGTGTATACAATAGCCAAACTGTGAAAAGAGCCAAGATGTCCATCGACAGATGAATGGTTAAAGAAGAAGTGGTATATATATACAATGGAATATTATGCAGCCATCAAAAGGAATGAGATCTTGCCATTTGCAATGACATGGATGCAAGTGGAGGGTGTTATGCTGAGCGAAATAAGTCAGAGAAAGACATGTATCATGTGACTTCACTGATATGAGGAATTCTTAATCTCAGGAAACAA
>NC_138376.1:33581652-33621668 GCF_054177405.1 Leptonychotes weddellii | reverse complement strand
GCCTGGTGATGGGTATTAAAGAGGGCACATTCTGCATGGAGCACTGGGTGTTATGCACAAACAATGAATCATGGACTACATCAAAAACTAATGATGTAATGTATGGTGATTAACATAACAATAAAAAAGAAAAAAGAAATTGTGTGTATATCTGCTTCCAGCCGTACCTAGGAAGTCCGAGAGGTTGCCTATGAAACCAGTAGGAGTAGCTGGGTACCTGCATGGTTCCAATGCAGGTTCTGCAATTCTCTGTGCAGAGGACTGACCTAGTTTGCTGTAGATCATCCTTCCCCAGGGTGTTTTATAGCAATACCCCTAGAAGATAGAGATAGTGTGTCCTCCAGAGCAGAAAACAAGCTTGTTTGTTATCTGGTAAAATTAAGATAAGGTCTCCCTTCAGGGCGGAGGTTGGGCAGGTTTGTTCTCAGCCCAACAGAAAAGATTGCGGGTTGTTAAGTTCCTGGTTCCTCCGAGGTGAGGCAACCCACCCCCCTCTGTGCGTGCTCGGCACCCGCCTGGGCCACTCCACAGCTCCCCCCATGGAAATCAGGGACGCGGAAAACCCATGTGAGCATCAAGCTCATGCTGCTTGCTGTGCCATGAATAACAAAGTCCTTTGTCTCTGCTAACAGTATCCATGACAATGTGGCAGACTTACTCGTTAGCTTGCAGGTAGGGTAAAATCTTAGACGCTTCCCAGTTTCTAATGGGAAAGACGTACATGGAGGTGGGACAGGATGAGACTTCTTGTTGTATATTTTTTCATAGTATTATGTTCTCAACCATGGGATTGTTTTACCTATTCAATCATACATAATATTTCATTTGAAATAAAAATGTTACTCCTGTATGTGAGTCACAGAACTTCAGTGCTCTGGACATGGCCGGGGCATGGGAGGGCACCAGTTGTGACCCTGGACTCTTACAGAGGAGACCAAGGCTGAGGGACATGCAGTGACTTGCACAGCTGGTTCCTGGTGGATCCTGGATGAGCTCAGACATCCTGACCTCCAGTCTGGTGTTCTTTCCAGTACCCAGGCTGGGTCAGGGGAGACCACAAGACATAAGTCAGATAAGGATGTCAAAAACAGAGATGAAGACCATGATCTTGACTTCACAATTTAGCCGAGAACCAGCCCTATCTGACATTATCTTACCAGGGTCCCAAGGAGCTCTCAACATTTTGTTCTTAGTCTAACAACTACTGCAGAACATACTCTTCGAGTAAACTGCCTCAAATTATGTTCAGAAGCAAATGAAACATTTAAAAATGCATGCTGACATGCTAGTCCAACCTAAAAGACTTACCCATCCTATTCTAAGCAACTGTGGAGAGAAGACCGATCCAAGGCTTCCTGGAATTGCCCTGAATTTCTAATAAATCAGTCACAGCATGAAATGGAAAAGAGAAATATGGGATACAGGGGTTTGGGTGGTGGGGGCTCTTTCAGGAAGATGTTCAGAGGTCCATCTGTTCAAGAATTACATCTGGCCCTTCGAAAGCAGGGTGGCTATAGAATGTGCCTAATAAAGGTGCGTCAAAAAGATGTAAGTATTGTTATCACTCAGGTAAATTTTTAGAATCAACAGTATCAGGCTTGCTAATAACTGAGAGCCAGAGAAGGACCATACCATGTCCCTATTGCTATGAGCTTCATATGGTGTGGAGAAAGGGTACAGGATGAGCCCTGGAGGGTGCCTCTTCAATCAGACCAGCTCCACTTGACCCCATCCATCCATCCATTCATTCTTCTTTCCATGTATCCATCCACCCATCCATCCATCCATCACCCATCATCCATCTATCCATCCTCTAACCAACCCCTCAAACCAGGGGCTTTGAGCCTGGCTGGAGGGGAGACATGCAGAAACCACTAGAATACAGTCAGAAAAGTGCCGAAGAATGCTAACATCTAACAGGTATGAGGTGGAAGGGTAAAGGAAAATGTTGTTTGACTCTTACCCTGTCTGTCTCCTTCACCGAATGGTGAGTTCCTTAAAGGCAGTGACCTGAGCTTTATTAATTTCTGTATCCTTGGGGCTCAGGATGGCACAAAGTAAGTAAACATTTGTTTAATAAACAAATGAGTGTGCATGTTAGAGTACGTGTCAGAATGAATTGGATTATGCTTTGATGACCAATAAAACCAAAACCTCAGTGGCCCAGAACAAAAACCAAAAAGTTGAATCCTTGCTCCTGAAACATGTCCTTCAGTTGGCCCAGAGCTCTGTATTGTCGTCACTCTGGACGCAGACTGATAGAGCAGCCAGCATCCGGAACAGTGCCTGACACAGATGGAGATTGGCAAATTGTGTGCTGCCCAGAAGTACCCCCACATCACCTCTATTCATGTTTCATTGACCAGAGTAAGTCAGCAGGCGGCCCTATCACCTGAGAACAATCGCCCTGTGTGCTCAGAAGGAGATCGGGAAATGTTTGTTGTGGAATAGTGTTAATGTGTACCACAGCTATGAGCCCTGCAGCTCACAAAATATTTGCTTCCCTGTCATCCCTAGAAAACTCAAGGTCCCTCCTCCCCGAAGGAGACAATCAGAAAGTCCTCTGGTGGAGGTCCAGCATCATTGGCTGATGCTCAGTTGTCCATCACCGGGTCTTTTTGTAGTTTTTCCTGATCTGGGCTGCCCCCACACCCTCAAAGCACAAGGGGGCATGGGGGCAGAATTGTACTCCGAGGGGCGCCTGGGTGGCTCAGTCGTTAAGCGTCTGCCTTCGGCTCAGGTCATGATCCCAGGGTCCTGGGATCAAGCCCCGCATCGGCCTCCCTGCTCAGCGGGAAGCCTGCTTCTCCCTCTCCCACTCCCCCTGCTTGTGTTCCCTCTCTCGCTGTGTCTCTCTCTGTCAAATGAATGAAATCTTTAAAAAAAAAAAAGAATTACACTCCGATTCAGTTGGAACAAAGGGACACACCTGAGCAGACACCAACGTCCCACCTGAGGGGACGTATCCTCAGAAGAGACTGTTTCCTGTGTAGGCCCTGATCTCACTCTCCGGGAGAAGCTCCATCGTCTGTGGCTCTCTGTGACCTCTGGATCAGCCCTCGGGAATATTCCTTGTCTTTTGTTATCCTCTTTGACCAAGTCAGAAGTGAGCTATGGAGACTATGTGCCCCTTGGGTCCGAGTGGGTCTTTCTCCGAGCCTCTGCTCTCTGCTACAGTGGCCGTCAACATGGAGGCGGGAAAGCTCAGGCTTGGAAAAATCATGGACCAGCTCTTAATGCTTCCACCCAGAAGTGACACATGCCTCTTTGGCTCATGTTATTTTGGCCAGAGCATGTCACATGGTCGTGCCTCGCTCCAAGGGGACAGGAAAATGGAATCCTCCCACGTGTCTGGAAGGAGAATGGGAAATCCCAGTGAGTGACATTTGTGTCAGTGAGTTTCATCTGGCTCCGGCCCTCCAAAATATGGCATTTGGTTCATTTAGAAAAGGTGCAGGAGAAGGGCAGCTTTGATGGGGAGGATGTAGGAGAAGAGAAAAGGAAGCCTGAATGTGGGGCCTATTCCTTCAGCCCACAAGACATAAAGCTTCGGTGAGGGAGTGTGAGCCAGGATGTGCACCCAACCCCCGGCGAGTCTATTCCGAAAGGTTCTGCTGGGTAAGGCTGCAGAAAGTGTGGTCCCTGTTCTTCCAGCCGAGGAGCTCCTGGAAAACCCACGCCACTTCTTAGGTGATACAGTGGAGGCCCTTGAGTCAGGAACCCAGAGATGCTCAGAAGTGTCCCCAACCTCTTGAGGGTAATGTCACCAGGTCTCCCAGCCCTGTTCCCCCTCACCCTGCCCCTGACACTGGAAATCAGGGGGCACCTGGAGGGATTGGGATGGCAATTGGTACGGGCCTACTGTGTGCAAGCTAACTAGAAATAAATGCAATGTATCAAAACTCTCGATTACAGACTGTTCTTAAAGAAATCAAGCAATGTCTGAAGAAATACAGTTTATTCCTTCTGAGGACAGGGGGTAACCTGATACAGGCTACTGGCAAGAATGCTTTAGTGCTTCGGTTGGTAACAGTGAAGAATGGAGTGGAATTAGCACATCATTTGGTTACATGTAGTACTTAAAAGCTATTTGTTCTCTTAGGTGGCTGAAACACTCCCCTGTCCTTTTTTCCCCCTACCTCTGTCTGCAGTGAGTGAAACAGGCGAGCTCTGGGTTGGTCGCAGGCCCGACTATGGCCACTTGCACCCCCCCACCCCCCTCACCGCCTGTGGGTTCTCACCCTGCTAACAAGCATCATCATCTGCAGGCTGGCTTTCGCACCTTGCCCAGAACGGTCTTAAATCATAGACTCTTTCTGTAACCAGCAGCCAACACAGAAGTCTGAGGCTGCTGGTCTTGATTTTCAGAAAATTTAAAGTATCACGTCCCTTGAGAGGAAACTTCCCGTCGGGAAAGATGTCAGGGAGTGGAAGCCTTTCTGGAGTGAGCAAGCACCATTTGCAGGGGAAAATGCCGAGGGTGGAGGCTGGGGCCCCCTGGGGTTACATGTTTACAGCTTAAGGTGCTTGTCTAAGCCCTGGATTCGAGGAGCTGTGCTCCTGAAAGTCCCAGAAAAAGCCTTCTTGGGACAACACAGACTTGCCATAACTCCCCGACCTGTGAGCCACATGAAGTGATTTATACAGACTGGTGCGGGGAGAATCACCAAGATGTTAGCGTGTGCTGGGTTTGTCCCTCTGTTGCAGGTCGGAAGCTTCTGTGTTCTTGCACCTCGGTGGAGGCTCGTGGTGCAGGCTGGGAGTACAGGCTGCTCTGACCAATCCATCTTCCGGGCCTTCGCCTTCCCGAAGCTCGAGAAGCCGAAGGGGGTCATGCAGTGGGAGGGAGGGCCAAGAGAGGGAGGCTGGACCCCATACAGAGGACCCTGTGGGAGGGGACAGGACCTCCCAGGGAAATGGCCACCGAGGCACCTGATGATGGGAAGTGGGAAGCATTACCGTATGCCCCCATCCCAGTTTGTCCAGAACTGAAGGGGTTCCCGGGACAAAGGATTTCCTGTGCTTAGCTTAGGAAAGCCTTGGGCAAACTGGGACAAGCTGGTCCCCTTAGTGGGGCAGAGGTCCCAGCTGACCCCAGTGTGAGAGCCTCCTGCTCTGAGCCACCACCAAGAGGAGCTGAAGGTGAACCTCCCCCTGTTTTCTGCCCCATAAACTCCCTGGCTCTTGCGTTATCCCAGAAGTGGGGCCCCACAAGTGCTCTGGGAGCTCAGGGCCAGACTTAATTTGATTGAAAGCCAATAGTGTGGTTTGATGTCTCTTCTCTGCCAAGAGCGGTCTGCTTATCTCTCTGTCTCTGGGTCAAGCTTTTCTCTTTTCTCCCCTCTCCTGCGTCAGCCCCACCCCCACCCCCACCGGGTTAGATCACATAGGAGATCTCCCGGTGGCTCAGTGGCCACCAGGATGACCAAGGATAGGTCTGAGCATTTGGCTTTCCTCTTAGCCCCAAGCCTAGAACCTGGATTTTTGTGTTAAAGAGGTGTTGCACTCCAACCTGTGTTAAAGAGGTGTTGCACTTCCCACCTCGAGGTAGAGGGGGAGCCCCACACAGGCGTTAGTGGGTGGGGGGACTCGGCTCACTCTCAGAAGCTGGCTTCGTTCCCCTCCCCCCTCCCCGCCAAGGACCCTGCCTCACAAACCCTCGGACAGGAGGGAATTCCTTGGCAGCTTTTGCTCACTCAGATAACTGGCCAGTCGGCAGAGCGTGCCAGCACTCAGAGCAGAAATGAGCAGAAATCGCTTCCGTGTGTGCTGTTTGTTTTCTGAGGCTTGCTCTGACAGTCACAGGCTGCAGCGGGGGCACGGGGCTGTCAGAGGCCATTAAGGCACCAGCCAGGCATCCCCACGCTCTGAGGAAGCTGCTCCCGCAGCTCTCCCTTGCAGAAATCACCAGAACCCCACAGTCTGGCCCAGGCCAGTTGAGGGAGACCACAGTGGAGGGGTGCCTCTGCCCAGCCATAGCTCCAGAAGGACCAGCGCCGGGAGGCCCAGGAAAACAGATGCACACTTAACAGGCTTGCACCCCCTCCCATGGCATGTCTAGTGCCCACCCCAAGACTTCGGGGAATTCTTGGAGATTCACATCCATTCTGGCCTCCTCTGGCCCTGCTTCTGGGCTTCTGCTAAGTTATCCTCCTCTCTGGATTTTGTTGCTCTTTTTATGATGCCTCCCCCGCACTGACCCAGAAGTGGGATGACCCTTTTCCCTGACTCCCCACACCTCTGCATACAATCAGGCAGAGAAATTGGGTGTCGAGAATTCTCTGAAGATTCAGGGGCCATAGCAGGAAGCATCCATCTCACTCCACGCTGCTGAGACTGGACTTTGAAGTTCTTAAGAGGTCCTTGGGCTGTTTCCTTCCCCTCAGCTTCAGGTCCACACTGCTCCAGCCCTCTCTCTGCTAATCCCCCTGCCTTACCCCACGGCCAACTTCCCGTCCCTTCTTATGCGGACTGGGATGGTTCTCTATTCCCCCTCTTCCTCCAGCCTCCCCCAAGGGCTCCCGCCCCACTCCAAGTGTCCTTCCTGCATTTTCCTAAACTAAGGTTGGTCCTTTCCTAAGTGAAACGGATAAGGTTGTGATGATAGTACCTTCCTTTCCCTGAAAGTACCCTTCTTTAGGGATGAGAACACTGGAGCTCAGACAGGCTAAGTAACTTAGTCAAGGTCCCACAGCCGGGAAGAAGCAGAGCTGAGATCCCACTCAGATCTGTCTCCAGAGCTTCATTTCCTCCTGGGTTGACTCCAGGCTTGGTTGAGACCTTGGCCTGCAGAAGGGGTCTGTCGTTGGAGGAACAGGTAGTTCTGGGAGAGGGTCTGCATGGGAGGGCGTCTGGAAAGGGGGCCTCTGCCGAGTCATAGTTCTAGAAGCAACAGTGCCTGCAGTCCCAAGAAAACAGACAATCTCGAGATCTCGAGAATTATGGTCAGTGGCTGGGCCAAGACCACCAGGCCAGGGTGTGGGGTGAGGGGCTGATACAGAAGGCAGGGCCTTGGCCCCCAAGCAACAAGATGCAGGGTGGAGGGAGACAGGAGAGTGAAAAGGAGGCAGGCCTGGGAGGGTTGAGGAGGCCCTAAAACAGAGCTACCAATCCTCAGGCACCGGGGAGCTGTGCTAAAGCATTTATATATGTCATTTCTAATCCACACAGCAAGTCTGAGAGTGATTATCTCCCGAACTCACAGATAAGGAAACCAAGATTCACCAAGGTAAAATGACTTGCTCAGTGCCCCAGGCAGCCAGGACTCAAATTGGGCATGGCTACCTCCAAGTTCTATGATTGTTCCTCTTCTCCACATTGCCTGAGCCAAACAAAGATGAGGGGCCCTGGGTTTCCCACCTGTCCTGGGTCCTCGGTTCCTTAGGTGGGTAAACCCAAGTTAGGTCTTGGTTACTAATTCCCAGCCTGAGGTAGGCATCTTTGGCTGACCAGTGTTCAGGGTCTGCCAAGTTGGCTCTGGGAAAATATTCAGCTGCTGGGGGTTGTTGTAAATTGGGTCTTCCATTCCCACCTGGAGACTCTGCCCTGCTCTGGAATATCTCCCCCAGATTTCAACATGGCAGGCCCCATCTCATCTTTGGGACCCAGTTCAAGTGACTTTTCTACCTTGGAGAGGCTTCCCTGACCTCTCAATCCAAAGAAGCGCCCCCTACCCCACCAACCCTCTCCACCTCCTCACCCTACCATATTTTCTTCTAGGCACTTCATCCATTTATTCACTTATTATTTATCATCTGCCCCTCCCCCAGCATGAGAGGGTAGGCCATGTCTGTCCTGTTCTTCCCAAATCCCCAGCACCCACATCACTGCTCACACATAGCAGGTGCTCACCAAACATTTGGTGAAGGATCAAATGAAGGGAGCAGACTCTGAACACCAGCAAAGGCCATCTTTGTCCATCCCAACATCCCTCTCTCTCTGTAGCCACAACCACCTCAACCCCATTTCCCTGTGAAAAAGTGTTGCGGGGAGAAATCACATCTCAACGTCGTAGACAGAGTGGGCAGCCCTACCTGGTGGGCCTCCGCGCAGGCTGACCAGGCTTGGGCCCCGGCCCTGTGAAGCCCCTCCCGCTGAATCGGCCTGGAAATTCCTCCCAGCCCTGCCACCTCCTCTTCTGTGCACCCACCTCGAAGCTTCAGGGAAACAAAAATAGCTCTGCCCCATAACAACATCCTAGAAATGGTTCCACATGGCCAAACCCTGCCATGAGACAGAAGGAAGTCACGGCCCAGCATCAGAGCCACCCCGGGGGCTCCTGGTCCTGTGGGCAACATGCTTGCCACCACTGGGCCACAGTTAAATTCATCTTCTATCAAACAGATCCAGCCACTCATTGCCTTGAACTGCCCTGCAGGGAAACCGGGGCAGCAATGAAATACGAAATCGGAAGCAGGTTGTGCTTCTCAGACGAGAAGTGCCACAGTCAGAGGGAGATTCTCGGCCATCTTGCTCACCCATTAAGGTCACATGGCTTTGTCTGGGAGATTTTTATGCGGGTGTGAGGTGTAGGGTTTGAAGAAAAAACGGCTCGTTTCATAGAGCTATTATGGGATTTTCTCTGTAGAAGCAGACAGTCTCCGCACAGCCCTGAAATGTTTTGACAGCTCAGGAAAATCCTCAGGAAAACCTGAGGCCAGGGCATGCCAAGGAGATGCTTATCACTCCGCACACCCCCACCGGTCGTCCTGGGAGCTTCCCGTGCTGGCTTCTCAGCAGGCCCAGCCGCCACCCTGCCCGCGGGGACCAGCCACACATGGTCCAGTTATGAATCAAGCTTGTCCTCCTAGTCAATGCGGGAAAATGGGATGATGAATTCATTTCCATCACCACACTGCCCATAAGTCACGGCTTGAAGGGCCTTTTTTTTTTCCTTTTGGAGTTTCCAATGACAAAGATTTCATTATCCGAAGCAATAATTTTTACCCAGAGCAATGCAATTTCACTCTACCTGAATTAGGCCCATATGTGAGAGTGAAGCCCGGAGAACGTCAGTGTCTGGAGGGGAAGGGAGAGGGGGAGGCCTCCTTCTGGGTTCTCCCCCCATCGCCCCCCCATCCTTTTCCTTTTTCTCCCCATGTGGGTATTCACTTTCTTTGTTCTCAATCTCCCTCCTCTTGAGCCAACCCATCTCCTGTGCTCTGCACCCTCATGTTCTTCTCCGCCCCCCACCCCGCCCCCACCCCAGTGCCTTAGTGATAGCCACCAGCCCTGGGCTGAGAGTCTCTGTCCCTTCTGCCTGCCTATTCTCCCCGCTCCTGCCGCAAACCCTCTTTTCCCAACATTGGAGCCAAAGAGGGGCAGAGTTGCCGATCTTAACACTTCTCCTGATGAGATGAATCCTCAACATTATTCAAATGGCAACAAAGACTTTCCTTCTAAATAGAGAAACCATTTCAAAACCACTGCAAGAGACAAGATACCCAGGGGATTGTCTTATTTGATTGCTCTGGATATGCCATCTTCTGCTAGGCCCCACATGCCTCCCTGCTTGTTTTCATGCTGGGGCCTTATTTCTGTACCCAAAGCCTAAAGTCATGGGAAGGATAAGTAAAAATCTGAAGACAGAAACGAGGGGACCTTCCACAGCAGCTCTGGAGAAGCCAGGACAGGGCCCTCTGCTCTCAGCTCTCCTGGAAAACAGTATTTTTCTTCCAGGGTTTCTTTTGGGAGCAGGCCTGGCCTGGAAGACGGGGAGCCCTGCCCGGAAGGGCTTATCCTGGGCTAGGATTGGGGTGCCTCTGGCATCCCCCCACTGCCTCACCCCCCGAGCCTCCCTGCTCCACCTTCTTTGTCATCACAGCCCTGCAGGCAAATGCTTTCCTGCCGAAGACACTGGCTCCTCCATCAGTCCCGGGGCAGGCCCAGGTCAGATCACCCATCTGACAAGCCCAAGGGGAAGCCGTTGTGTTAGATTGGAGGGAGCTTTGCAACAATCTGTATTCAAACGGCAACTGTTATTTATGAAATACTGACCAAGCACAAAAGATAAAATAAGTGCATAGGATGCCATTAATTTTATCAAAGGGCGAAGGCAAAGTATGGCTGATACTGGAGTTTTGGAACTACCAAACGGCTGTTTCATGGGACCGACCTGCATCCATGCCCGGGTAGAGTGAATACGAAGTAAGAGGCCCAGACAGCTACTTCAGGAGTTTGGGGAGGGGTGGTCCCCGGAGGCCAGAGTCGTGGGGTGGTCTTCCAGGAAGATGTGGTGCTCCATAAAGGAAAGCAGAGGAAAGGACCCTGCTGGGGGGCCATAGGGTGTGGAGGTAGGAGTGACTCTGGGGAGGGGGGGGGTCAAGAGTGATTCACAGAGGGCTGGAAGTGATGCTAGGGGGTTATGGGGCCAGGCCTCACAACAGTCCCCAGTGAGCCACAAAGGATTCTCAGCCGTCACTGTCACACATTGTGAATCCTCCCTGGGCCTGCAGTCACCACATGCCTGGGGACCAGGAGAGAGAAGAGAGGCTGGAAGGGGAGGTGCCTGCCCTGGGTGGCCTCTAGTGCAGCCCCGGCTAAGAGCCGGTCCTTGTGGTCCCCAGCCCCAGCCCCACAACAAGCCAGTCCCAAATTTCCTGCCTTGACAACCTCACCAACCACCTCATGTCCTGAATCTGGAGTCCTGGGCGAGCAGTTGCAGGTATGAACGCTTTATGTGTGTGCTAGGGCACTTGTGAGATTTGTAGGCAGTGGGAAAAAAAATTTTATTTAAAAATTTTTTATTTTAATTTTTAAATTTTGAATTTTTATTTTAATTTTTAAATTAAAAATAAAAGTTTAAAGGTATGATTCACATAACACAAACTTAACCATTTGGAAGTATACAGTTCAGTGTCATTTACTACATTACTACGTTCACGGTGTTACGCATCTACGACTCCTAGCCAGTTCCACCACACTTCCATCACCCCGAAATGAAACCCTGTACTCATTAAGCAGGCCCTCCTCATTCCCCCTGCCCCCAGCAATCACTGATCTGCTTTCTGTCTCTATAGATTTACCTATTCTGGACATTTCATATAAATGTCATACATTTAGTGCCTGGCCTCCTTCACTTAGCACGTTTTCAAGGTTCACCCATGAGGTAGCATCTAGTGGTACTTCATTCATTTTTATGACTGAATAATACCCCAGGGTATGGGTATTTGTTTATCCATTCCTCTGTTGATGGACACTTTTCTCTGCCGTTGGCTATTGTAAATAACACTGCTATGAACATGTGTATACGAGTATTTGTTGAGTCCCTGCTTTCAATTCTTGTACACGTAGGAGTGGAATTACTGCACCATATAATAGTTATTTGTTTAACTTCTTGAAGACCCACAGAACTGTTTTCCACAGGGGCCGTGTCCTTTACATTCCTGCCAGTTGAAAGGTTCTGGGAATCCTCAGACAAACAGCAAGTGGTAGAGGATTCATCTGGAGGCTTTGTGTGATGCGCAGGAGGCCAAGAAGGGGGCTTCTACCTGGGGCTCCTGCCCAACCCCCAGCCCAGAACGGTGTGGTTTCAGACAAGACCCTAAGAGGCTGGGGTGTTGCAGGAAGTGGGGAGGGAGGGAGGACTAGCAAGTGGGTCGTGACAAAGGTTCTGGGATGCAGAGTTTGGAGATGTGACAGAGCCACGGTGAAAATCAAGGCCAAGTGGCTGGGACTGGGCCGGCTTCCCCACTCGGGCCCCTCCTCCAGGCAGCTGTGTGGGGAGCCGCCGCCTCTGCAGATCCCATTACTGGAGATGGGGCTGCAACATGAAAAGATGAGAATGTAACACAGGAGGGAACATGCTATAAATCACTTATTGGCAGCCACACACCTCCCCGCCACACCCGATCCAAGCACGGCAAAGCGGCAGCCACTGAGGCTTTCCCCGCGGCCTGGACCAGGCTTTCCCCTCGGGCGCCAAGATCCTGACCTGAGAACCGAAACCATGCGAGGAAAACACCTCAGGGCCTGACTCATCCTGTCCTCAGGCCCGGGAGCCTCGCCGGGAGTCTCCTACTGGCTTGGCGCCTGCAGCCCCAGGCCTTGAGAAACCCCCTCCCCCGAGAGCCTGCATTCCCGCTTTGTGCAATGATGACTAGCCTTCCAGGCTCTCCAGGATATTCCAGATGTATCTCTGAGTCACAGAATTGCCCGCAGCCTTGGCTCTCCTCACTTGGTCCCAGGGAGGAAACTGGGAAGCAAAGGAAGAAGTGACCCCCTTTTAGGCCAGGTGGGGGAGCGGGACACCTTGGAATCCTTTCCAAGGACAATTGTCGTTCCCTCTAGTGTGCAAGGCATGCTATGGCTCCCTGCAAGCAGCACCCAGAAAAAAAAATCACACTAAGAAAGAGAGCAAAATGATGGGCTGTCTGCTTCCTAAAAGGACTCACTTCATTCTTTTTTTTTTTTTTAAGATTTTATTTATTTATTTGAGAGAGAATGAGAGAGAGCGAGTACATGAGAGGGGGGAGGGTCAGAGGGAGAAGCAGACTCCCCGCCGAGCAGGGAGCCCGATGTGGGACTCGATCCCGGGACTCCAGGATCATGACCTGAGCCGAAGGCAGTCGCTTAACCAACTGAGCCACCCAGGCGCCCTAAAAGGACTCACTTCAGAATACCTTTCAAGGATTTGTTTTAATCGGGATGGTCTCTCCACACATGTGCAATTTCATGTGTATTGTCTGAAAGTGGAGGTTAATGTGTCTAACTTTGCTTTAACTGGGTAGACTTTCTCAGGCCCTGTTTGAAGCTGTCCCCTGCAGCCTAGCTCGGCTTGGCCACCAAAGCCAGCCCTGGGTGGGGGTGGGATGGCACATGGGGAGCTGGGCAGGAAGAGGGAGCACACGCGGGAGCTGGGTAGCTGAGCTCTGGTTAGCAGGAAGGCCACTGATGGAGGAGTTAAGACACTCTGTGTGCCCTCCAGTGAGGCTTTCCCATTTCCGGGCTTCAGTTACCTCCTGTCTACAGTGAGGACATCGGGTCAGGTGATGCCCGAGTCTCTCCAGCTCTTGAAGGTACAGGCTGTGGGTCTTTCTGGAGCCGCTGCATGTTCCTGAAGCTCTGGGCAGGCCAGTCGCAGGCAGAGCTCAGAAGAAGCACAAGTATATCCCCCCAGGGTCCCCTAAAGAGCCATGATGGACCCATGGTCCACACACAAATGAGCACACCACTCAATTCCCCATCTCATCTCTCCTCTTTGTTCCCAGGGCCCATGCAAATGGTTCACAGAGAATCATTTGATCTGCCACCTGAATGTCATGCAGCAACATGGGGATCCAGGGGAATCAAAAGACTATTTTATAATGAAGTAAAAGGTCAATGTATCCCATCCCTGTTTACCAAATAGATCAGCTACAACAGCTTCCCTGTTGGTGAACCAGTGGGGAAATCAGCTGTCTTTCCTCATCGTGCAGCAAGTTTAGCTGGGGATGCTTCTTCAGTCTTACTGCATGCAACAGTCTCATCTCCTCCGGTTCAGGATTCTTAATCAGAGTCCTTTCATTATTAGCCCCATAGTGCTGCGCACATAGTGGGTGCTCAGTAAGGCTGTGTGGATTTGTTTCCAAGAGCCGTCCAGGACAGGAAGATCAGTATTTCGGTTACTTATGGCTGCAAAACAAACCAGGCACAACTTAGTGGCTTAAAACAACAACCATGTATTCTTTCTCCTGAATCTGTGGGTTGACTGGTCTCAGCTGGGAGGTTGGCTGGACTCACTCAACAGATGCATTTGCCTGGGAGCTTGGTTGGGGCTGGAATGTCCAAGATGGCCTCTTCCCCTCAGAGCCATGGCCTCATATTACTCAGTGATCTAGCCAGGACTTCCTTAGAGCATGGTGGCTGGGCTCCAAGAGAGACATCCTGAGAAGATAAGCCTGATGTGCAAACAATTATGAAGCCTTTGCTTGCTTCACACTTGCTAATGTCCTTTCGGCGAACCCCAGAACCAATGTGGGAGGAACCCATGAAAGCGTGAAATTCTGGGCGGTCCATTAGAGACCACCAAGGCAATAAGCTGGTGAGCCCCCATGGTGGGGACAGAGCCATGAAGCCCTAAACCACCCTCCAGTCTGCCAGGATGCTGGAAGACAGGGCAGGTTTCTCAGCAATCGGAGACATTTCCTAGAAGAAGTGGGGAAGACAAGTTACCCACTCTCAGGCTGGGGCCGGGGGACGGTTCCTTGCGTCCCGTCATGGTCATGCTCAAATCTAGCAAGAAGCATGTGAGGATTTATTTTCAGATCCTGGAGGATAAGTGGGGCCTGCCATTTGCATGTATGCATTCATTCTTTATTTCATTCATTCATTCATTCACTGAACACAGTGCCTGAGCGCTGCCATTACAGGGCACTCAGGGGATTGAGGTGTGTCAAGACAACCCCTGCTACCAACAGCAGCACATGCATGTCCTCCACATCCTTGTGGGCATTGGCGACCACCTCTGTCTCACGGGGGAGTGATAGTGTCAGGCAGTGGTTAAGAGCATGGTCCCTGCTGCCTGATGGCTTGGCCTCAGGTCCCAGCTCTGCCCCACACCAGCTCTATGAGCCTGGGCAACTAGCCTGGTCTTCCTGAACCACCGTTCCCTCACCTGAATCCTCCTGGGAGTTCAATTCTGTAATCCCTGCAAAGTACTCAGAACAGTGTCTGGCATGAAATAAGTACCAGGCAAGCTTTTGTTCATATTACTTTTTTAAAAAAGATTTTATTTATTTATTTGAGAAAGAGTGAGAGAGAGAGCACGAGTGGGGAGGAGGGGCAGAGAGAGAAGCAGACTCCCTGCTGAGCAAGGAGCCCGACATGGGGCTCGATCCCAGGGCCCCGGGATCATGACCTGAGCTAAAGATGGACGCTTAACTGACTGAGCCACCTAGGCACCCCGCTAATATTACTTATGATGAATCCTTACAGTAAGAACTTTTTTTCAAAATACAAAAAAAATATATACTCCATGTAAACAGAAACAAAACAATCTTGCAACATCTGAGAAAGAGAGAACTCACCCCCACAATCTCCCCATCCAAAGAGAAGCCTACGAACCACATGGCATGGGTGCTGAAATATGTATATGTGTCCATTCTCTATAAGAAATTGTCTTGAGCTAGTCATACTGTTCATGGCCTGTCCACTTAAAATTTAACAATATGTCAAAATTGTTTGTTATAAATATTATTCGACAATTTGATCTTATTGGCTACATGTATTTCATTGTTTTTGATCCCTTATGGTGAGACATTTATGATTTGTGATTTTTTTACAAATAAAAATAATGCCGTGATGCATAGCCTCATGCATGTCCCTGATTATGTCCTCAGAATCAATTCCTAAAAGAGAAAATGCTGGGCCCAAGAAGCATGCTCCATTTTAGGGTTGTTTGATTCTGATACTGCTGGACTGGTCTAGAAAGAATGAGTCTCTCTAGAAGGCACGAAGGCAGAGGGACATGTGTGTGCCCTCCCATGTCCTTGTTGGTCATGGGGAAACCTTTTTCTCAATGGAGAGCAATAGTGTCAACCTCAGGAGCCATGACCCTCTGAGCGGTGACAGCCCACTCTGGTGTGGCCTCTGCTCGGCAGCAAACTAGTCCAGACCCACCGTCAGCGCCCTGGGAGCTCCTGCCTGCCATAAACCACTACTGTGTTCCAGCTTTTCACCTGACCCTCCAGCACCCCTCTCTACACACCAGAGCTCCCTGGCTTTAATATCTACCCTCCAGCACATGACCCCCAAATCCACATGCTCCCCCCGCCACGGATTCCCATCTCCTGCCTGACAGTCCCATGGGGTCCTCACACTCACCTGACCTACACCTGTTCTTGCCTTTCCCATGACCTGCTGCTGCAAGCTGTTTGAGCAGGTGTACAGCGTCGGGGGGCAGGGGGCGGTGGTCAGGCAGCCTGGGTCTGACTCCCAGCTCTGCCATTTCCCAGCCAGGCGACTGTGGGAAAGTGGCTTGCAGTGTTCTTCAGCTGCAGAATAGGGATGGTAGTCCTGGCCTCTCAGAGCTAGAAGGATTCAGTGGGGTGACTTCAGATCCTGGCACAGAGTAAATGCTTAACAAATGGTAGCAAGAGCGATGCTTATTATTATTTTTATTGTTACTACCCAGTGCTCCAACTGGAAACCTTCTAGTCACTCACCCTCCTCCCAGAGTCTCTGCTCCTCCACAAACCCAGGAAGTAAACCTCAGAAACGGCGCTAAAAGCCCTCCCTGCCGCCTGCTTCATGCAGCATGCACCACGTAGGCTCCCTGCTTGCCCCCACTCCCCAGCCCGCACACGGCAGATGCCTGAGAGCCATTTGAGTGAAAGTACCCTGGTCCCCTGCTCTAATGAGCTGTGTGACCTGGCATCACTTCCTCCACTTTCTCTCTCTGGACCCTGCTTCCACATCTGGAAAGCGATCTCCAAGGGCCCTCCAGCAGCAGGGAAACGCCTACCCCAGGGAACTCAGGGGGCTGGCCGCGTCACTCAGGTGGGCACATTCTGAGCAGCATGACAGCTGCAAAGGTAACTCCTCTTTTTATCTTCGAAACCATCAAAGCCTCCCCGAGATTTCTGGAAGACTGTCCCTTGGCTGGCTCAGAAATTTATTAGCTCTACCAATATTTTCTTTCGTCGTTCTGTAAAGCAAGCTCGAACTCTGTGAGCACTGCCTATGCAAAGACCTTAAACCACATGTTTATTTTCCTAAGCTATAAAAAGTTTATAGGGGGAGCTGGACTCCTTGTCCAACACCACGCTCAGGATTGCTACTGCATTCCACGGGAAGACAGAGGGCTCTGTGTCAGCCCAGGGGGGCAGGCGGGAAGTAGGTGGAGTAAGGCTGTCCAGCCCCCAGCGGAAAGGGCACAGGGCATAAGATAGGACAAGGGAGTTGCAAGCTCATGAGGTAGAGAGGACAGCAGGGAGGGAGGATGGGGGTGAGGATGGAATGTGGCAGCAGCGTGCAGCAAGCAACTGGGTCAAAATGCGGAAGGCGGGCTTTATCTCAGCGTTCTGCTCTTCCCGTCTTTGTCGGGGCAGCTTTGAGGACACTCAGCAGAAACACGGGCTGGCCCTGGCTAAAGCGCACCTTCTGACAGTCCCTTTATCCTAGAACATGGAGCCATAGACCCTGGACTCCCGAATAAACTACCAAGAGTACGCATCTTCGCCCAGGTGCTCTCGAGTTTCAGGCTGACCACAGCACATCTCTTTATTGATTTCCAGCTAGCCCCGTGCTTCATGACAATCAGATGCCCACAGTGTCATTCAGAACTCCAATGCCGGGACATGTTCTGAGATGCAGTGTGTTTGTTTACTAGCTTGGTGGATCCCAGATTTCTGGGATCCCTGATACAGACTGAGCCTTTGCGAGTAGAGTATTTCTACTTGGAATGCAGGTCCAAGCTTTCCCACTGAGCTAGTGCCCAGAGCTTTAAGTGGACTTTTGAAGTGGCTCTTGGACCCCAGCATCTACAATGCCTCATGCCAAAAGCCATAAGGTTCACTGAGTCTGGGTCCTTCATCCTCCAGGCCCATCTCCTGCTCTGCCCCACCCCGGGACCCTACAGGGGTCACACCACAGAAGGAAGAAAGCAGGCAGAGGTGTGTGAAGGCCCTGAGTCCTCACTCCAACTGCACGGATTTGAGCACTGGACGGAGGCAGGGGTGGGACCGGGTGACCCTGAAGGTCTCTTCAAACCCTGAAATACTATGATTCTTAGCAAAAGAAGGAAACTGCTATTTGCTCAGAGCAGGGATTCTCAACCTTCTCAAATGCAGCGCCTCCTCTCTATTTCAAATACTTCATCATGCTCCTTTACTATTCTGAAATGAAAGGAAAGGTACTATGTATGTACGCACAAAATTTTTAAAGGTCGACAACTTAACTCCAACAAAAAGAAGTGATTGATGATCATTTAGTAGGTATTGTCACATGCAAATGCCCAGGCGTGACTATCCTGAAAACCCTGATGAGGCAGAGCTGCATCTGTGAATGGACCCCTGTGCTAGTTACCCCAGCAAGGAAGAGGGATGCAGGTGGGTGGCACTGGGATTCCAAAACCACCAGCAGCATTTCTGGTGGGGACAAATTTTAACTAAATCATGAACCTTGTTGAAGTACCATCTTAATTCACGTATTGGTTGCATTCTTGGGAAAATTTAATGTACTATAAAACCAGGCAAAAATAATTTTATTGGGTTCTAATAAAAGCAGGATTTTCACCTCCAGGAATGACTGTAGAAGCTGGACATTTGACAATTGTGCAGGCTGTGGAACAACTCATTTTATAAGACCATCTCCTACAATCTAATGCAGAAGGTCAGGGTGCCAGGCATCCTTTGGCTCACTTACTAGATGCCAGTTGTAGTCCTCCACGCACCCCTGTAGCACCCCGTTCAGAATGGCTGGAGTCTCCTCTCTGCTCAGGGCTCCGTGAGGCAGGAGGGATATTGGGCATCACAGGGTCAAGGACACCACTGCAGGATTTGCCGGGACATCACTCTGGTTTGCTGAAGCAGACATAGTGGTACCTTTGGGGGGCCACCAAGGACTTCCTCTGACCATGCCCCTGACCCCCAGCCTCATCCCTCACATGGTCCTTGGCCTCCACACCAGCCCCAACATTTCAGGTCTCGTTTAGCTTTAGACCCATTTATCAACAATGCTTTTGGAAGAACCTGAACACCCTCACTTTTGGACCAGACACTGTCTATGGGTGATTTTCACAGCTGTTGTTCTTTTACACCCTACCCCCCATCCAACCACAGAGGCTCTTATAATCAGGAGCCTGAACAGGAAAAAAAAATCCAGTAACCTGGATAAGTTGCTTAACCTTTCCATGCCTCAGTTTCTACATCGGTAAATGGGAATAATATTATAGGGATAATATTAGCCCCGTAAGGTTGCTGTGAGAATTAAGTAATACTGATGAAAAGGCCTTTCAAACTTGAAAGCACAAATGCAGGGTGTTACACTCTTTTTCTGCACTATTAATAACATTAGGTCACTGAGCCTGTCTGAGAAACATCCAACATGGGTTGACCACAGCCCATCCTTTGACCTCAGTGGAAGAGGAGCCTGAGCCTCCCACTTCATGGACTGGTGCGCTGTACGAGTTGCTCCCCACCTGTGGGGAACCTGGGGGGACCGCCAATCGAAGGTCCAAGGCAGCCAACGAAGCCACTGTGGGGAACTGGCTGGTCTGGATCATGAGAGGCTCCCCAGAAGGTGGCATGGTGGAAATGGCAACCAAACACCAAACGACAACAACGGCTTTTACACAGCTTTGCAGGGTACAAAGACTTGGATTCTATTTCCTCTCAATTCTCACTACCATCAGGCAGAAATAAAACCAGACCCATTTTCCTGGGCAGGAAACTGAGGAGTTAAATGATCCATGACAGCCCAGGAAGGGGCAAAGCCAGGAGAGAACCAAGACCTTGACTCCCCATCCAGGGCGCTCTCTCCCCTGAAGCACAATGCTTTACCTAGAGGAATTCTAGACTACTGCCATGACTGAGGGAAGCCGCTGACAGCAAAGTGGGAATCCCAGCGGGTGCTGCAGATGACCAGGCAGCTATTCCCAGTTGCCAAGGTCGCTTAGCCCTGTCCAGAGGGCAGGACCAGACTCAGGACATTCATTCCAGGGTACACCGGATGGGTCTGTCCCAATCCAACGGAAAGGTCTACAGCTGAGAGTATGATGGGGGAACAGTGAGAAACGAGAAGACACGAGCTGGGATTGAGAGGCCTGAAGAGAAAAAGGAGAAGACTAGGCTCTTCCATTTGCTCTACTGTCCTCCAGTGCTCCTACCAGGCCCAATTCCCCGGCCTGACCCAACCACTGCCCCAGGCACGCAGCTGCCTCAAGACCTGCTCAGGCTGCTGGTTTCCTTTCCACCATCCGAACCTTCCTCCTGGGACCTGTCAAAAATGTCCCGGGTCCTCCCGCCTCTTCCGGGTCCCCGACCCCCCATCCTCCGGGGAAGCCTCCTGGAAAGCCAGGAGTACGCAGGAGAACCCACCGCATTCCTGACCCCTGACTGCCTGTGCGTAGCACCTGCGTGCCTTGGGCATGCGCCGTGTGTGCGTCATGCGTGCCCCTGCGTGCCTGTGCGGTCCCCCCCTGCGTGCCTTGCGCATGCGCCGTGTGTGCCTCATACGCGCCAGGGGTAAACAGGCAGGACCATGCCTGCGTGCTCTTCTGGGCCTCTGTGGCAGCCTCTTCTTTGGCCTTGTGTCGCCTCGGGACTAGGGTCGCGGGTTTAGGGTGCTGAGATCCCGGCGTGCTGGTGGAAGCCAGGGGATTGCTGGCCTCCCGAGGTGCCGATGGGGTGACCCAGCCTCAGCTCAGCGACCTTTGCATGGGCTCGCCAGCCTGTTGTCAGCCCGCTCAGATTTGTGGGCCAAGTGGAAGCATTTGAGACAGCCAGGAAAGACTGAAGATGCCCAGGCACAGACTGAGAAAGAGAAGGGCTGCTTCACCTAAGCCTCTCTCCTAGATCCATCCCTCCGGACGGGGCTGAGGTGCAGGAGGTAAAATTGGGGCCTGGGGCCACGAAATCCCTAGGAGAGTGGGTCCACAGGCTGAAAAGAACTTGGATGCCGTTTTTTGAAACTCGATTCTATTGAGCCCCTTGTTAAGGACCGGGTGTTTTATATACGTGGTGAGGTAGATATTGCTGTTTCGGTTTTACAGGTAGGGAAACGCAGACCCCGGGGGCAGAGTACTGTGCTCTGAGCCACACAGCTAATAAGTGGCAGAGCTCAGATTTGAACCCAAGTTTACCTCCTGTGAAAAGGTTTGTTCTTTCAACCACTCTGTGCGTCCTCCCAAATTTAAAGGCACCTGAGCCAAAGAGGGACCTGAGGCATTCCTCCTCCGCAGTACTCAACTGGCATGTTCAGGCTATAGTGGGGCCAACTTTTGGCCAGCACCTCTCAAATTTTCAAAGGACATATGTGTCCCTAACACGGGGGAGGACACTGTGAATCCCGGAATTGCTGAAGTCCTGTTCAAACAACCAGCCACATATACACAAAATGCATTCAACATTTCATGTTTTAGCCCAAAAATTCCTGGAAAGCTTGCTTTCTACTCCATAACACATCCATATTTCGCTTTGTATAAAAATGTTTGAAAAGTGTGACCCTTGAGTAAAACTGATTTTCCAGGGGCCATCCTTATTTATCCAGGAACCAGTGCTGTGTCCTCAAGCAAGTTTGTTGTTGTTGTTGTTTTGTTTTGTTTTGTTTGATAGGAGCCATCCTAATGTGTATGAGGTATGCTGTGATATAGTTTTATATGTGCTGCTTTAAGACCTTAAATAACAAGCTTTAGTAGTAGGTATGACTGCCATAATACTGAACTAGTGATGAGCTTAAGTAATATTTTCTTATGTATGCAACTATAATATGAAAATATCTGATTTCCTGGGGGATCTGGGTGGCTCAGTAGGTAAAGCATCTGCCTTCGGTTCAGGTCATGATCCCAGGGTTCTGGGATCCAGCCCAGCGTCCAGCTCCCTGCTCAGCAGGGAGCCTGCGTCTCCCTCTCCCTCTGTTTGCGCTCCCCCACCCCATGCTAACTCTTTCTCTCTCAAATAAATAATTAAAAAAAAAAGAAAGTATCTGATTTTTGCTGATGATAAAGCTTTTGTTTAAAGGGGAAGGAGGGGTGGGTGAAACAGGTGAAGGTGGTCAAAAGGTACAAACCTCCAGTTGTAAAATAAATAAGTCACGGGAATGTAATGTATAGCATGGTTACTATAGTTGTTAATATGCTGTATTATCCACTGAAAGTTACTAAAAGAGTAGATCTTAAAAGTTCCCATCATTAGGGCGCCTGGGTGGCTCAGTTGGTTAAGCGACTGCCTTCGGCTCAGGTCATGATCCTGGAGTCCTGGGATCGAGTCCCATATCGGGCTCCTTGCTTAGCAGGGGGTCTGCTTCTCCCTCTGATCCTCCCCCCTCTCATGTGCTCTCTCTCTCTCATTCTCTCTCTCAAATAAATAAATAAAATCTTTAAAAAAAAAAAAAGTTCCTATCATTAGAGGGGCACCTGGGTGGCTCAGTCAGTTAAGCATCTGACTTGGTTTAGGCTCAGGTCATGATCTCAGGGTCATGGGACCAAGCCCCACATGGGGCTGTACACTCAGCAGGGAGTCTGCTGGAGATTCTCTCTCCCTGTCCCTCTCCCTCTGCCCCTCCCCCACCCCTACCCTGCTTGTGCACGTGCTCTCTCTCTCTCTCTCTAAAATAACTAAATAAACCTTTAAATCAAAATTCTTATCATAAGAAAAAAGATTTTGTAAACTAACTGTGGTAATGGATATTAGTAAACTAACTGTGGTAATGGATATTAGCTAGACTCATTGTGGCAATCATTTCGCCATATGTACAAATAGGAAATTATGGGGTGCCTGGGTGGCTCAGTTGTTAAGTGTCTGCCTTCGGCTGGGGTCATGATCCCAGGGTCCTGGGATTGAGCCCCTCATCGGGCTCCCTGCTCGGCTGGGAGCCTGTTTCTCCCTCTCCCACGCCGCCTGCTTGTGTTCCCTCTCTCTCTGTGTCTCTCTCTGTCAAATAAATAAATAAAATCTTTTTAAAAAATAAGAAATTATGTTGTACACCTGAAACTGGTATGTTAAGTGCCAGTTATATCTCAATAAAAAACGAATGCTAAATTTCAATTTGACGTGAATAAAAATAAAAATGTACTTTTTTTTCCTCACCCTAACTCATGGAGAGATTGAAATATCACTCTAGGTTAAGAAAACCCATGCTAGAGCAACATGCCTGATGGAAGAATCCTAGAAACCTGGCAAGTTGAAGCTAAAGGAAAAGGTCTGACAGATTTGCAGGCTCAGCTTCCAACCATCCCAGTGATGTGGCAGAGTGACCTGGTGGGTGAACTTTCTTCCCTTCACCCCAAGTCCAGCCTTGGTCATTGGATGAACTCAAGCCATGATGAGAGTCACTGAACAGGATTTGCAAAACTACCGTGTTCACACACCCTGGCTTCTGCAGTCCCTTACTGCCAGTCCCCACCTCTCTGAGCCTTGACCTCCAAATGCTCTGAAGAACATCACTCTCTGGGTCACATGGTCTCCTCTGGGAACCCCTTGCTGCAGAGGAGGTGAGGGGTCCCTCTGTCTGGAGCACTGACTGTCAGTACATTCCACCATGAGGCTGAGACCAGGAAGGGCCTTTCAAAGCCCAGAAGTCAACCACCCAGCCCTCCCAGGCACATCTTGAAGCATTTTTACTATCAAGAAGGATCTGCATGCAAATTTCAGAATCTGTCTGCCGGCTCTCTTTGCAAAGAGTGTTGGAACCGTGGCATGAAAGGAAATCCAGAGAGACAGGGTAATGGGTGTGGACGACTGCTAATGAGACCCTCAAGTCCCTGGGCTGTTAGGCCTGTCTCCCTTAAGCACACGTTTGGAGTTCAAGTTCAGCGAGATGGAGGTGTATTCCGATTTGTTGATTTTGGGGGGGAGGGGACAGAAAAAACCCCAAATCACTCACCTTTGGAGCCTTTGTTTAAAAAAAGAAATCAATATTTTAACCATTCATATATTCAGTGAAGGCAAGAGCATAGTTTCAAACACTAGGTTGTGGGAATGTTATGAACAATTTTCTTCTTATGCTAAAAATTACTTCTTTGTGTTCAGCTACACACAATATATATTTGGAAGGAAAGACTGACACTGCGTAGGAATGGGAGGGTATTTCTTTATGACTTCTGTTACTGGTTTTTTCCCCAACAATTTTTCCTCCTCAAAATCTCAAGATGGAAAATTAAGCGGGAAATTGTAATAGTAGTACACCTGGGGTGTCAGTCTTTACAGTATGGGAGTCAAAATATAACCCCTCCCTCATGATTATCTCAGAGGATTATGCTTGAGGCCCCTCCTTCCCTTCACCTCCCCTTCCCTATGTGTCAAGGAAACTCCAATATGTCAGTCTGGCTGTTCTCAGTGGAAACTAGCTATGTAGAGGATTAGAGTCTCTGCCTCTGGCTACTGTCTTAGTACAGGAAGCACTGTGGCCACTAATGAGTGTGCTGAGCTCCGATCACTGCCACTCTACCGGTTTTATTTCAGAAGGCTATTGTACTCTCATGTTACTGGATTATAGTCTGGGCTTTAGATCCATTCTGACTAATGTCCACAACCTGAAATCTCTGGGAAAAGAGAATGAAGTTTTATTCTATTTTCTCCCAGAAGGCTTCTGAATTCCTTATGCAGATTTACTCACGTCTTCCTAGTAAGTTTCAAGTCAGCTTGTTGCAGATGGTGTTATCAGTTATCTTTTGCTACATAACGGGCCACCCCGTAACTTGTGGCTTAAAACAAGAACCATCTATTTGCTCATGATTCTACAGTCTGGAGGCTACACTGAGGCTGGATGGCCCTTCAGTTGCTGTTGCTGGAATAGCCCAGAGCTGATGGAACCTTTCTCTCTGGAGGAGCATCTGACTTACGTGGGGTAGCTGAGGAGTCTCAGGATAGCAGAAGCTTCAAGCTATCTTAATGCCTGAGCTCAGTTCTAGACTGTCACTTCCACAAAGTCAGCCCCGATTCAAGGGGTGGAAGAATAGACTCTACCTTCAGTGCCTATAAGGTGTGTGAAAAACTATTATTGGTTGAATTTGCAGACAACCTACCCCAGTTAGAGTAAATCTTATCCCTGGAACTTTCCAGAAATGACAGTTGCACTCCAAGCTGGCAGGTTCCATGATGGTGTGAGAGGAGGTGTCAAGGACTTGCTCCCAGGGGTTTATGAGGACAGGACGCAGGGGCAATTGTAGGACAAGGTGAAGGACAGGGGAGGATACCACTATTGCTCCGAAAGCAGGATCTCTGGAACCCTATTAAGCCAGCTCAGGGATTGGCTTTAGAAAGCCTCAGCAAAACTAGAACTGAAAACAAGAAAAAACCCTCAAAGGCTGTGGAAACTATTTCGTGCAGTGTGAATTATTGTCAACGTTATAAGTAGTTAATAGAAACACGATTTTGGTTAGTAGGTAATTCAGCCTGATCAAAGGCAGGAGTGGGCCACAGATCCTCCGACCCCTTCCAAATAAGGACTGCAGTGAAATGGGAAACACCAGCAAGCAGATTATGTGGCAAACTGATTTTTGGCAAATCAGTCTGTTATCTGCAGAGCACTTATAGTTTACAGTGTGCTTTCTCATTACTTATTTAATGTGGCTGATTTAACTCCATCTCATAAACTGCTAAGTTCATGATAATCTTCATTTACCCACAGCCACTATTTATCTTAATCAAGACAAGCAGAGGAGGCCTCAATTGGAATTTGCACTCCTTGGGGTGTGTTTGGGAAGCTTGTGGGCAGGGTCTCCAGAAACATATACAACCAAAGGAGCAAGGAACACCTGGAAGAACACAACTCCATAGACAAGGCAGCCCCATGGGACCAGCTTGGCCCAATTTGGGGAAGTGGTACCCCTATCTGGGTCAGAGGGAAGCCCTGGCTCTGAAGAGGGTTTGAGCTTGAAATCTGTGACTCTGATTTCAGGCGCCTCTGAAACGCACAAGGATTCATATGTGGGACCTAAGAAGAGAGAAGGCTGAAGGCAAACAGAAGATGGCTTGCTAACAAAATCTTGAAGCAGCACAGCGGTAAGAGCCTTTTACAGCCCCAAACAAGAGGGAGCTCTTTCTCCACACTCCATGGGCTGTGTCTCTGGGGATGACCCCCACAAATCCTTGGGGGACCAAGATCCTCCCTGAACAAACAGAAACGAGAGCCACCGAGTTGTGGGTTCTTACTGTTAATGGGCCTCCCTCTGTACTTATAGCTTGTGGAAACTTGGATCCCAGGGGAAAATAATTATCCCTGAAGAAGCTATGTAAATAAAATCATAGCACATTCATTTACGAGTTGCTCTGTGTTATGGACCTGAATCTCTGTTCAGTTCTTGAGATACCCAAAGGAAAATGAGAAAACACATTATTCACTCGAGTGATGGATTACTACAGACTTATCAGAGAACCAAAGGAACCCATTCAGATACATATGTGCCCTCTTGAAGATAAGGAAATTCTGGAGGCTAAAGCAGGACACCAGATGTCAGGAGTCTCACTGGTATTTCTTGTGCCCTCATGTGCTATCAGGTGACTTGGAAATTCACTTCATCTCTCTGGTTCAGAGTAGTTGGGAAAATAGATCTAAAAGAAATTTTTCAGTGGATGTCTTCAACGTTTTCTACAAATTCAGTGATGCTCGAATGGTGTGAGGCCGGAAGTTAGAATTCATTGGTGGACATGAACTTTGAGCAAAATCTGCTGAACTTTCAGGTTGAGACCTGGTTCTGCTGCAGACCCTTCCAAGAGCCTGTGGGTTTTTTGGGTAAAGCTCTTCTAGTGCTTATTAAACAAAAACAAAACTGTCTCTTTGAGGGTCCTGCAATGTGAGGTGCATGGTTCTAAGACCTCTAAAACTGTCACGTTGCAAAATGCTTGTGAGCCACTCTTTTCAAGTAACTTTTTGATGCAGAGCTAAAGGCACAGCAGCTTGCAGGATATGCAGATGTGCTGATCCCTAGGGCACTGCTGTTCTCCCTGGTGCATGCCCCGGTGAGCAACAGAGAATCAAAATTCCATGGGCAGCCTTTGAACTGAGCCAAACTGTGCACCCAAATCAGCCCAAGCTGCTCTCTCCAACTAAAAGCCAAACCAAACCCAAATGCTAGTTTTCAAAGTTTGTCACTAACCAAACCAGAGATTTTCCCAAAGACCATCAAAAAAGCCCAAGTTTGAAAAAAATAATTGGACCTGTATAAATTTTTTAAAATGAAAATTAAAACCCTGACATGGAATAAAAATAAGGTCATAGTTATGTCACACTGTCGAATTCAGCCAGAGAAACCCCTGTACCTTATAATAATAGTATCTGCCAGCATATGTGCCTTAAGCTATAATCCATTCAGTCCACCCAATACCTCTGAGACAGGTTCCACTTTTGTCCCCATCTTACAGAGAAGGACTCGAGGGCCCAGGGAGGTGAGGAGTTTGCCCTAGACTGGCTGCACTGCTGGAGCTGGGATGTGCCCACTTCCCTGTACCTCCCCTTGTGTCAGAGGCAGACTGTGGAGCTATCCAAGTGGGACCATCACAGAGCAAGAGGCTCCTTAGCAAGAACAGTGGCACGGAGGAAGCTTTCATCATATGTGGAATATGAAATGACATTTTTATGACCCAGTCATTGATGTGGGTTTGTTTCTTTTTTTAATTAGGAAGCTCGGGAAATAGCTCTTTATAATTTTGTAGCACATATTTAAACAGATTTGGCACCTTGCAAGACCCTTAGGCCCCCATGAGCAGGGCCATAGGCCCTACTCTCGAGCTCCTGGACATTCAAGATGTGCTGCTTCACCTCTGCGCCACCCTGCTCCCTCTGCCTGCTGTCTCTGGCTATCGTTGCCTCTCCATACCCTGCCTCTCCTAAAGGAGGCTTAAGGAGAACTATCTTTTGGTTATCCTTGCATTTGCCTTAGGCAATGCCCTTCAGAACGTCCTAGCTCCACCTAGCTGCCTATGGGTTCTACCTGAGCCCAGGGAGCCCCTCGCAGAGGACAGCTCAGGTGAGGTGCCTCAATCCTTTGGCCAGGTGGAGCCTTTGATAGTACCTAGCCCTGAGGAATTCAGAGCATGTCCCCAACTGTGAACTCTAAGGCCACAGCCCTGGGGAGCCAATAACTATTACACTTTACTCACCTTGGAAAAGGAGGGAGGATTCTTTGGTGAGGCAGGTGGATAGGGGTGAGCAGAACTGTTTCTGTGCACACATGAGCCCAGGACCTCCAGAAATACCTGGGTGAGGGGGATGAGGTCCTACACTCAGACTATTAGGGACTTGGAACAAAGTTGGATATTAATATTGGTGGGGCTGTATTTGCACCCTATATTTGTGGGTGTGGAGTAAACTGTTGTTTACTAATAGACCCAAAACAAGTTTATTTCTTACTCACATAAGTAATTCTGGGAAGCTGTTCAGAAAGGCAGGGTGATTCTCGTCCATGTCATTTGGGGACCCAGGCTCCTTCTATCTCATGGCTCTGTCATCCTCGATAGCATGTTCATCCAGTTGCTGGAAGGACAAAACTATGGTGGATCATATATGGGAGACTAGGACCAGGCCTGGAAGTAGGATGCCTTACTTCATCTCACATTCCAATGGCTAAAACGTAATCATGTGACATATCTTCCCAACAAGGGAAACCGGGAAATGGATTTGGTTGTGTGCCTAGGAAGAATGGGAGAAAAGATTTTGCTGAGCAGCTATCACACTTACAGATTGGTGAGAACTCCTGCAACCATTTGAAGTTACTTTATAAAGGATCTGAGGGAAAACAAAAGGAGATCAAGAGAGAAAAATTTAATAATTATTACTGACCACAATGAAGTAAATTAAAGTTATAGGTTAAAGTAACTAGCCCATCTTAAAGAATCCATCTAATCCTGAGAAAGTTGTCTTAATCTTTCATACAAAAACTGTGAACCACTGCTTTATGTGTAATAATTGACTATTACAGATAAATTCCCACTCATAGGGAAAAGACAAACTGAATCTTGGGTATATCCGTTCCTCTAATAACAATATTCTCGGTGAGTAGGTAATAACCCGAAAATGCTTAGATTAAATGGGAAAAGCAGGACAGAAAGTTACAAATACAGTATGATGACAACTGTATAATAGTACAACGCCACTACCAACAAAAACCTGCACAGAGAAAAGACCAGAATAAATGCATCAAAATAGCAGTAGTTTGGGCGTCTGGGTGCTAAGTCAGTTGAGTGTCCAACTCTTGACTTCGGCCCAGGTCATGACCTCAGGGTCATGAGATCAAGCCCTGCCTCAGGCTCCGCGCTCAGTGAGGAGACTGCTTGAGATTCTCTCTCTCCCTCTGCCCCTCCCCTGCTCATGTGCACACGCACTCTCTCTCTAAAATAAATAAATCTTTTTAAAAAATAGCAGTAGTTGTCTTTACATTAGGGAACTCTAGGAAATTTGTTCTTCCTAGATCTAAATTTTCTATAATATCTAAAAGTTTCCAGGAGAGCAGGCATTGTTGTGTAATGGGGATAGCTTATGGAAGAGAGCCTCAAATGCCTAAAGAGCCCCCCTCTGCCCTCCTGTGTCCTAAATCAGACCTTCCTCTTCTTTTACTCCTCTTCATGCTCCAGAGGATCAGTCTGGATTAGATATCACTGTGCCGTCTGCCGGGTGCAATGGAATGTTCATGCTCACCAATTTACTTACCACCAGCCCAGTAGGTGTCCCAGGATCCTCATCTTCCTGTCAAGAAAGAGGGGAGAGGCCCTTGCTCACAGGACCACCCTGGCAGGGTTTCCTGGGCTAGGATGGTCCAGAGTTATAGTTGGTTTTTTCATTGTGAGGATTTGTGCATGAGCTCCAGCCCTGCTCCTATCAGCCCCTCTTCACCAGCAAAGTCCTTGCCAGGATCAGGTGTTAACTCGTGTTGTGTGTTAATGTATGTGTGTACATATGCCAGTCTTTATCCTTGTGTTAACAAGGGTCAAAAACCGAACATGAGAGCTACGACCAGAAAACTTTTCTATTTTCTGCTCTAATTGATGGCTGACTTACATTAAGCTCTTGGGGTTTTGGATCATTATCTATGAATCAAATAGGAGAAGACATTTAAGCTGCAAGATTCTAAGGCAGCAGGAGAAGGGACCAGTGGTGTGTGTCTGTGAAGGGCTTGAAATGGGTGCAGGTGTCTGGGAGGAGGAGGCGTAGCTGGACTCCAGGGAAGATGGAGTGGAGTGCAGAGGGGGAAATGAGAGGGAGCTGAGGGAAGCAAGAGTTGGCTTGTGCAGGGTCTTAAAGGTCACAGTGAGAAGTTGGGATTTAATTTTAATGACAGTGGGAAGCCACTAAGTTTTATGCAAAGTGAAGTACATAAAATGCATCATGATCTGAATTCCGTTTTGAGAAGAAAAATGGTCCCTGGGGCAGCTGTGTGGAGGATGGATCGGTGGAAGCACCAGAAGAACAGTGAGTGGAAATGGTGGAGACCATCTTGGAGGTGATTAAGGTTGTCCACACAGAAGATGCTGGTGGCCTGGAGGGGGACAACGGCAGTATATGGATTCTACTTAAACTTCCAGGGCTCCCGTTGGACCAGATCCAAGGAATGAGCAAGAAGGAACGATCAAGGAGGAACCTGAGATTTCCAGCTAGAGTAGATGCCATGCCCCTGGCCGAACTAAGGATATCAAGATGGAAACAAAAACAAAGAGTCCCATTTCAGAAGTGTTAAGTGTGAACTAATAAGTTAATTAATGCTTTTGATTTTCTGGGAAGGACCATAGTTGGGTTCTGTGATCAAGTTATCTAAAATTTTGTTTGAACATTAAATTCAGGACAGTCTGATCCCCAATCACTTTTCATGTTGGTGTCATTTTTAGAACACCATGTCCTAAACTGGAAAGCAGGTTCCTCCTTTGAACGATGAAGATAGCTACATGGCAGTGGTACTCACAGGCTCAGATCGGTTATGGAAAGACTAACAACCCCACAGGGCAGACTGGAGAACAAGGGACAGCAACTTCTCTTGATAATCCTGCAAAGCCACCCTGCAGATGTGCGACTAGCATGGCCATGTGTGTGGGAAGGGGGAGGACTGGCCCGGGGGCCACTGCTGGGATCAGTAGTTGTCTCCAGCTCTGCTCCCGTTTTTGAGCTCAGCAAAACCCCAAATGCATTTGGTCCCCAAATTGCATGGAAGGCCCAACGTATTTCAGGGAAATCTGTAACTGATTTGTGAACAATCTGCCTACCCTGGAGCAACTTTGTCACAAAATATAGTATTTTCGCATTCTTGTTGAAACCACTGATGTGTGCCCCTGCCCCCCTCCCCCTACCCCCCCACTCAGCACACTCCCACCCCACCAATCAGGGCCTCTTTCCACACATGTAACTGTTGCAGAATGGATGCCAAACCCAGTAACTGGTTATCTCCAAAATAATTTCCATCTTCCATGGGGCCATGTGCTCCAGGGGAGTAGTTAGGAGAAGGTATACTGTAAATTAGAACAGCTTATTTTCAGAAGCCACGTTTTAGAAACCTGATAGCAGCTCTGTGTTCTTGATAACCGTGCTCCTTGGAGGGCTGCACACACGTCTCTGTTGATGCTGGACTGGATGCTCCCAGATTAGCTAGTCGGATCAGTCAAATGGCTCAAGCCCCATTCCGTGTATTTTGGGATCATGGAAACCCCAAAGGCTACCCCCCCACCCCCTCCCTCTGGGTTGAAATTCTGTGTATTGCAGATAAATTTTATCCATCTGTTTCTGATTCATTTACCCCAACCCATCATGATATTTGTTTTGCAAGAGATATTCAGCAACGAAAAGTTATTTTCAAATTCTTCATAGAGAAAGGCTTATGTCTTCTCATGTACGAATAGAATGTCTGCTCTTGTAAAAAAAAATACCAGGGTCCCTAAAATATAGTCAGTAGAGAAGCCAAGATGGTGAGAATAGAGGTTCAGAATCTAGCTACACGTCCAGCCCCCATTTTTGCTAAATTCTAGTTGTCGAGGAATCAGGAGGGGACCCACTCATATGGCATTCTGGGCTTAGTTCCTGGGATGAGGGTGGGGGAGGGGGAAGGCGAGGGAAGACGTTTCCCGAGCAATCACCCCGGAGTCACATGCTAAGGGAAGCGGAGAGGCAGAGGTGCTGAAGTGGCAGCGTGGGGTGAAGGGGCCCCTGCCGGCTGAGACAGCGATGCCAGCCCCGGGCGGTCCGTGGAGACCCCATCCCCAGCCCCACAGAAACAAAAGTGCCACTAGCTGATTGCTGTAACTGTGACAAACACCCCGCCTCATTTCAGAAAGGGTTGGAGACTGCTCACAATAGCAGTTCCCCATGCCACAGTACTGGCGGGGCATCGGAAGGGCCAACTCTCCCGCGGTAGGAGCCGCTCTCTGCCCAGCCGGGCCTTCTCGGTGGTGGGACCTCAAGAGAAAGGAGGCGCACCAGTCCTTCAGGCCGGACGCAGGCACCAGCTCTTGCGGCGTGTCCTCTCCACGGTGGCAACGAGGTTTCTGTGACCCTGACTTTCTGTTGCCCGTTTGCATCTGGCTGCAGCCACAGCCAGGGGACAAGTGTCCAGCTCCGGCTACTACCAGCACGTCTGGCAGGCCTGGACTGAGGCACGGGGGGACACTGAAGCAGGGGCAGAGGCAGGCGCCATCTGGGACCAATTAGAGGCCGACTTCTATCCTGAGGCCTCTATAAACCATCCATCAGGGAGGCAAAAAGAAAAAAGCACAACCTTCTTTCCCTTTTTATTTATTTATTCTCTGCTTTGCTTATAGTGACAGTGGTCAGTTTCCCTGAAAGGAAATCACTGAAAATTACAGGGTGTTTGGCTGGGCTTTTTAAAAATTAATTTCCTCTATTTTTGTATGAATTTGATTTGCTCTCATTCCCTTCCACTAACTCATGCTTAGTGAAAAATCTCTTTTGATTTGTTCTTAATGTGGAAAATGTTGGCAGTTCCACATGGCAATTGGAAACAATCCGAGGAGCACAAACCAGGTAGAGCTTTCCGCTGGCTTCCCAGGGTGAGGAGATAGTCTCTCAGAGGGGAGGCCGTGGACAGAGCCCCTTACCGGGCCTTTGCCCCAGGGCCAGGAAGCCTCCTCCAGCTCCTCCTTAAGCCTCCCCACCCCGCCCCGCCCCACTATTATCCTTTCCAAAGAATATCCCCCATTAACCCAATTCTCTTGCAAGGTGTCCTACTGTTGTCCCCCAACTGGAAATTCACTCTTCTGAAACTACCTCAAGATGCTGCCTCCTGAGCTGGGATGGGTTCTACAGGCTAAACGTGAAAGGTCTTCAGGATTCCAAACAGGTCCTTGCATCTTACTTCCTCACAAAACCAAGCTGTCAGTCTGCGCTGGACATGAAAGGAGGTAGGGGCTTCCAAGGCAGGTGGCAGGAGCTGGGCAAGGTCTCCTAAGGGAGATTCAGAAAACCTGGCTCAAGACCCAGTTCTGCCATTTACTGGCTGAGGGTGACCTTGGATAGGTTGCTTTACCTCCCAAAGCTTCAGTTTCCTTAAGGACCATGATCATCGTTGTTCTTGTACCCTCTATGTACAGAGGCCGTCCTATGCCAAGTTGGTGCTAAGCCCTTTACTCACCTTGCCTTACTTCATCCTCGTAACAAGCTCAAGGGGTAGGCATTTTTATCCCCATTCGACAGATGAGGAAACTGAGGCACTGGGAGATTAGATTTTTTTTTTTTTTTTTTTTTTTTGAGAATTGAAAGCTGGGATTCAAACCCAGATTGCCTGACTCTAAAGCAAGAACTCATAACCACCATTGCTTTATTCTGCCCATCTCCCAGTAATGAGAGCTGTTCGTTCTGGAGCATGTGCATGTTTTTATGTGTTTTATGGGGCCTATATCCTGTATCCCTCACAAAACCCTTGGAGACAGTCTACCAGGAAGGGGCGGGGGGTAGGGGGGACCAGGATTCGAGTGTGGTCAGTGAGCCCAGAGTGCCAAGTGGTGAGGTGTGAATGAAAAATGTTTCACTCAGAGTGTTACTTGTAAACCAAGGGTGGTCAACACTGAGCAGCACCCAAGGAGCCCAGAGTTGAATTCTGGAGGCACCGATGGCCCTTGTTGAAGGCTCTTCTGCAGTGGGTACTTTAAACAAACCGTGTCTTTGGCGCCCATGCCTCAGAGCATGTCTGAGCAGTGCCTTCATGCACCTTGCTCGTTTGCTCATGCTTCTTTGGCAGTAGTTGAGTTCCTATGGAAATGAGGGGAGATCCACAGCAGCGCTTCCAGGCCCCAGGAGATGCTCAGGGTGGTGGTCACTACTCCCTCTCCAGGTGGGCAACCTGCTCCGGGGACTCCAGCCAAACCGATGGTCTCATTGCTGGGCTGGCTGCTGCTGGTCACAGGGCGCAGCCCCTGCCCACTGAATTTTACATTCATCTGGACATTTCCCTCGTCCCGTTTCTCAGACAGAGCATTCCAGTCTGGTATGAGCACTTCTGTCCAGTTTTTCTGCCGTTTCATTGTGGTGGCTCAGCCCATGCTTGTTCTCAAAACCAAACATGGTCAGTTACCAGGGACATGATACAGATAACCCCGATAAAATCTGGGACCTGGAACAAGACCCCCTCCTAGGCTGGGGCAATGCGGGTTATAGGGTCACTGCCCCATTTGTGAGTGCTGGCGTCTGCCCTGGCCTCAGTGAGCGTTTGGGCACAGGGAGTACTGTGCCCATCACTGCAGAGGAGGAGGGATGCACACAGGCCTTAGCCACTAAGAGTGCCAGGCCCAATCCACTCACTGTGTGGCCTTGGGCAAGGTACTGAGCCTCTTTAGGCCTTGGTTTCCTCACTTGTAACATGGGACTAATAAGAACTAACTCTTGTTGGGGCGCCTGGGTGGCTCAGTCGTTAAGCGGCTGCCTTCGGCTCGGGTCCTGATCCCAGGGTCCTGGGATCGAGCCCCGCATCGGGCTCCCTGCTCGGCGGGAAGCCTGCTTCTCCCTCTCCCGCTCCCCCTGCTTGTGTTCCCTCTCCCGCTGTCAAATAAATAAATAAAATCTTAAAAAAAAAAAAAAGAACTAACTCTTGTTTAACCAACACTGAAGTTGTGCTTGCTTTGTGCTAGGCACCGTTCTATGAGCTGTACATATAATAACTCATTTAGCCCCATGTCAACACTAGAAGTTAGGTGCTATTGTTAGCCCCATTTACAGCTGAGAACACTAAGGTCCAAGAGGTTCAGTTACTTGCCCAAAGATGTCTAGAATGAGGATGATTCACAGATGCTCCGGAAGTGGTAGTTCTTGTCACGTGAAGATATGGTCTGGACATGGCAGGACATAGCAGGCAGCCTGTGGCAAGGCAGGAGCAGGTCTTGTTCCCAGAGCTGAGCAGGAGGCAGGGACAAGCTCAAAGTTCTGGGACTGGGAAAGGTCCCAGAAAGAGCAAGGCAGAGCCAGAGGTGGGATGCAGATGGGCAGGGCGATGAGAGCCACAGCCCCCGCTCAGGGAGCCAACAGAGGCTAGAGCTGAGTTGGCAGCCAGGGCCCAGAGGAGAAGGGCTGCGGAGGTGGGCAGAGGGCAGAGTTCAGGGCCCTACCTGCTCTGTGACTCTTCCCACCTGCTGAGTGACACCAAACAAAAGTTGGGTTAGCAAATCTCCAGCAAGGAAAACTGTCCATTTCCTCCTTGTTTCTCTCATAGACTTAGGACTAAAAGAGGAAAGTATTTATTTTTAAAATGTACAACTTGTTCTCCACACTGAAGTGAAGACTGCAGCAAGAACCCTTCTTCGTCCTCTCCCCCTTTCTTGGGGACAAGTGATGAGGAATCCTTGGTTTTCCTGGTTATACATTTATTTCTGCCCTTTAGAAAGCTACCCTAACCTACAAACCACACATCCTGACCTAACCAAGTCTGAAGCTAATCAGTATCCCTTCCCTCCTTCCTAACAAAACAAGGGCCTTGAAAGGCTTTAACTCTGATTACCATCCCCATCTTCTACATTACTATTTTTTAGCATATTTTTGTTTTTAATTCCCCCTACTTCAAATCAGTTGTTATTATTACTGTTTTAAAAATCAATCCTTATTTAGAATTACTCAATATTTACCAGTTTCCCTCTGTACCATTTTTTCTTGCATCTCCTCCTCTCCTTAATAGACTCAGTTTCCGGCTTCCTGGAGTCTGTCCTTTAGATCTTTGAGTGAGGGTCTGTGAGTTTTAAATTCTCTTAGTCTCTGCGTTCATGGAAAAATCTGTTTTACTTCCTTTAAAAAATGGTAATTTATGCATAGAGTTTTAGGTGTAGTTATTTCCCTTCAACACATTTAGGATATTATTGCATATTTTCTGGCCTTCATTGTTGCTGATGAGAAGTCTACCATGAGTCCATTACTCCTTTAAAGGTGATTTACCTTTCCTTTCCAGTAGCTTTTGTTATATTAGCTTTGTCTTTGGTGTCCTGGAGAGTGGATTTATTTTTATCTAGCTAACTTGGACATGCGTATCTTCAATATATTCTAGAAATAATTTGGCAATTCTCTCCAAATATTTTCCCCCATCCTCTGAGTTGACTTTCTCTGCAGCTCCTATGTGTGGCATCTAGCTTCCATGACCCTTTACCTCTTTTTCATATTTTCCATCTCCATGTGTCTCTGGACTCCAATCTGAGTAATTTCTTCAACCTGTTTCCCAGTGCACCAATTCTTTTTTCAACTGTATCTAATCTGTTTAACCAGTCATTGAGGTTTTTGGATTTTTGGTTTTTGGTTTTTTGGTTTTTTTTTTTTAATGACTGTTTTTTATATCTAGAAGTTCCACTTGGATCAACACTGAGGATGACTTTTTCTTAGTTACTGTTTTATTTTATTTGATAAAGTCTATTTGATTTGACATGTTGCTAGCAGGTGGTAATAGATGATGTTGGTTGTACAGGATTCAGGCAGGGAGTACATTCTTGAGTTAGTCAGAAGCTAGTTCATTGACTTTCTTACTTCTAGTGGCATGACCTTAGAGTTTCAAGTAAAATTATGCCTGTGCTGGACTCACTCTCCATAACACAACTTTCTAGTGTGTGTCCCATACTACAAAGTCTGGGAGACTAAAAACTACACTTCCGAGATTCCCTTTCAGGCAGAGTTTTAGATGACAGTTAAGCTCTGCCAGTTGGGTGCAGAAATGAGACAGAAGCCTCCTTCCAGATGCTTTTGGCTGTTTTCTGCTGGTAAGCAAGGTTACGGTCCAGTTCCATTTACGTGGCTTTGGAAAATCAGTTGAAGTACTGTACCAGCTAAATACAGCTTTCCAGTGTCCAATAACCAGATTCTTGGGTGTTTACAAGGAACGTTGGTGATGATAACAGCTTCCTGGTCTGGTTTCCTGATTTCTGGTTCAGTGATTGAGGTGGTTTCTGATCTCCTGGTTTACCTTTTCCCATCTTCCGGATTGGCAGGTCATTTCTACAGTGTTCTGGGAGTCCTTTCTGGTGGTCCAGCTGAGAGCCTGCCTCTTCAACTCTTACAAAGATTTCCTAAGCAACGACTTCATGGTATTAAATCCTATTCCACTTAAAAATACAGAGTAGTTTCTGTTTTCCTGCACTGAACCCTGCATACCATACTATAACGTCAAAAGTAAGTCTCTTTACAAGCATAGTTAAGCTCAAATACCTTTTAGTATATAGCATTGGAAAGAGCTAGCCATGTCTGGGTTGAATCCTTCTCTATTTTCTGCCTTCATGGCTTAGGGAAAGTAACTGAACCTCTCTGTGCTTCAGGTTTTTTCTTTAAAGTTGGGTTACAGTATCTCATTCATAGGGTTGTTAGAGAATGAAATGAATTAGTGTATGGATCATTCCTTGTACAGAAAAGAAACTTAACAAGATGTAGAAAGAAATGTTGAGATAATATTTCTCCAGGGCAAAATTTTAAGATCAGTAAAACTTTAACAATATAAATTTCCATCAGTCCTAACCTCATATCTCTCATTATTATTCTTTTATCGTTTTTTCCTTTACAGCAGTCTTTCAAGTGAAGCCTTCTACTTCTTTCTCCAATTCACCTGTTTGGTGTTAACACCTCCCAAAATGACCAATGTTTGCTATAAATCTTATGCTTAACAAAGCATTGTTTTCCAACTACCAACTCTCAAACTACCTTAGGCCTCAGTTCTTTCTAAAACATAATGGAAACAGGCAAGATGCTGGAGACATAGTTAATCATAGCCAGAATCTGTCAAATCTAATGTGCCAAATCCTACTAGACTCACCAACATCTCTTTGGGAGAATAAATCACTCCAAATTTTCATCTGTACAATGTCAAAATAGATGCCAAGCTTAGAACTTTCTTTTAAATGCAGTGAATTCTCTCGCCCTTACACCTTTATATGGACCACAAATGCAGAGCATGATGCCTCACTCACAGCACTCGGTCATTGGTCAGTCTGCAGGGTCTAGCCCTTGTTACATGGATTCCCCACTTCTTGCCCCCATTCCTCTCTCCCCATTGGCAGCCACTCTCATGTGTTTCATGTATATCCTTGAATTTGTATACATACTTCTAAGTACTCGTGTGATATTTAAGGGTGCAAATATTTACTTTGTATGAATAATACGGTCCTATGAACCTCATTCTGTTTCTTATTCCACCCCCTCCCCCCACTAAACACCATGTTCTTAAGCTATATCCACATCACACCATGCTTCTCAGCTACGCAGTACTCCACAGTGAGCTTTCACCCCATTGTCTATACAGGGGTTTCCTCTACCTCCCACTTCCACAAACAATGTGTGGTGAGCATGCTCCTACATACGCCCATATGGACCCAGAGGATGAATTCACTGGGCTACAGGTGCAGGAGGGGGACAGCTGAGACATAGGGCATAAACACATTTCATTGACTGAGTATTACCAGGTAGCTTTTCAGCATGAGTGCACCTATCTGCACTTCCCCCAGTGGGACACAAATTTCCTATTTCCCCAGATCCATGTCACTTTGGCATTATCCAACTTTTCAATGTTAGCATCCCAGTGTGTGTGAAGTGATACATTACTGTTGATTTGATTTGAATTTCTCTGGTTTCTGTTGAATTTGAGCATCTTTTCACATGGACAGATGGCTTCTTCAGCCGTTTGGGTCCCCTTTTCTGTAAATTGCCCATTCACATCCTTTGCCCATTTTTTTCTATCCGGGTTTCCTTTGTAAAGTTTATTAATGTATATTAATGTTTGGTAAGACAGATCTCTCCTTTTTGCTCATGTTGTGTTGACATAATTATTTGTTGACCTCTATGTTTCCATAAAAAATTTTAAATAAATATATTGAGTTTCTCAAAATATGCAGTGGATTTTTATTTTAGGATTGTATTGAATTCACAGATTATTTAGGGAAGATATTTCAATCTTATAATGTCACACAATCCCATCTAAATGTATGGACTATCTTTCCCAGTTATTTAGATTATCTGTGGCATCTCTTAAAAGAACTTTAATTTTCTTCCATGGTGTATTCTTTTTTTTTTTTTAGTTTTTAAAGATTTTATTTATTTGAGAGAGAGAGAGATTGAGAGAACAAGTGGGAGGAGGGGAAGAGGGAGAATGGACGCTGGGATCATGACCCAAGCTGAAGGCAGACGCTTAACCAACTGAGCCACCCAGGCACCCGCTTTTTTTTTCTTACTAAGATTTTATTTATTTATTTTGAGAGAGAAAGCACGCGCGAGCAGGGGGAAGGGCAGAGATAATCCCAAGCAGACTCCAGTGCTGAGCATGGAGTCCTACTTGGGGCTCAATCTCACTACCCTGAGATCACAACCTGACCCAAAATCAAGAGTCAGAAGCTTAACTGACTGAGCCACCCAGGCACCCCTTTCATGGTGTATTTTTTAAATTAAATTCTGGATACTTCAGTTTTTCTGTTATTAACAATACTATTTTGTTTTTCTTATATCCCTAGTTGCCTATTGCCAGCCTAGAAAGAATGCTATTAGTTGATATTTTTATAAGTTAAACTTGTATCTAGCAACCTTACTAAACTTCCTTATCAGTTCTATGAGTTTGCTGATTTTTTTTTTTCCTTATTTGCAGGTAAGGACAGCTATTTCTTCTCTGCTAATTTTCATGCCTTTTCTTATTGTTGTCTTGTTCCATTGTGGATTTTGGGGGGTGGGGGAAGGAGAGGGTACTTAGAGTTTTTGCCAGGACCAATACTTCACTAAGTAAGAGCAACAATAATGAGATCCTTGTTTTGTTCCAGTATTAAAGGGGATCCCTAAAGTTTAAACATGATGTTTACTCTTGCTTTTTGATGTATTTGACCTTTATTGAGTGGAGGAAATACCCATCTAATTCTGATTTGTAAAGAGGTTGTCTTAGTTCTTTTAGGCTGTTCTAAGAAATCACCATTGACTGGGTGGCTTATAAACAACAGAAATTTATTTCTCATAGT
>NC_138376.1:33555139-33581552 GCF_054177405.1 Leptonychotes weddellii | reverse complement strand
TGGAGCCTTTCTATAAAGGCATTAATCCCATTAATGAGGATGGAGCCCTGTGGCCTAATCACCTCCCAAAGGCCCTGCCCCCTAATACCATCCCCTTGGGGGTTAGGATTTCCACATATGAATTTGGGGCTTGAGGGGGTGGACTCAATTCAGCCTATAGCATAGGTTTTATTGTCTGAACACATGTAAGTGTTGACATTTAGAAAGTGCTTCTTTTGCAACTAAGATGAGGTGATAATGTGATTCCTTTTGTCCTTTATCCGTGAATATGAGGAATTATATTGATGGATTTTCTGGTTTTGAACCATCCTTTTCTTCATGAATAACTTCTACATAATTAGGATTATGTGATGTTATTTTTTTTTAAAGATTTATTTATTTATTTGAGAGAGAGAATGAGAGAGAGCACATGAGAGAGGGGAGGGTCAGAGGGAGAAGCAGACTCCCTGCCGAGCAGGGAGCCTGATGCGGGACTCGATCCAGGGACTCCAGGATCATGACCTGAGCCGAAGGCAGTCGCTTAACCAACTGAGCCACCCAGGCACCCTATGTGATGTTATTTTTAAAGTAAGATGTTGAATTGGGTTGGCTAATATTTAGGATTTTAAAAATTTAACCTCTATGCTGAACATAGTCTTTGAAAATCTATACCAGAAGTAGAGTTTCAAGTCACAAAACTGCACATCATGGTTCTTGTTCAGCTTTAAGAAATCATAGATGAGGATCTGGCAGAGAATTAAGACCAATAAAGGACATAAGCATTATAGTAAAATAAAGACATTTGCTGTATTAACTGGACTTAATGTTCTCTTTGAGAGAGAAACCCTGCTGTGGTCTGAATGTTTATGGCCCCCCTCTACTCCAAATTCACACGTTGAAATCTTACTCGCCGAGGGGATGGTTTTAGGAGGTGAGGCCTTTGGGGGTGATTAGGTCATGAGGGTAGAGCCCTCATAAATGAGATTAGTGCTCTTATAAAAGAGGCCCAAGAGATATGAGGTTAGAGCAAAAAGATGACTATCTGTGACCCAGGAAGTGGAGCCTCACCAGACAACCAATCTGCCAGTGCCTTGGGCTTGGACTTCCCACCCTCCAGAACTCTGAGAAACAAATATTTGATGTTTATAAGGCACCGAATTATGGTATTTGTTGTAGCAGACTGAATGGACTAAGACAAAAGTTAATGAGAGAAAAAGAGAGAAAAATCTTTAAAGTCGTCAAATTTTCTTTTTTCCAACTCTGACTCTAAATAATCAGTCTCATGATTTTCTGTCAGTTTTCACTTCTTTTCATGTGGTGCTTCATTTTTTTTTAATCTTCCTCAAAGATCTGGCAAAATTGCCACAAAGTTCCAACTTCTCCCAAATATCCTAGAAGGCAGGTTTCTGCTTGGGCAAAGGGATAAACTCTTCATTCCCAACATCTCCAGGTCAGTGGGAAAGGATGGAGCAAGCAAGGGAGGAGCCTGTCCTTTCTTCTCTCATGAAAGCAACACGTTTCCCTGGAGGAAGGAAGAAAGACCTGGCTAGCCCTTGCCAGATGCTCTGTGCAGCATCTCCTCAGGGTGGGTGGTAGAGACACAGGAACCACTTTTTTGTTGAGCACATTGTCTTGCACTATCATCTATTCTAACGAAAAGGGAGAACCATAATTCAAAGTTCTTCTTTTCATTGGACTATAAGACCTTTATAATCTCTTGATGGGGAAGAACAGATCTCTTTCTCCTGAATTTCTCTGATCCCCCTATGTCCCCAGCTTTCTCAGGACTGTGTCCCACTAACCCTGGGGAGACCACTTCTCAGAAATGCCAGGAAGCACTTAGGAAGCTGGAGGGGCTCACTGCATGAAAATCAGCTTCCAGTGCAGCTCCTCCCAGGTGGAGAATCTGCAGGATCTTCCTCAGTGAAAGGAGCCACACATTAATTAGGAACAGGTCCATCAAGCAGTGTCAAGGGGACACTTACAAAGTGCCAGGCACTGTGCTGAGACTGTTAAGTAATGCTTTCATTTACTTAATTGACCGATCTGATAGGCAGACCTTATGATCCCTACTTTACAGACAGCGCAGCTGCCACTCAGCAAGGTTCAGTAACCCACCCAGGTCATGCTGCTATGTGTCGGAAAGTAGGGAAAGGGAAGCTGGATTGAAACCTGGCCTGAAGCCTGTTTTAGTGCCTCCTTTAAGCTTAGGCAACACGTTGGAGTTGTCCAGACATCTCAGAAGTCAGAGCACCAGGAAGGAAGTCTGGACACCCAGAGTCTCGTCCCATCTCTGCCTCTCTGGCTGAGGGACTCTCTGAACTGCAGTTTCTTCATCTGTTCAGCAGGCAGGCCAACCAGATGACTTTTCAAGGCCCTTCTAGCCATGCTTTTAGAGCCAAGAAAACACCACATGCTTTTTCACACTAAATCCCACCAAATTTCTCACCCCCAGAACCAAGTGGCCTACATGGAAGAGCCTCCAATTAACAGCTTTGTGGGTCTGGGGTGTAGATGAGCCACTTCACAGGGCAAACAAGCCAAAACCATCCCCACAAGCAAAGCCCACCAACGTGCTCTCCAAACCTGTGTTCTGAGTGGCTGGCCCTCATGGAAATCTGCAATTAGCTGTTTTAATCCCTAAAATAGCTTTGCTACTGTTGTATACAGTCACATAGGAAAAGAAAAAGCCAGGGGCCACCACAGTAAGGTCAGGGAGGAGTTGGAGACTCGGGGTTCCCAGTGCCAACCTTCTATTTGAGTTGTATGTGGTTGCAGATAATGTTCTGATTTCCAGCGAGCTGACAGCTGGGATGAACGGCTGCTTAACCTGATTAGATATGCCCCAGCCACAGACTCTGGGGCCACAGACAACTGCTCATTTGAAATGCATGCCACTGGCACCCGACTGAAAGAATAAAGGCCAACCTCAAACAGACAACACATTCTTGGATGCAAACCTTATGGTTTCTACACAGCAAAAAAAGGTTTATAACCGCCTGGGGTTCCTTTTCACAGAATATTCTTTGTTGAAGAGTGTTTAGAACAACTTGTAACTTTAGCACTTTACTGTAATTGCAGCTTGTCATTTAGAACCAAGTGGTATGTGAGGAACCCGGTGGGGGCGGGTGGTGGGGGGACCCCAGAGCTACTGAGTTCCTGTGTTCAATCCACTCTGTGCTCCCTCAGATCCTGGGGGTAGCTCCCCGCCGTTCCCATCAGGATCCCCACGTAGCCAAGCAGCCCTGCTGTCTTCCTGCTGGTTGCGAGGACTGCACAGCCTCTCTTTTACCACCGAAGGGTGGGTCCCTGCTCAGGCACTGCAGTTTGAGCTGCGGTTCTCAGGAGCACAAGGCCTCGCGAGGCATCTCTAGGAGCTGTGTCAGCACTGGTGCAGGGGCTGGCCCCTCGGGAGGGTGGGAGGAGGGCTCAGAAGGACTTCTCTGAGTATTTTTATGGTGCATTTAAATGTCAGTACAAAATATTATGGTATGAGCACACACTATCGGCCTGGTATTGAGAACAACGCCTCTTTAGTGTTCCCTCCTAGAAGGATAAGCTTTTCCTCTCTGCCCATCTCTCAAAGGAAGCACTGTGGCCCATGGTCCATTTGTGAAATGGAGGTAGACGTCCAACTCATAGGAACAGCGGGGAATCCATTCTTTCACAAGCCACACCTCAGAGCCGAGTACACATACTGAGGCATAACAGTTATCCTTCTACACTATGAAACTTTTTCCAAAAATTAGAACCTACTCAAATACTAACCTATAAAGCATCAATCCCGAATCTTCCTGTTTGCTTCTGTCCAAATGATAGACTTTTGCAAATGTCTATTAAGAGACCTCCCTGCCTCCCCTGTCAGCATAGTGGTAAAGAGCATGAATGGGAGACTCTAACTTGGATGTATAGAATATGGTGTATCTAATTTGGATGTATGGAATATGGGAGAATCTAACTTGGGTTTGAACCCTGTTCAGTCTTAGCCTCCCTTTCCTTATCAGTTAATTGGGGATAATATGTGTATCTCCTCACAGGATTGTTATGGGATTAAATGAGATTAAATGTGTGTAAAGCACTTAGCAGAGGACCTGACTCATACTACAGACTGAGTGAATCTGAACCATCCTTATTATCAATAATCTATCCTCCACCCTTTCTTCAGCTTTGACTTTGCTTGAACCTCTCTTTGATCACTTTCCTGGTTTAAGTTTCCCCCATGGAAGCATTATTCTGCCTTGTACTGTAATTGTTGGGGTGCTTGTCTCATTCCCTTTATTAGAGTCATAGGCTTCTTGATGGCAGGACTTGGGTCTAAATCATCTGTGCATTCCATGCAGTGCCTCTCACATAGAATGTGCTAGTAATGTGTCACCTCCTGCTCAAAAACCATCCAAGATGCTCCAGAGCCCCTGATTGAGGTCCAGCTCCTATCTTGATGTCTGAGGGTCTTCACTTAGGGCCCCAACTGTGTCTTCAATTCCTACCACCTCACACATCTGCTCATGCTGTTGATGTTGCTTAGAACCCCCCACCTCTACCTCTTGAACTCTTATTCATCCCTCAAAGCTCAGCTTAAATCACACGTTCTCAGTGACATATCCCAGAAGATAACAGTCAGGTGAGCTTCTTCCTGCCTCTCCTATAAAATTTGACTTTAGTTTGGGGGGTCAGCAAAATTTTTCTATGAAGGGTTGGATGGTAAACATCTTTGGCTTTGTAGGCCATATGATCTATGTCACAATTACACAACTCTGCAAAAGCAGAAATAAATAATACATTAGTAAATGGCATGCTGTGTTTCAATAAAACTTTATAAAAACAGGTAGTGGCCCAGATTTGGGCTGTGCGCTATAGCTTTCCAACCTCTGCTCTAGTCTTCCATGGTGTTCATCACAGGCTGCCTTTATATATAGTTATTTGAGGTCAGATCTCGTCTCAACTTCCAGAGTAAAAATGCCTTAAAGGCAGGGATAGCATTTTTCTGTTGCCATCATTTATAACAGGCACATAGAAATTACATATTAGATATTTGGAGAAAGACCAAAAGAATGGGGTGGGTGAGCGGGCTTGGGGTGAGGGTGGGAGGCAGATACCCAGACAGGAACCTGGGATGCACAGAGGAACCATGAATACAGAGGGTCAGAAAGACAAAGAGAGACAGGGGTGGAAGCAAAGACAGACTGAGCTAACAACCAAGAGAATCTTCCCAGGGCAAAGGTAGAGAAAGCTTGAGAACAGTGTTATGGGCTAAACTGTGCCTGCGCCCTCCCACCCAGTTCCTATGTTGAAGTCCTAACTCCCAGTACCTCAGAATGGGACTGTATTTGGGGCCTCTAGAGTAGTAATTAAGTTAAAATAGGGTGGGTCCCAATCCAATCTGACCAGTGTCATTATGAGAAGAGGAGATTTGGACACACAGAGGAACACCAGGGATGTGTATGCACAGAAAGGTGACCATGTGTGGACACAGAAGGTGGCCATCCACAAGCCAAGGAGAGAGGCCTCAGGAGAAACCAGGCCTGCCAACACCTTGATCTTGGACTTCCAGCCTCCAGAATTGTGAAGAAATAAATTTCTGTTGTTTCAGCCACCCAGTCGGTCATATTTTGTCATGACAGCCCTAGCAAACTACACAGAGAAAAGCCAATTGGAAAAGCAGAAGGAAGGCCCTGGTAAATGTTAATGATTTCAAGTATTTTGCCTTTTATTCCTCCACAACTATAGCTTTTAGAAGACATTAAGGTTTTATTCTGTTGGGAGGTTAACATAGGGGGGGGAGTTAAGCATGGATTCAGTTTCCAAGTCCCGGGTTTCAAGTTTGTAGCTCCAGGCTTGCATTTCTAATACTGTCAAATCCTGATAATTCTGACAAGGGCTGCCCCGGCCAGTTGCCCCACAGTGTTCCAGAAACATTTCTTGCATGTCCACTCAAAGTTAATCACCTAAATACCTGCCATTTCTCATGGACTTTTGAAGGGTTTTGTTTGCTTTGTAGAGTTTAAGGAAAGTATTTGATTTTTTTCCCCCCTTGTAAAAACTCCAGTTGGAAGAAATACTTTTATTTTCCCCTCTAGGTTTATTTTGTTTAGCAAAAGCCATTAGAACTAGCTTTAGTCTTACATTTTTCTTGTCTGCTCGCAAAGTGTGTTGACATGGTGCTTGAATTTCAATGGTTTGGATTGTTTTGAATGACTCCTGGTGTTTTTGTTCCCTGTTCCTCAAATACTGGTTGTAATCTAGGTGACCAGGTGAATGAGTTTATTAATAGGTATTTTCACTAAGTTGAAGTTTAATTACGTGTACTGACGTTGGAAACCTGATGTTCCCACAGATACAAGACAGCTTGTGTACCTAGAGATCCAGAGGCTCCCATTTCCTCTGTGCCGCGGTTGACTCTGAGACCTCATGAGGCCAAGTCTTTGGGGTACATGCCGTGGCCTCCATCCCTGGAGAACGTGTCCTCTGCTAGGTCGTAACCAAAACCACCTGGAGGGATCTAACAGAGTTGCACTTCCCTAGATCCCATCTTCTGGCAAACGGCGCAGTGGGGAGTTTTCACATGACTAGTATAATCTGGAGGTGCTCATACAGATGTCTGGACTTCATTACATTTTCTTAACAATCCACTGGAGTCAGGTGCTGTTTTTATCATCACTCCCATTATTTATACAGATAAGAAACCGCGGCTCGAAGAGGTTGTCAAAAGCTGCCTCCCGTCAGGTCTTTTCTGTGCCTCCGCCTTGCCAGTCAGGAGTTTGCTGGTAGAGTCACTGGGGGCAGGACCTGTGTTCTTTCACTTCTTGATGTTTCCTCTTGATACCTTGTCATATCGGAAACAGCATTATGCATTGTGACTCTCAACAGTACTTGTAATTTAACAAGATGTTTACTAAAATCAGCAACTTCCTCAGCTGAGGGATTTCAGGGATCGGTGACAGAGAGGCAGTGTGGGAGAAATGTTTTGACCTCAGACTTTCCCAAAAGCACTCCTAAAATCACACTACAACGGTGGCAGCTAATCCTGCCCCTGCGCATAAACCCGCTCCTCTTGTCAGGCAAACATGCCCTGAGGTGCACTCACTTCCCCAATAAAACTCTGAGATGGAGGAGGAGGGAGAGCTCCCCAGGGGAGACCCTCCACACCACAGAGAGACGCTCTCCATGACCAAACCGGGAAAGCCTGGCATGAGGACACTGGTGGGATCAGGTGGTGTGCAGGAAACAGCAATTAGGCTGGATCCCTGAGAGGAAGATCAGTTTTGAGGGGCAAGAGTCAGGACGAGGAGAGGGACAAACGCCCGAACCCCCAGGAAATTCTCCCCCTTTCGCCAGTTTTGGCCTATCTGGAACTTAATTTTGTGGAAGAAACCAAGCATTTATACACACACATCAAATGAAGAGAACAGCCTCTGACTTCTTGCCATGAAAAGAGACGTCTGCCTTAAGCATTCATTCCGAATTGGCGCTGTTCCCTTATCAACTTGGAAAGCTGCCCTATCCTGACAAGGTCCCTCCACCAACAGAGCTCCAGTCCTCTGGCCCGGATTACAGCCCCCACCCCCAGCGGCCTTCACACCTGCAGCTCCCTGATTTAATGAGGGCTGTCAGGGATTATCAAGTCATGAACTCGCTTACATCCGCCAGACTCTCATGAATGAGGCATTTTGTTCGGCTACCTCTCGCTTCGTGTTTCTTGGAGCCAACACAAAGGGAAAAGGCAGTAAGTGAGCAGCTATTTGGGGCCAGGGTCTAATATTCGAATATTGCATGATGAAATTGTAGGCCTATCAAGTCCGTTGTTTTGTAACTTTCTTGTCTCTCCCTCTGCACCCCCACCTCAGCTCACCTCCCCACCCCCACCCCCCAGCCTGGCCTTCTAAGCCCCGTGGTGCCCTAGCCGGTGCGCTTGTAACTCTGCAGCTGGTGACTCACAGCTCCAGAACTGAGATGGGAAATCGCTGGGGCTGCAAATCCCCTGACGGGCGGTCACCGGAAGCCGGACCTGTGAAGGAGGGGCAGGGGGCCAACATTTGAGCTCCCTGAGCCGGGCAGATTTAGAGGCCGACCCACACTGAATCCTTCTTGATCCAAGTTAATTTTCTGAGGGAAATCTGATGGGAAAAGGCCTTATAATTTAGTGTTTTGAGGCCTAAAAAACTGGTCAGTAACAGAAGGAGAAAATGGTAGTTTGGACAATCAGTTGCTTTCAGCGGACAACATTTTGATCACAAGGAGTCAGAAATTTTCAGTGTGAAGTCCTCCTTCCAGGAGAAGGCTGAGAGGACCTTTGGCCTGCAGACAGGATTCTTTTCATTACAGCAATAATAATTGCCATTATTAACAAGAGTTATAAGACATTTTTCGTTGCCTATTTTCTAGCTGTCACCCCAGAGAAACCCAAAGCCCTTGGCTGCTGCTGGAAGAGAGAACACGGTGGTCATTTGTATTTCCCTTCAACAGCCTCCTCACAGCCGACCTGAGCAAGCCCGCAGTGGGGCTTCACAGTTCACAGGCTTTGTCACGCGGATGCTGGGCAGAAGAAAATCCTGTCTTGGTATAAAGTATTTCTCCAGCATTGACATTATTTATCTATCTACACCATGAGGAAGTACTTCCTTCTTCAAATACACCGGCATCTGAGCCCCTGAAAGAAGTCTGTAGACTGAAAGACACATGGAAGACAGCAAGCAAAAGGTAATTCTGCCTGGAGGCTCACAGGTGAGGGGTTCAGAGGGGAAGGAGAGAGACCATGGTCAAGTTGGTGACCATTGAAACAGGGTCAGAGCAAGACGGCTCTCCACACGGTAGCTCTCTGTGGCTGTAAAGAACTATTCTGGACTAGGTCCACTACAAACCGCAGGAACATTCAACTTAGAGGCCCTTCAAAGGATTAAAACATGAACCCTGAACTTGGGTGCCCTCCTCCAACGGGCCAGAGGCTGTTGGCTGCGACGTGCATCACATCACGTCTGATCCTTGGACAGCCGGGGGAGCTGCCCCCTCGCCGTTCAGCTTAGGCCTTGGCATTTGACTCTGGAGTTGGGGCCCATGTGTCCCGCGTACGGATGAGTGTGGCCGTGCACAGCTGCGCATTGTGGCTTAGACTTCTTGTGATTGCTGTGGACGGAGCTGAGTTTACTGTGGTGTCCTGTAACCAGGATTGGTAGGCAATTCCGGAAATCTGAGGGTAAAAATAGCTGCAGAGCCGCCAACCCCTGGCCAGTGCCACCACGGTGGAGAGGAATGGCAAGCTGGAAAGTGCTGAGTTTCATGATCTTTTCTTCCTTCCGGTGGTGGGAGGTTCTCAGAATAAGATCTGGGCTTTGGATTTCCCCCAAAGGGTTTCTCGGTGCTTCCCAGGCCTGCTGAGTCAGTGTAGTCGGACTTGGGTGAGTTTTCAAGGAGGGCTGTTGGTTTTTGAGAGAGGGGGCGTGTGATCGAGCCAACTCGGGCTCTGCAGCCCAGGGAGGTAACCACTGAGGGTGCCCACTGTTTGTTGTCGACCTCCCATGGCTCCAACATCCTGTCAGGGAGGGTCACAGCCTCCCAACCGCCTTCCAAAGCAGACCGCTCAGGCCCAAAGCCTCTCGCTTCATTGTTCTTGCCTCTTGCCCGTTCTGCCTCCGAACGTTGCCATTTCTTAACTAACACCTTCCCCACGTTCTTCCTCTCCCATCTCTCCAAGAAATCTGCTTAAATGCCAAGTCTGTGGTCCAGGTCCCATCCCCTTGGTACCATCCTAGGTGCTTTCCATTTGCTCTTGGCCCTGAGTCCCACCCTGCCATATTCTCCACATTTTTCTGGAGAATGCTCATTGCAAAAACACCCTGAGGCCCCCTGAGAAATGGAAAACAAAATCTGCCACGTCAGAGGACAAGGTGAAGTTGGAAGGGCCCATCTGGTACCCATGGCAGGGATGGTGTTTCATGGGCTTTCGCACCAGACCCAACTGGTACATTCCTGGCTCCAGCACTTTCTAAGTGTGTGACCTTGGTCAATTAATTACTCTCCCAGAGACTCAGTCTTTTCTGTAAAATGAAGAAAACCATGCCTTACCTGTAAGAATGCTGAAAGAATTGGAAATGAGTATGCAAAATGGGTATTGCGGTGCCTGGTAGCTGTTGATTGGAGGAAAATCTTTTAAGGGTGCGCTTTTCTCACCATGGGTGAGTCAAACCATCTTTACCCAGGTCAACACTTTGCATTTCAGAGTCTGAGGCCAAGGAGATACTGAAGAATTCAGAGGTCAAGTCTAGTTTGTAGCAGCGAGGTCCTGGCCCAAGAAGAAGTCAGAAAATAATAGTAGTAGCAGTAAATACGAAGTGCACACTCACTCTGAACCCAGCGCTATGCAAAGCATTTTACATGGAACATTTGATTTAGCCTTCACAGCTCCCTTTTTGGTTCAGGTTTATTGAGGTTTAATTGACAAATAACATTGTAAGATATTTATAATGTACATCATGGTACTTAATATATGTGTACTTTGTGAAAGGGTTCCTCCCATCTTGTTAATTAGCACATCCATCACCTTACATATTTGTGTGTGTGTGTGTACCTACATATATTTTGTGAGAACATTTAGGTTCTACTCTCTCAGTAGATTTCAAGTATACAGTACAGCGTTATCAATTATCGTCACCATGTTATTCATTAGATCCTCAGACCTTATTCATCTTACAGCTGGAAGTTTGCCCCTTTTTACCAACCTTTCTCTATCTCCCCCAGCCCTTGCCCCTGGTGACCACTTATTTACTCTCTATTTCTGTGAGTTTGGCCTCTTCTTTTTTAAAATTCCACATGTAAGTGAAACCATGCAGTATTTGTCTTTGTCTGGTTTATCTACCTAGCACAATGTCTGCCACAACTCCCATTTGACAGATTAAAAAACTAAAGCTCGGAGAAGCTCAGTAACATGTCCGAGTTCATCCAGCTAGCTGAAGCCAGGTCAGCTCCAGATAAGTGGACTTCTGCAACTTTCAGCTTCATGGCCTCAACAGGAACCTTGGCCTTTTGAGGTCTCCCCTTCCCTGGGCCCCATGGCTGGGGCCCAGCACAAGGGATGGGCACACAGGTAAAGGGAAGAACAGGCTGACAGAGGTGGTGAGAGGTGCATGGAACCACACCTCCAGTGAGGAGACAGAGGCCTAGAGAGGTGAAAAGAAGCTTTGTCCCTTCATGTGACCCGTTAGGGCAGAGCTGGGGCCAACCCAGCCCTTCCGAGTGGGGATCCACTAAACTGGAGGGAACCAGCCACTTCCCTAGATCCCCTGCATCCTCTTCCTGACTCATGCCTAACAAGCCTGCAGGGTGGGGAAAGGAGGAGGAATACTGACAAAACCAGTGATAGAAAAAAACCCAGATTGGAACATTTAGCTTCATTCAGGACCAACTATAAACCGCACCTCTGCCTGCCAAGCCCTAATCGTCATCCCGTGGCGGAGTCCCTTCTTAGTCACTGTCTGCCCCTCCAGAGGGGCTTGTAAGACAATTACAAGAATTCAGCGATAATCTCTCCCTATTTACATCTTTCAGTTTTTATTTCCCGGGCTTTCCAGAATTTGCTCTCGTTAAACATCCAACCCAAAGCCAGCTGAAAAGGCTTTGCAGCGTAGGCTGTTGTCTCTCCCTCTGCCTGATTCTATTACTCTGATCAAAGTCCTGTTGCAGTCCTGGGGTTTTGGGTCAGCTTCAGAGAGATCAAAAGAGACAAAGACGAGGCCCCTGGAAGTGAACAGCCATGAGCAACTGTGCGTGCGACGAGCTGGTAGCTCCATGGCATTTTCTGTAGTCAGAGATGGAAGGCCTAGGCCGAGAAGGGGCTGCTCGCTGGGCTGGGGGATCTATACCCCACAGGGCATAAGCCAGCGATGGCTGTACCCTAGGGTCTAGGGAAAAGGCCAAGCCTGGCATGACAGTCACCATCCATCCCAGTTGGACACTTGGCACAACACACAGGATGCAAATTAGAGCATGTTTTCCAGATGGGGGCCTTACTTAAATTCTCAAACCCAACCCTCTCTAGCCCTCACAGCACACACGCATGCACATGCACACACATACACACACACACACACTCCACATAAAAGGGGAAAGGTTAGAAGTTCTTGGTCAGACGGGAGGCCTGAGATGATGAGGACTTAAAGACTGCTTCTTTGAAAGGCTGCTCTTACCCTTCTGAAGTCAAAACTTGGTTGGGACTGAGGAAGAGTTGTCAGAGCTATGGGGTATGGAAGACCACCTTGGTGTCTTGCCTCAACATCTCTAAGGACCTCTCCCTTCTCTTCTGCTGTCTTACCACATTGGTCCCTTCTACATATGTCCTTGAAAAGGTGAGAGGATTCTCATACATACAACATGCTGACCTTGGACCTTTTATAGTTTTAGCAAAATACACCCTCTGCAAAAAGTGATTATAATTGAGGAGTAAATCCCAGACTGGTGTAGTGGTTAGGATGTAGGCTGTATAAGCAGCTGGAATGGAGACCCCAATCAGGCTGAAAGCTATTTCTCTGTCACGTGATAGCCTGGAGGTAAGTGTCCCCAAGCAGCAGGGAAGTTCTGCTCCACTCGGTCCCTTGGCACCTGGGATCCTTCCATCTTGTTTCTCTGTTGGCCTCTAGAGAGTTGTCCTTTCTAGAGAGCTGGGTCACTACCGTATGAGCATCCCTACTCATAGGGTGCAAGGTAGAGGAGAAATGGAGGGCAATCTATTTTCATGTATTTTTTGTAAGTGATGCAGAAGTTACAGACTTTGGCTCTGCTTATGTTCCACCAGTGAGAACTTAATTACGTAGCCAAACCCAGCTGCTATGGAGGCTGAGCAATGTGGTTATTAGCAAGGTGAATGTCTGCCACCACAGGAATTAAGTTTTTTTGTATGAAATATAAATGTGGGGGGTTCCTGGGCAGCTCAGTTGGTTAGATTAAGTGTCCCACTCTTGATCTCAGCTCAGGTCTTGATCTCAGGGTTGTGAGTTCAAGCCCATGTTGGGCTCCATGCTGGGCATGGAAACTATTTTAAAAAAAGCTACATATCTATATAGATATAGATATATAGGCTATCCATCCAGAGAACTGTACAATGAGAATTCATTCTTCATAAGATTACTCTGAGACATTCCTAGATCCCTATCTATCTACCCATCCATCCATCCATCCATCCATCTTCACTGATAATATGGTAGAGGGTTGGCAGGAAGATAGACTCAAGATTAAAACATTAAGTAAACTGACCATTTGTTCATTTATTCAACAAACATTTATCAAGTTCTTATTATGAGCTAAAGGTTGTGCTGGGCACTGAGGTACACAGATGTGGAAGCCATGTTCCGTGACACTGACTAACTTTGTCTGTGGTTTCTAAACTTGCTAATGCGCCCTAACTCCCAGAAACAGAGAGGCAGGTGAGCTTGGGGTTTTTTATTGTTATGTTAATCACCATACATTACATCATTAGTTTTTGATGTAGTGTTCCATGATTCATTGTTTGTGCATAACACCCAATGCTCCATGCAGAATGTGCCCTCTTTAATACCCATCACCAGGCTAACCCATCCTCCCACCCCCCTCCCCTCTAGAACCCTCAGTTTGTTTTTCAAGTCCATCGTCTCTTATGGTTCGTTTCCCCCTCCGAATTCAACCCCTTCATTCTTCCCCTCCTGCTATCTTCTTCTTCTTTTTTTTTTCTTAACATATATTGCATTATTTGTTTCAGAGGTACAGATCTGTGATTCAACAGTCTTGCACAATTCACAGCGCAGGTGAGCTTGTTTTTAAACAGACCTCAAGTGATGTTTCTTAGCCATCTCTGTTTAATTAAAGGGTTTCCCAAAGATTGCAGGCTAATTAAAAAGGATTACCATTTGCAGCTGTTTATCTTCTTAATGACCCACAACAACAAATGCAGAAATAAATTGCCGATGTTAATGTGATTATAACTGTCACCCCTAATTCTGAATTTTCAATTTTGAGGTCCATCTAAACAGCATCAGTGTGCTCATTTATTGGCTCTATCGTAAGACAATGTTTTAAAACTGAACTTTAAAAAGCACCACTTTGGGTGATTTCATTTTCTCTTGACAAAACTACTCGAAAGATTTGAGGACAGCGGTAACAAGTTTCTCTAGATTCTTCCAATACAGAGGCTCTGTGGCTCCCCAATTCTTCCCTTATGGGGTTGGAATATTTTTTTTTTTAAAGATTTTATTTATTTGACAGAGAGAGATACAGCGAGAGGAGGAACACAAGCAGGGGGAGCGGGAGAGGGAGAGCAGGCTTCCCGCAGAGCAAGGAGCCCGATGCGGGGCTCGATCCCAGGACCCTGGGACCATGACCCGAGCCGAAGGCAGACGCCCAACGACTGAGCCACCCAGGCGCCCCATGGGGTTGGAATATTACGTGGGACTACGGAGAGGAGAGGCAAAACAGCACAAAACAGTGGGGAGAGGTCTGAAAGATGGGCTCGGCTTGGCAGTGTGTCAAGAGCCCTGATCGAGGACTGCCGGGCCTGGGAGTGGGTGAATCCAAAGGTTGCCCTCCCTGCATATGGGATAGAAGTACACTGGGTGGGAGTCAGAAGTCTGACGGGGCTTGGAAAACCCCAGGGTCAGGGATCCACACCTCCTACAGCTGCCCAATTTACTGTTGAGGGAAAATTATTTTCCTCTCAAATATGTGCTTACAACCCCACAGCTGCCTTACACATGGGCTGTGGAGATGGCCTGGGCTGCCCCATACTGCTCCCCAGGCACCCCCCAGGATGACTGCCAAGAGAGTCTAGCCTCAAGCAGCCAACTAGTGCATTGTCAACAGATGGTCACTCTCCAAAGCATGGAGAGCTGGAGGGGGTTTGCTACTTTTCAAAGTCATTAGTGTCTTTTCATAGTATTCGACCTTCAAATCTTGGAGGGATATAACAGATGACCTCACCCAGGCTCTGGGTGTGCCGAGTGGGCAATGAGATGCTCAAGGTCACACAGCCAGTTAGTAGCTAAGTCCAAATTTAAAACCTAAATTCCAACCATCCCATCACCTGTTCTTTCCAACGTGACAGTAATTTCACTTAACACAATTGTATATGTGGTTTAATGAGCAATAACAGCGATAGCCCCTATTGCCAAATTTCTGTTCATCCTCCATATCATTTTAATCATGCCTATCTGAGGCTCAAGTCCCTGCCAGCAACCTTACAGAGTAGATGGGGCAGGGATGAGCCACATGACTTTGGAGGAGACAGGGTTGAACATTAAGAGCGTAAAAGCCTTAGCACCAGCACACATGTGGTTCATGACATATCTGTGATTTGAACCAGATCTCTTGGCCCCATCCAGCATGCTCCCCCACTCCACTGCTCAGCTTTTTTTTTATTCGTTCATCTGCTCACAAAAAGAGAAAAAAATAAAATGAAACAGTAGTGATGGTGTCTCCAAGACAACTACAGCCATAAGGCTTGTAACCAGAGCTGAAGGGCACAGCACGATTGTCCGGTACAAGGCACATGGACGATTCTCCTGTCCCAGCTTACCCCCAGACAACATGTGGAATCTCTCACCCAATCTTTCCAGAGTGATCACTGTGTGCTAGGTGCTACTGGGCATTTGGGGAAGCACCAAGCAAGACCTCTACCTTCGAGGAAGGGAAGGAGAACTAAGAAAGAAGAGTTAAGGTACTTGCTACTGTGCTCAGCACCTTACATTTAATTCTGGCAATTGCAGTCTAAGGCATGTGGAACTGTCCCCCTTTTACAAGATCTGGGCTCAGGAAGGTTAAGTGACACCTGAGGTCATACAATTCATAAGTGGCCAAACTGGAATTTGGACCTACATCTTTCTGAATTCATGAGCTTTCCAGGTTTAGCACTGGGTGTGGTATATAGTGGATGCTCATAAATGTGCTGAGTAAATAGAATGGGCAGAGTGAGATTAGACCAGGCAGAGGAGAGAAACATGAATTGGTGGTTCATGGTGCAGTGGGTGGAAATTGTGGTCATCACTAAGATGGCGGCTTATACTGTGGGAAAGGTTACGATGGTCCTGGGGGAACATACAGATGACTTATCACAGCCACCAAGAGGAAGGCCAGCCTTCCTGGCTGGGGAGGACACAGCTAGAGAAGGTGTTTCTATTTCTCTGCTCCGGGCTTGTCCTCTACACCCACTAGACAAGGCACCTGTGTTCATTTTCATGGTCGTCCCCCAGAAGTGGAGGTGGCTGCCTGCCTTGTCTGCCCCCCAACTCCATTCCCCTGAGCAAGTGGAGGCCTGGTGGGGCCAGCAGAGTCACGCCCAGGAACCTGCCCCATGCACCGCCCTGCTCGGCCGCCCGTGCCTGTCTCTCTTTCCAGAGACGGCGTAAGGATTAGCAACCTGAGAAGAGCCTCCCAAGTGGCCCCGGTCCCACCTTCGGGGCGGTTTGATGCTCAGGGCTGGGTGCCGACAGCCGGCTTAGCTGAGACACATCTCCAAACCGCGGGCTTCAGCCGCCACGGTGTGAACTGTCTCTGAGCCTCCTCTTGGGGCAGCCGCAGCCTGACACTGTGGTTCCTAAATGGCTGACAGATTCTTCTGCGCACTTTGGAGAGTCACAGGAGGATTATAACTGTCTGCCCCATCCCATTACCCCCTCCAGCTGCCTCTGCCCCTGGAGAATCCCTTTCCAGTGTGTAGGGATGCCATCATCACAGGCACACTAAAAAAAATGTGTGACATTTTCAAAACTGGAGCGTGACTGATTGTGTGTGTGTGTGTGTGTGTGTGTGTGTGTGTGTGTGTGTGTGTGTGTGATTCTAAGCCAAGAATATATCAAATATATCCCTCCTGCCTCCCAGGGTGGGTTTTCGGGGGAGAGGGAGAAAGGGTGGAAGCAATGAATGAAATCTCCTTAGGGTCCTACCCACTTCTTGGGCCTGGCCGGGGTGCACTTTTTCTCTCTCGAAATCGCCTGTCCCCGGTCCCCCAGCATGAAAGGAATCCATAGTCCAAGAGAGACCATTAGAAAGGGCACATCTGGAGACCAGCCCCGCAGGCCCACCATGGCCTGAAGGCCAGCACAGCTCGGACAAGCTGGCAGGGCTGTGCCCACCTCCCCTCCTGTCCCGCAGGCCCCAGAATCCACCTTTCCTGCCCCGGTGTCTCCCCCTTCCCCCCCAGCGCAGTCCTCCCAGGCGGGACATGTGTCAGAAGCTTTCACGTGTCAGAAGCCCCCTCTCGCGCAGGAACTTCCTTAGCCCCGGCAGGGCTAGCTGAGCCTCGTGAGCTCACTGCAGACTAGTGTGCACTGTCCCCAGGGAGGCTGGTGCAGACCCGCGTCCATGTTGGTCTCACTCCAGGCCGGCGGGGTCCCCCCCCCCCCCCGTCCCCCGTGAGTCTGGCGGGGCTGCCATCCAGAGCTCGGGAGCTGCAGAGAAACCGCTGTCTCAAGAGAGCCAGCCGCATCTCCACGGCTGGGTGCCGGCCTGCCCCTAACTGCGCACAGCCCCCATCCCTGGAGCCAGAACCCCTCAGGAAGAGCCTGCACCGCCCCCCCAAGGCCAGCAGCCCCGGGCTCTCGGGAGAAGTGAGGTGGGGAAGCGGTTAATACTGACTGTGGAGCGGGTTTCTTTCCCAGAGGCCCGGGGAGCAGGCTGTAAGTGCCCTCGCTGGGTCCTCTCTCGGCTGGCGTCACTGGGCGCACACAGCTCTCTGGGAGGGATGGCAGGGCCGCTGCGCTCCCAGCCGAGGTGTGGGGCCCGTTTCTTTCCCCGCCCGCCTCTGCCCAGGCAAGCTGGCAAGAAACCACGGGCCCTATTCCTTTGACTGTTTTCTAAGTTTTATGAAAAACTGTGGTTATGATTCAACCTCAAACAATGACCAAAAGAAATCGGAGTATTGCTTTGTTAAAATAATGATGATAATAATAATAATAATAAAGTCTGGATTGTGTTATTTTAATTTAAGTTCTCCTTAGTGAAATTGGTTTCCACCATCTATTGTTCATTATTCACGTTAGGAGCGCCCTCTGTTATGCTAGATGTCACGGCCACCATTAAAAATACACAACTATTCATTATGTATTACAAATTAAAATACTGCCTTTTATATATCCCACATCTCCATTATTGAAGGAGTCATACAAAATCATTTATTGAAATGTCATATTTAATTAATTGGCCCAACTTTATTAATTTTGTTTACCTTTAACCCAAAGGTCATTTAGTCACACTGAAGGATTCAATAAATTGAAAGAACATAAACATTTATTATATTTCTCATTTTTGCGTTGTCAAACAATAAACATTTCTCTTCTTCTTCTTCTTCTTTTTTTTTTTTTTTTTAGCTAGTAGGGTTTTGTGTTTTTCCCCCCTTGGAGTAGATCCTATTTTTTGTTCTTTCAAATGGTATATGAATCAGTCAAGATCTCAGCAGGAAACGGACACTCAAACTGGGTAATTTGAGGAGAGGGAAGATGGCCAGGGACAGCGCAACACCCAAGGTCTGGGAGCAGTAGGGAGTCCTCGCTCAGCCCAGGCTGAGAAGGAGTGAATTCTACCAAGTCTACAGAGAGAACTGCGGGCAAGGCAGCTGGGCAGGCCCTGGGTCAGGACGCAGATGGAGGTGGGCAGCAACCCCCAGCAGGGAGTTATAGCCTGGCTATAATCACCTTGACCTCAGAGTCCTTCTTTTCTGGGACCTCTTGCTGATCCTCCAAGTTGCCAAAACCACTTGGCAGACCACGTACACGGGAGCCCTTTGATGAGCCCACACAGGCCAGCCTCGACAGGACAGAAAGCAGAACAGAGAAGAGGAGGGAGGGTCCACAGGGGCAAACGGAAGATGCATCCTATTTCTTTGTCTCTATAACATCTCCTGCTTCTCTTCCATAGTTTCCCAGATTTAGTCTTATACGTCGTCCCCCAAATTAGCTCCCATAGAATGTTTTTTCTTACAAGAAAAAAATTGATATTTTTGTTGGGATATCATTTATTAAAGCCGAATCTCTAAAAAAAGTTATTTTTCAAAATGTTCAACTATTACTATTCATCATTCCTGTTAAAACAAATATCCAAATCTTGACACAATCTCCAGCCTGCTTTTGTAGCTCTTTCACTACAGGCTGCCTCCTGAGATCTCAATATTCTTCCAGTTTTTATTATTTAAGTTCTAATCTCTTCAAATGTATTATTTAATCCCTAAGAGTGTTTTATTTGAAGAACGGTGGTAAAAATAAAATTTATGGAAGAAAGATTTAAAGTGATTTTCTTTGTTTACATTTCCCATTGCATCTTTCAAAGACAACGGAACATAGTGACTTAGACTATATCAAATTAAAACATCTGGAGGATTTTCTAAAATTTTGGTTGAAATCTCAGATATTGTCCATAGCATTATCCTGGTACTCTGTACAATGAGGTTTTCATGTAAATGTTTCTCAGTGGAAAATTATTTTTCTTAAGCATTGATGATAAACTAAAATATATTACATCAAATGTTACTACTTCCACAAGGTAAACAAAAATCTATTAAACTATCTTCAAAGTTTTGAATTTACCTATAAGTAAATTATTAACAACACTTCAATGTGAAACAGTTGAAGCTTTGTTATTAATGGTTCACGTTTTATTGCCCAGATGTATAAATTTTCCAAAAAACAATTTTCACATTGTAGTAGATAAATGTCTTATAACAAAATCTAGACTATAATAATATGCCCATATTGAAATTATTGTTTTTTGAAGTTTATTATTTCATATCTGAAAATACTGTTATTTTTAACTAACCACTTGATATTGTTACAAAGTCTAATAGTACTTTCTGTTTTTTAATTTCTTTATTGACATTAATAAACTATATTTTCAGAAATTCCGATGATTTCAAATGCTGGTTTATATATAAAGTTAACTCCTGATAATCTTTTAGTCACTGACGATGGCAAACTTTCTTTCTTTGGACCATGTGCTTCACCAAAACAGGCTCGCTGTTCAGATAATGTATTTAAGTATTTAGCACTTCAACTTTCAACGACGAAGTTTTTGAGCACTGTTGGCATCCCACACGTCCATTACTAGCAAAATAAGCTGGTCATGTTTTTGTGGAAATTATCAATCTGTAAATTGTTTCTCATTCCAGAAATAGACATTTGGGGCTTTATTTTGTACCAATACTTCTACCGAATCATAAGACATTCTGTTTGGGTTTGTTGCATATGGTGTCGGCAGATGTTGCAGGCTACCGTTGATGATTAATATCATATCTCTTTATTTTCCTGCAAAGTCAGAAGATTAGCATTCATGATATTTTAAAAGGAACATTAAGAAACTGATCTCATCGACGATGTTCTTTTCATTCTGAGTGTTCAGGGTTTTGTTTGTTTTTAAGTGAGCACGTATAAGTAGTGGAAGGAGCATCATGCATGGTAAGACTGATTCAAAGAAACCTGGAATGAGCCAACTATACTGATTAAATAAATGGCGAACTATTTATAGGATTGTTAATTTAAATATAGAATCGGTTAATAACCCACAGAGCAAAAACACTGTAACCTTTGGACTTGTCTTTCCTACTAGACAAGTGTAGTTGACCCTTGAACAACACGGGTTTGAATGGCACAGATCCACTTAGACGCAGACGTTTTTCAATAAATCCAGGAGAGTACTGTAAAAGTATTTTCTTTATGATTTTCTTACTATTTTCTTTTCTCTGGCTTACTTTTTTGTAAGAATACAGTATATAATACATATAACATGCAAAAATATATATATATATTTATACACTGTCTATGTTATCAGTGAGGCTTCCCATCAACAGTAGGCTATTAATAGTTAAGTTTTGGGGGAGTCACAAGTTATATGCAGATTTTCAACTATGTAGCGCGGGGGTGGGGAGGTCAGCACCCCAAACCCCCTTGTTCAAGAGTCAGCTGTAGTTATATCTCCTCTGAACAAAATGCATTTACATTGTTACTGGACAAAAGCCATTACTCTGTTTCCTACTAGTTATGCCTATCTTTATAGATCTACAAAATATCTTAAATTAATAACAATCTTTTTTCCTGCTGTCTTGCTCTATACCCTTTCTCTGGGTATAAACCTTGGCTGCAATTACAACCTGCTTTAGGTTTTGTTGCAAACTCAAAGATGGTCTCGAGACCCTGGAAACAACTTTCTTACAGAACCTTAGCCTTTCTAAAAGTAAGAAAGTTTTGTAGTTTTCTATGTTAAAAAAAAAAAAGGCACAAAGCACAGAAAGACATTCTGAGGGGCACCTGGGTGGCTCAGTCATTAGCGTGTGCCTTCAGCTCAGGTCATGATCTCAGGGTCCTGGGATCAAGCCCCGCATCGGGCTCCCTGCTCAGCGGGAAGCCTGCTTCTCCCTCTCCCACTCCCCCTGCTTGTGTTCCCTCTCTCGCTGTCTCTCTCTGTCAAATAAATAAATAAAATCTTAAAAGAAAGAAAGAAAGAAAGATATTCTGAAATATAGAATCTCTGCTATCTAGTAAAAAAAATCTTTTACTACCCCCGTTAAGAGCAGACTGAATAATTTGTCCCTTCAGGAGAGAGAAAACAAACTTCTGACTTTTGCATTAACATAGTATTTGGCAGTAAATGTTAAATAAGTTTCTTTTTTAAGACACTTATTAATAAACCCATAAAACCTTAGCCAGGTTTGGCAAAATTTTACATTTGACATTTCACTGCCTTTTTTGAGACTCATTATTTATGAGTATTATAATTCAAGGCAAATAAATTTCTCTTTCCACAAAGCTTCTACTGCTTCTTATCTTCATAGAGGTTTTAGCCCTCACCATCTTCTTTCAAAATCTGAAACAATCAAACTCTTTATTTTAGGACAGAATCACTTTTTTTCGCTTAATAAGCAAAAACACCAACCACTAACTTCGCATAAGCAGACGTCCTTCTCTGTCACTGTTACTCCTGGCATGGCCTCAGTCACTTACAACTTTTTCCAAAGTAGGCCAGTTGTGAGATCTGAGAGGTTCTTTTTTTTTTTAAGAGGGAATGTCGGGGGGGGGGGCGCCTGGGTGGCTCAGATGGTTAAGTGTCTGCCTTAGGCTCAGGTCATGATCCCAGGGTCCTCGGATCAAATCCCGCATCGGGCTCCCTGCTCCTTGGGGAGCCTGCTTCTCCCTCTGCCTCTCTCTCTCTGTCTCTCATGAATAAATAAATAAAATCTTTCAAAAAAAAAAAAAAAGAGAGAAGGGGGACTGTTTGTGTGAAGTTGTAACCCTCATTTACATATAACATTGTGATTGCTAGGAAGGCTTTATAGAGATGAGAGAGATAATTTATGTTTTAGAACTGAGTTTGTTTGACTAAGAGATTCTAGATAAATTCCATACATGCTTGAATGCTGGAAGGTTTGCCTAAGATGTTTAAATCTTGTTGAAATCTTATGGATGCAGACAAGCCTGGACATGTTTGGGAGCTATTGAAGCAGCTGGAGTGGGCTATATTCTCATGAGAGGCCAAGGAGCCTCTGGAAGGAATCTTCCATGCAGAAGTCTGCAACCAGTTTTCTATCTTAACACACCTGAAGTAATGTGGCTCAGTACGACAGTGATCCCCAAAGAGGTGAAATAGATGGGTACCTATACTGAATTAGTTAGGACTGCTCTTGGCTAAAAGTAACATAAATCATGTCCAAACGGTACTTAACACAAATTAAGGAGAATTTTTTCCCTCATAAAGCAAGAAGTCCAGGAGAGGCAGTTCCTACTATTACTTCAGGGGTTTAAGAATTCCAAGGCCGAGATCTCTGCAATTTCCTTGGCCTTTCCCTCATGGTCACAATATGGCTGCTGCATTTCCATCCACTTAAGTCCAAATTCCAGCCAGAAAGTAGAAAAGAGGAATAAAGAGCAAGGAAGAAAGGGCAATGCTGGTATCAGAAAAGCAATATGTTTCCTCCAAGTCCCTGGTAGATGTTTGCTGTGGTTTATCAGTCACAGTGACAACATCTGGACATTTTAGCTGGGCCAATGGCCGGCCTACTGAAACCAGGATCCTCTTCATAAGGAAGAAAGAATGAAGGATACTCAACGTGTGTATCTGTCAGAAAAACAGAACCCGATTCATGTAGTTTCAGTAGGAAGGCGGTTGGAAGAGGAACTTGAGTCTCACAAGACTGTAGGAAGCACTAGAAGAGGGAACGGAAGGGAAGGCTGGTGCTAGCTCTGAGATACACTGCTAGATTTCAGGGCATCGGGAACTTACTACCGCAGGAAACCGCCACTGATTTTAGAGCCTCTAGCTCCTAGTACTATCTAACTACCTATGGTGCTGAGGCAGGTCACTCACAGAGGAAAAACCAGAGGTGGCTGCAAAATCCCACCTCTGCCAAAACCAACGTGTTTCCTCCATGGCTGGAGTAAAGATATGGCCTGTGGTTCCCTTCTTCCTCCCGGTTCTCACTGCGGAGTCTAAACCAGAGCCTGTTGGCAATAGATTCTGGGAAATGTAGTTGCGTGAAGTTGTAACCCTCATTTACATATAACATTGTGATTTACATATAACAATGTAGGTCCCGGGGTTTCAGCCCCTGCATTACAGAAGGGATGGGGGCCTGAATCCGGAGGAAGGGGGTAGCTACCATCAATTTGGCACAGTAGGCAACCAGCAGTGTTTACTACACCCATGCAGCGTAGAGGCGTCAGAATCTGTGTGTGTGTGTGTGTGTGTGTGTGTGTGGTGTGTGTGTGTAGAGGGGTTGGAAATCCCCCAGGTGTTCCTATGACCTGACACCTTTGAGAGCCACTTCTTGAAGGCAAGAGAGGTTACAAATGCATCTACTTGATGTAAGGACAATGGGTTATCTCCAGAAGAGCAGGGGACTTCTCCAAATAACTTGAATGTGTGCAACACAGATCATCCTCTCCTTTTGCACGCTCCTTTAGCCAAAGCACTCTAACACAGGTTACCTGGGCCTGGGCTAGAGTTCCAAAGAAGGGAGACTGGGAGAGAAAGATGATTGTGTCACGGGATCAAGGCTGATCACCTTGGGGCTGTCAAAAGGGGTTGGTGAGGATGGTTCACTTGCTCTGGGCCATGAGCACTCAGAGACAGGGCTGAGAGTGTGTTGGAAACTGAGGCAATCTGGGGGCGACTGGACAATGTCAGGAGGAGAAGCCTTAGTGAAAGAGCCACTGAGTCACCACTGTCTAGATCTGGAGCAGCAGCTTGGAGAGACCCACACGGCCAAGACCCCAGAAGATGTCGCAGCGTATCCGGGATGACTGTGATGCAGGAGCTGGGGGAGGGATCTGGGGCAGGGTTGTCCCAGTTCTGAGCTACAAGAATACTGTTTTGTTCCTATTCCTGTGGCCTTACTGGGCCCCTCCCCAAAGACAAGGATCAAACCTCGGCATCCAAGAACCCCATGGCGTGAAACTTATTACTTAAAGAGTGATGAGCTGTTCCTGGCAGAAAACCAGGTCCCGCTGACAGGAGGGATGTAAGTGGCAGGGTGTGGGTTCTGCCTCTTTCCTCCTGACATGGCCTGACAGCAGCCGAATGCCACCGTTGCTTTCTATGTTTTGAAAATATGAACATGTTTAAAGGGGATTTGAGAAACACTCGGTCGGGGGCTGCAGGGATTTCCGCAGAAGGGGTCCAAGGAGCCAAAAGCATCACGGGCCCCTGTCCTTTCCCTCAGAACAGTGGGATGATCATTACCCAAACCCCCGTCGATCTCAGCAGCTGGGGAGCTCTGCAGAGCATGAGTAGCTCCTCTTAGGTAAGACGGAGTAAGGAAGACCAGTGGCTTTGGAGCCAAACCCTAAAGTGGATGTGAACTTGTCAGAGGAGCCAAGGAGAGGTTTTTAGAACAAGGGTGATGTCACAACTGCCCTCAGTTACATGGTCATCGGGTTCCCACTCTGAGGTATGGCTGGAGGACAGCCTCAAAGCCTAGGGGAAGGAAGGAGCGAGAGAGGGCAGGAGAGAGAGGGGGAAGGAGCAACAAGAAAGCGAAGAAGGTGTAGGGAGTGACACACAGGAGCCTGGATGGAGCCTGGGATTGGTGCCCTGGCTTCTCTCCCCGGGGCCAGCTGTGTACGGGCTTAGAGGGGTAACCGCTGTCCTGTGGAGAGGGAAGCCGAGATCCACAGTGAATCCTGCGGCTGGGGGTGGGAGGTCGCTGGCTTCTGGCCAAGGAGCTCCTGGCAGGCATATCCTCAGGGCGGACAGAGCAGCACTCACCACCCAGGATGTTGCCATGGAGTTTGTGAGGAAGGGGTCCCCCTCTGCTGATGGCCCCCCTTTCCCTTCTGGGGAAACGAGGAGGTATGGGGGGCCTCAAATGGATCCAAGTCTGCTGGCCCAAACTGGCCCTCCCCAATCTGGATATCGGCTGTTACACACCTGAGCTGAAGCAAAAAATAAAAGGAGAAGGGGGTGCCTTTGACCCTACATGCCTGTGAGTCTGTCTGGGGGGTGGGGTGAGCCCCAGCTGGAGGAAGGAGCCAGAGCTCTGAGTGGGATCCACCAGCCACTGTCTTCATGAGCCCCCTCAGCTGATGGCGTTTGGATTCCACTTGAGAAAATGTGGAGGTGTCCGGGGTTGACCTTCAGCAACCACAGAGCTGGGATTAGAGAGCAGGGTCAGAGGATTGGCATAGACTTAGAAGAGCCTGTAGCGGTGGGCGTTGCACAAGGAGTCAGCGGGGTTGGGGTCTCTCAGCTAGTGGGGAGACAGAGCAAACCGGCAGGGGCAGGACAGATGATGGGAGCCAGCTGGATAGGCTACTGCAGGCAGAGGGAGGGAGTGGGGGAAGCTACAGGAAAACCTCCCCATACGTGTGAAAACAGATAACGCATCCCCAACAGCTACTGTGATACACCACAACTGGTCTCTCTATTCAACAGATATTACGTGCAAACCTGTGCGGAGCCTGGTCTAGAGGCTGGGAAAATAACAATAAGCAAAACAGATGGAAGTCCAAGAATAAACAATATGGCACCCTATGGGTTCAAGGAAACAGACCCCTTCTGACCCATCTGTCAGGGCCAAAGTCACAGCCAGTCGGCCGCGCTGTATGCCCCGCCGTGTGCAGCTCCCGAGTGCTTTCTGATTTAACTGTCGCACCCCGACCCCGCCCAGAGGTGGGTGTGTTGTCCTCGGTTTGGGGATGAAAAAAGCAAGGCTCAGAGGGAGACCGGAATAATATGCCCAAGGTCACACAGCTGTCACTGGAGGGGCTGGGAAGCCTGTGCTTGACCTTAGTTTAACAGCCCTGCCCCCAGTGTCCTATCTCGCTCTGGACTAGAAGGTAAAAAGCAGGCTCACACCACCCGCCCTCGCACCTCCTTTCTAGAACTTTACTGTTACATCTTTACAGTAATTGACCAGCAAGTTGGGCCATTTCTCCAAGTGCCCAGCCTCTTTTTAGCCTTTTTTAGGGTTACAAATAATAATAATAACAGTAACACTGAGACCTAC
>NC_138376.1:33520253-33554639 GCF_054177405.1 Leptonychotes weddellii | reverse complement strand
GTAGGTCTCAGTGTTACTGTTATTATTATTATTTGTAACCCTAAAAAAGGCTAAAAAGAGGCTGGGCACTTGGAGAAATGGCCCAACTTGCTGGTCAATTACTGTAAAGATGTAACAGTAAAGTTCTAGAAAGGAGGTGCGAGGGCGGGTGGTGTGAGCCTGCTTTTTACCTTCTCAATCACTAGGCCACTACAACCTGGGGCTGCCTATCTGGGCTTCTTGTTCTGTAAGATAACTAAGTGTCTTTATGGGTTAAGTTTTTTAAAATTCAGATTTACTATAATATATAGCCAAGATCATTCAAACCGACAGATCCCATTAAGTGCAATCAAATGACTCCATCGCTTAGGAGAGCCTTCCTCTTGATGCCTGGTTTGCATCAAGGGCCACTCTGGATAGGCAGGGGCTGGAATTGGATGCTTCACCTCTGCTTAGGGGGATGGAGGCAAAAGGAGAAGCCTGGGGGAGGCTGGGCACAAGGCAGCTCCGCCAGCTCACAGGACGCTGCGGGCATCTCTCTTACCCCTTCTCTCTGAAACAGTGATTCATGTGTGGTGCAGGGCATGGGTAGCTGGCCCAGTGAAGAAATGGACAGGAAAGAAGAGAGGGGAGAGGGGAGCGGGGATCTTGGTGTGTGAGCCCCTGTCTCTTGCAGAAATAGATGGCATCCGGCCCCCACTTTGGAAGTGGAGACATGGCCAGGCACACAGGGGAGGCGGGGACAGCACAGCTCCGTGAGACGCCTGCCAGGGAAAGGTGCTTGTAAAGAGGGCGGCTGGAGCCCCTGACAGCCACCTGGAACAGGTGCACGCCACCAAGAGACCCTGCAGCAGTCCAGAGGGACTCGAGGACGCTCCTCAGTTCTCCAGGGTGGGGGCCTGAACACCTTCTTCGGACTCCTGCTCCGCTCCTCCTCGCGGGGTTCTGTCTGTGTCCTCTGCCACATGCGGAGTCGGCCCCTCAGGAGCAAAGACATACTCACAGTTACTGCATGAAGGAAGGCATGCTCTTTTGTCACCATTCGGGGGACCGTTACACCCCTGGACTGCTGTTACTTGGGATGGTAACCATGGCAACTATGCAGCTTGTGTTCTATTCCAGGAATAGTGCCACGTAGGTCCCCAGCGTATGCACGTGTCTAAGTGCACGTGTGTATAGATTTGTGCCTGAGCACGTGTGTGCACGTGTGTACAAAAATGTATGTATATTTGCATATTTGTGCATGCATGTGTGTGTGTGTAGGATAGGGAATGATGCTGTGATCAGTTACTACCTCTTCTCTATCCTTTATCTTTTGGGATCTTTTTTTAGCCAGTGCATGGAATTCCAGCTGTCGGTCAACAAATACGATTAAAAAAAAAAAAAAAAACTAAATGCTTGCCATTGGTTACATGAAAATACACTGATACTTTATATTTTCCAGTGGGGCAGTCATTTGTGTGAGCCTATGTGTGGGCAAACCAATATATTGGCCCTGCCACATATATTATTTGAGGTAGAAATGCCAATGCATTTGAGCAAAGTCAACTGACAAAAGGGAACCACGTGTTTATGGCACGTAACATCCCCAGTCTGGATTGGGACATTCGGCAGGGCCCCAGGGCCAGCTGTGAAGCAGGTGGGGCTTTATTTAGATGGAAGGCAGGGCGATTTGAAGCAGGAAAGACACTTGACCCACTTTCGCCGCTGGAAGGTGGAGGGGCACAGTGATGCAGAGTTTGAGTGGCTTTAAGAAGCTGAGAGAGACTCCTTGGCTGACGTCCAGCGAGGAACTGGATTTTTCCAACAACCTGAACGACCTTGGAGGGGAGCCTTCCCCAGAGTGTCCCGGTAAGAGCCTAGACCGCTGGACACCTCGACTTCGGCCTTGTGAGGTCCAAGCTGAGCCATGCTGGGCCAGACTTCTGACCTCCAGAACTGGAGATAATGAAAAGAGTTGTTTAAGGCCACAGAGTCAGCCGTGGTTTGTTACAGCAGCAATGGGAATGGATACATTCTCCCACCCGGCTTTGCAGGGCCCTGCGTGGCAGCCGGTGTCCTGGCTGGTTCCTTATCCTCTCCCCCTTAGGAAAAAAAAATGCTATCTGATCTCCGTTCTATTCCTCTTGGTCCTTGGCTTGGGAACCTAGAAACTAATCCCTGCTCATCTATGAGTGGCAGTGACAGGGATGTCTTCTAGCTGAGATCCTGGAGAGGACTGAAGAGGAGACTCCAGACATTCACAGGATCTTGGAGTGACAGTGCAGGCCAGGCCAAGAGACCTGACTCCTGTCCCTTACTCTGCCTCTGCTTGCACCTTTCACACCTGACGTCACTTCTGAGGGATCCAGTCCCAGGAAATTGCCAGCAGGCTGAGTGAGGAACCCTTTCGGGCTGACTCAGCCAGGGGCTTATGGGATTTGAACCCAAGGCTCCAGGGTGTGTAGGACGGGGACAGGAGACCACAAACCAGCATCTCCTCCCCGTCCAGCCTGGGCCTCCCTGCCAGCAAGCCCTCCTTCTGCTAGGTGGTGATTGCTTTTGTTTCCTGGAAGTCATCCCATCAGAGCCTCTAACCGCCTCCCCTCCTCCTCCTCTGGGGAGACCACCACCCCGAAAGACAGAGCTCCATGCGGCCAGCCCACCTGTGCTGGCTTGTAGACACAGCTGCTCACCATCCATCCGAGTCAGCCACGAAAATGCTCAACAGGACGAGTTCGAGGGCAGCCTTGTCGGAATGTTTGATTCCAACATTCTGCGAATGTGGTTCTCTAGAAAGCACCCTCCTGGATAACACCCACCCAGCCAGTCAGTGCACCCCTGGGACACAGCTGTGCAACCAGCCACTCTCCCGCCCAACTGTGACGGCATGTGGGCAGAGTCCTCAGTCCTGCCCAAATACAGTTTCCCTTGACTTTCCCTCATGTGCTCGTCCTGGAACCCAGTCAAGGCAACATGGACGGACCGACGTACTTGCTCCTGGTGACTCAGGCTCCTCTCCGGGACGCGCTCCGTGGAAAGGTGTTCGGTGCAGGGGTAGGGCCCAGGCTCTGGAGCTGGGCCCTCAGGTACCGCTGGCCGTGTGGCGCTCACTAGGCAAACTGCTTACCTGCTCTCTGTCTCAATACCGTCATCTGTAGGGTAGAAATAATCATGGTGCCCATTTCGTGAGATGGTTATGAGGACTGAAGGAAGAAGTAAAGCTCAACTGCTGGCTCTTTTTATTACTACTTGCTTCTCCAGGTATTGGCAAAGCCCTCACCTTAAGAATCCTTCTAGAATCCTGGCCGCGGGGGCTTGAGTTTATGGTTGTTATCTTCTTTGCCTGGTATCATAAGAATATCCCATGCTCCCGCTGGGTGGCCGTCATTATACTCGGAGGCTGTACTGGTTATTTAAAACATAGAAATGCAACTTTTCTCATGGGTGGGAACAGCGTTAGGGACATATCCAGACAGCAGGCACACATTCTCAGACCTTGGGCAGAGAGGAGCTGCTTGGTTCCAGCATACTAGAATATAAACTCCCTGTGGGTGGCTATCCTGCTCTCTTAGTTCCCCCCTCACGCCCGACCCCCCCTCCAGTACACCGCCTGGCACATACTTGGTGCCCAGTTCACACTTTCTGAATGAATGCACTGCGAAACTGCACACAACGAAAGACAAGTGCTTTGCAATTTTTCAATGGCAAGCCTACTACTGTCATTCTTTTTGAGAGCTCGAACTTCGTAAAACTTGGCTTTGACCTGTTGGAGCTGTTTTGGGCTTGTTTTTCCAGATGATATTTCCTTTTGGAAATATCATCCTTTGGGTTATCTAACCTCCAGCGGGTCCCCCACCACTGAGCCCAACTCTTAGCCTTGGGTCTGGGTCTTCATAATCAAGCTTTGGAAAGACAGGGTCTCTGAGGCCCAGCAGTCCTCCAGGAGAAGGTGGCCCATCTGCCTGGGTCCAGGGCAGTGGTCACCATCAAACCTTGTGGTAGAGAAGCAGAACCATTGGGGCTGTGTGGGACCTTTGCCCGAGGAGGCGCCAAGGAAACCCTGGTAATTTCTGCACAGCAGGACTACAGTTGGGAGCCAGGAGACATGAGTGACTAATGGCTCCAATGGGAGGGGGGGGAAGGAGATTTGCATACAGGTAGGGTGCACCTCGGTGGGTTGGATTAAGGCAGTTGAGAAGTCAAATAATAGGTGTTCCAACAGGTACACTTCTGAGGCTGGTTCAATCTGTCCAGACTTCTGGTGCCTGGGATTGACTCATCTTTCCAGTGTCTCTGGCAGGTTTCCATAAAGGCTCCTTCCTTTGGGGAATTCAAATGCTGGGTTTGCTCTCCCCTGCGGGTGAGGATCGCTGCTCTGTTTGAGGCTCCCAGCACAGCACACGACAAAGGCAGGGCTCTGATCTCACTGAGATCATAGCATCTTTCTGAGCAGGACTGTTGAGCTGGGGTTCTGCGCCCGAACCTCTTTCTCCACCTTGCCTTGCCTGCTTGCCCTTTAGAGCTCAACTCTTGAAGCTGCTGTGGAAACTCTACGAGTCCAAATGCATGGAAATAGAAGGATCACCATAAAGGCCTTTGCAGATTTCGTTACGAAGTCTGAGCAAACATGAGCTTTCTCCCCTCAGAAAACTCACAAGTGGCCATTCTGACCTTCCTCTCTCCACTCCAGCACGTGTTAACTCTTGAATTTGTTCCTCCTTTGGTTTCTCCTGCCACCCTAGTCCAAGCCATGACCACTCCTTTCCCATAAAAGCCGCAAGGAGGACGCCCTGCTTCCACACTTGCCCCTATAATCTATTCTCTACAGAGTAGCCAGAGGCTATATTTTTAAAATGCAAACCTGATCCTGTTGCTCCCCTTTGAAAGTCCTCCAATGGCTTCTCATTGCTTCAAGAATAAAAATCCGGGCGCCTGGGTGGCTCAGTTGGTTAAGCGACTGCCTTCGGCTCAGGTCATGATCCTGGAGTCCCGGGATCGAGTCCCGCATCGGGCTCCCTGATCGGCAGGGAGTCTGCTTCTCCCTCTGACCCTCCCCCCTCTCCTGCTCTCTCTCTCTCAAATAAATAAATAAAATCTTTAAAAAAAAAGAATAAAAATCCAAATCTTCAGCCCAGACAATAAGGTCCTGCATGGTTTGGCTCTTGCCCCAGCCTCTCCTTTGATAAAAAAAATAAAAATAAAAAAAAAAACTCACCATACTACATTCTACATCACACAAATCCAAGTTTTCAATTATATAATGGTGGAATGGTTTGAGTAGAGAGCAGGTAGAGCACTTTGTGTGGTCATGTAGGATGTGCACCATATAATTCCAGGGCATGGGGGTCATTTTCACAGGTTAGGATGTTACAGGACACCCGGAATTGTGCAGTGCACAACCTATACAATCACACACCACAGCCCATTTGCAGCTCCTGGCACTTGGGAGGTGCTCAGCAAATATTGGTTGAATTATGTTGATGCAACTTTAACTAAGAGGATAACATGAGCATCCTATTAATCTTAGTGAACCCCTGGGACACTCAAAAGATCCTAGAATATTAGAAATGAAATTAAAAGAGATTTTTCAAATACAAATGTTTTGTTGGCATTTGATCATAATAACAATAACATTTATTGATAAGCTTCTACTCCCTGACACAGTCTTAGGTGGAGTACAAGCTTTATTATACAATAAACTCTTGAAGTTAGTCCCATTATCATTTTCTTATTACAAATGAGGACATCATTCCTCAGAGGGGCAAACTGCACAGCTCCTAAGTGGGAGCACTCCGAACCAGAGCTGCCTGACTCCAAAGCCCATCTCACCCCCTGAAGCTCCACACCGATGTCCAGGGTCAAGACTGTTGTATTTCTTCCCAGAATCTTGCTTGGTACTCTGGAAGCAAATAAGAAGGTTTCAAAGCCTGGTGCCCGCCAGTCCTGAGTATGTCATCTGGAACAATCTTCCCCAGGATGCCCTGGGGCAGTGGATGAAGTAATGAGCTGCATCTCCATGGACCCTGACTCACGTACTGCCAGAGAGTCTGGGAAGTGTCCCATCGGGTCACCTGAGACCTTTGTATTGGCCTCTGGCTCAGATGCAACACAAAGGGCTTCTCCCTCCCAGTAGGGGGCACTGGTGAGTGGGCGGGGGACAGACAGCCTGCTCCTGCGCTGGGCGTTTAAAACTTCTCACATCACAGTTATTGCTACCATCTATCAGTTCCCTGGGGTGTCCAGGCATCATGCAGACTCTTCTGCATGTATTACTCCTCTGGAAGGTAGGTAGAATTATGCTCATTTTACAGCTGAGAAAACTAAGGCTCATTGAGGTTAAGTAATTTGTTAAAGCTTCCATAACCTGAGAGTGGCAGACCACGGGTCCAAATTGGGTCTGTCAGGACCTGAAGCCCATCCTCTTCCTAGGATGCTCCATGGCTCAGACTGTATCCAAGACCAAAGACTAGCTCCCTGGGGAGGTGGACAACGTGGCAGCCTCCCAGGCCCCCTTCCAGTCCTGTCCCACAGTGGGGCACCAATGTTGGTTTGGGGAAATTAATCCCTCCCCCAGATCCACAAACCAATCAGCACAGTCTCATCCTCCTCACCACAGTGATTTGCTCTGGGACGGGAAGGAACCCGGCCAGCCAATCAGTGAGCAACCTTCTCCTGGCCGTGGTGATTGGCTCAGGCTAGCCCAATGAGAATAAAGCGGAGAGCTCCTGTAGAACACGGTGGCTGTGGCGCTGGGTGGTGAGGCCGGAGAGCTCCTCCCTCTTGCTCTCAGTGGTGTGGTATGTGGATGTGAGGCCCAAAACTGCTGCTGCTGTGTCTGGGAATTGGGGCTGCAATGAAGTTAAGCCACCAACCCAAACCGGCAGAGCTGAGAGCTGCACAAAGAACTGAAGACATAGCCCTGATCAAACCACTCCTGAAGGTTGAAGCAGTCCTAGAATTTCAATTCCATGTCCTAATGTATTACTTCTTTACTGTCCAAGTCATTTTTGAGCTGGATTTTCTACGAGTTGCCATAGAAATTATCACACCCGGAATCTCCCACGAAGTTGGCCTGGGTTTGTTTTCTCCAAACCCAGCTGCTTCTAATAGAAGATTGTAGCTGGAGTAGACAAGTAGCTGTATGGGGGGGGAGGGGGAGGCAAGGTGCAGGGTAGCATAGGGAGCAGGCTGTGAGCAGGTGAAGAGTGAGGGGTGAGGGGGTGAGTGGGTGAAGTGTCCAAAGAATGAGGAGATAGGAGACATGAGGAGAGTAGGATGGGGGGGGGGAGGCGGAGGACAAAAGAAGGGTAAAGCAATGAGGAAGGGGATGAGAGAGTGCAGGATTAGGGAGGTGAAGGGGCAAGGGAGTGAAGGGGCTGAGGAACCGAAACAGGTAAGGAAGTGAGGGAGCTGAGGCATGAGGGAGGCGGCCTCCCAAGGGCTGTCCCAGACCAGCTGGCTGCCAGAAGCGCCCCTCTGGCTGCTGGCCAACCCTTGCCTGCTCTGGGGTGAGGGTCCCAGGGTGAGAACACTGCTCCTGTTGACGTAAATCTTTGCCTTCCATGTTTTCACTTCCTTGTCGCTTAATTAGAGGAAGCAAGCCCTGGGTTTTCTAGATCCTGGTTCCGGAAAACTACACCAAAGAATTCACCTGCTTCAAGGAAAGGGAAAATTTGGGGATTAAAATGCTCCCACTCCTCTTGAATGAGCCTTTTATCCAAAAGAGTGCTGGGAAGAGCTTGGGTGAGACTCCAGGGGAGGGAAGAGGCCCCACCTTCCCTAGCCTCCGTCTATAAAAATCTGGAATTCCCAACAGTGGGGGAACGGTGCAATTGCAAAAGGCTTTCTCCTGTGACAAAAAGAAGTTCCAAACCAGGTGTCAGTTTACAGGACTCTGGTCCCCATTTTACAGAAGCCATCACTGCTGGAAAGCAAGGCACAGCCAAGGACAGGGCACACTAAGGATCCCTCGGGAGAACGAACTGAATCAGCCTGTCTCCGGCACCTCGCTCAGCGCCTCGGCATCTAATCCTTCTAAACTGCCACCATCAGAGCTCTGGCTGCCAGGGGTCAGCCCTCAGGAAGGATGGCCAGGGCATGTGTTTAGTGAGCCAGCCAGCAGGGTCGGCATCCAGGTCCAGGTGGAAGAATATTGCCAGTAACTACAGCATCTGTCTCTGCCATACTCCTTCATCCACTCCAAAGGCCGCCCAGAAGCCAGCCCAACCTACTCGCTCAGCTGGCCCTTCCCCTCTCTTCCAAACAGCCCAGTGACTGGCTTCTACCTCCTGAAATACTGTGGGACACAGGAGGAGGGCACAGGTGCACAATGCCTTGACTTCAAGAGTGACAAAGACACCGTGATTTTCTCCCGGGCTTTAAAGTCTTCATCTACAATCTGGTGATCATCATTGTGCCTGCCCTGTTGGGAGACTCCAAAGACAGAATAGGTGGGAGAAGCACTTGGGAGAGTGTAGGTTGTTCGTTATCATCGCTCCGAGCTTTCCTGTCCTTCAAGGCTCCGCTCAACACTGACCTCACCCACCAACCCCGCCTGGATCTCAAGGCTTTATTGCTCCCAGGGCCTGCTCAGCGTTCTTGGAAATGTTCTTCGAAGGTTGCTAGTTCTCATCATTTAAGGGTTGATCTGATATTTAGAAGCATTTGAAAGCCATTTGAGGCCAATCCCAAGGAATTAGGTGAGTAATCAAACTGGGTAATCGGATTTTTCGGTCAATAACGAGGTGGGGTGGAGTGGTTTACTTTTTTTCCACGTGGCCCACACAAATGGACTCTGAAGGCAATTCCAAAAGAGATGCCACAAGGTACTTGAGCGATGGCAGCTTCCCTGGAATAGGATGGAGCTTTCCAGTGGAATGTCTTTGGAGTCCTAGTCTGTTTGCTGAAAAAACACAGTCATTATTTTATAATCACATCTTTTGCATAAACATCAGCTTTTCTCTCCTGGCTCTGAAACTAGCCTATATAAACAGTGTTCCCTCAATTTATTTTGAGCAAATGACCATACTCAACAAGCAAAAACCTATAAAAACAGAACATACGTATGTAGACTTTTAGCGTTGTAATTAAATCAAACTTACAGGGAAGTGAATCTGATACCTATTTAATCATTTATATAGTTGTTGCCATGTGGCTTGGTAATAAGGCACGCATGTTCCTCACCTAATTTTGGCACGACAACTTCAAACATGTTGGACATCGGCTAGGATAGGGAGAGAGGGAGGAATGGATGAGGGTTTGGGGCCCCAGTCCTCCCCCCTGACATCCCTCCCCAACAGGTCTGGGCACAGGAGGCTGCCTGGCCGTAAGCTAAGATGCACTCTCGATGCCAAGCCGGGGAGCTGAGGACAGTGGGCTGTGGATGCTGCCAGTTCCATCGCCTGGCAGGAGAAAAATGAGTCCGAGCTTGGAAAGATGCTTCTGAGGCCCCGGGAGGCAGGTGGCTCCTGCCATATAGTGTGGACCCGGCCTGGGACCTTGGGCCAATTATTAACTTCTGCCAATCTCAGCAGCCTCCGTGAGGCAGTCACAGGGTCTGTGGGGCAGAGATGTACCACTCCAGGTGCACTGTAGGTGCTCCGTAAGACAAGTCTGTTTGCCCCCCGGGAAGCTGAGAAGCCATCAAAGCCCATAAGCAAGGTCAGGGGCACCAGGCAGGATGGCAGGTCCAGGCTGTCATTTCTCCATCGGACAGCAGTAACTGCCCAGAGCTTTGGGGAAGCTCCATTGGAGTGTCCTCTGTGGAGCTGTTCAAGTGTCAGACCCTCCTCCTCCTCCTTCCCCTCCTTCTGCTACCAGAGTAATTCCTAATAACTGCATTAAAGGAAGAGGTGTTTGGGGGGGGGGTAGAAGAAAGAAAGCGTTCCCTCAAGAAATATTATGGAATGTGGGCCACTTCTGAAATTCCTGGTGGTGAGGTGACGCCTGCGAGCCAGGAGTCAGGCTTGGAAAGGGGACTGGATGGTGAGTCCAGATGGGGTGGGCCATCGAATATTGGAGGGAAGGCACCAGAAGAAAAATGGGGGTCTTCTGTGCTTTCTAGAAGCTAAAGGATTATTCTTTAACCCTCTGATGGTTGGGCTAGTTCTCCTCACCCCGAGGATGGGCTGTGGGCTGGGAGCTGACCCAAGGCAGACACTGGGGTCTGCAGCTGAGGCAAGAAGGCAGAGCCCGGACAAGACCTGCTCCAGGCAGGTGTGGGGTCGGGCCGGCCTCCCAGATCCAGTACCGCATGAAGGTCCGGGGAAACCGGCCTGCATAGCCCCCTAATTGGGCTGGATTTTATTCAAGGTGGGCAGTCTCTGCCTTCTGGTGGGAGGAGGGAGGAAGGAGAACGAGGACTCAAGTTGTGGTCCTTATTGATGCGAAAGAGCCTTTCTCTGGAGACAGAAAGAGGAAGAGAAAAACAGCAACAAGTCTGAACAGTCCAAAGAGCCAGAGAAAATGAGATTGTCAGATTCCTCAGCCCTCCCTGACTCCCTTTCTGGAGCATTTTACAGGCCTAAAGACGACCGTGACTCATTCATTAATGTGAAGAGAAAACAGGGGACGAAAACAACAGAATCGTCCAGACATGAGCATTCTTCTAATGCCTTCCATTCCCCAAACACACATTTTCAACCAGATTCCTTTGGCTTCCCAGAATGTCTTAATTTTATGCTTTCATGAGTCATTAGAGAGGAGAATTCTGAACCCTATGGAAGGGGCAGCAGGTCAACACAGCTATTGATACTTGGGGGCCGAGACAAGAGGCCTGCCCGGGAGGATACCAGCAAGGCCCTGAGCTCCGACGGCCAGAGCCCTGAGTGAGGTGCCCTGCCCCACACTTGCCTTCCCCCTCTTCCTTTGTCTTCCCCTCCCCGCCCTCCCTCCCAATACTCCCCTCACATCTTTTCTTGTCACTTCTGCTCTCGCCCTGGGTGTCCCTTAAGGGACAGGTCACTTTGGGTCACCGGACACAGCCCCTTCGCTCACCCCACCAAGCTCTGTTCCCCAAAATCCAACCTGTGCCAAGAACGGCCTCTGCCCAGGCTCCTTTGCAATGCAGAACAGACTTACCTGGCTTGACGCATGGGTTTTTAACCAATTATTTGAAAATGAAACAGCCAACATGGAACACCATGTGAAAGAACTTTTCTTACTGCTCTGCTTTTGCCTTTTTTTAACCAGCATCTTCTCCCTCACCCTTCTGGACCTCTCCTCCCCCCCAAATGCTTGCTTTGGCTCGGGGGAGAGGTTTTCGATATCTGACACCTCTTGAAAGTGTAGTTTGGCACAGGACAATTGAAATCCACTCCAGCAGGCCAGGCCCCGCACGAGGGGCTGCAGAAAAACACCTGGGTATCTCCCCACGCCGGACGAAAACCAGGCCTCCTGTCTACAAAAACAACACCCTGGTCTTTCCACCATTCCCTGCCCTGCTCCCTGCTCCGCTGCCCCCTGATCCGTGGAAACTGAAATGAATTGAAAGTGCTGGTACTCAAAACAGGTGGTAGAAGCAGGCAGGAGCAGGCCTGGGCAGACTGCGGGCATCTTGCAACAGGGAGCTTTGCAGGTCGGGGCTCTGGGCCTTGTTCCCCACCCCTCTCTCTCCTCGCCCCCTCCCTCACCTCCGACAGGCTCCCCTGGACCCCGCCTGGATCGTCCTCAGAGCCCGTTCAATCTGATGTCAGATGTTCCTGGAAATGACGGGGGGAGGGGGGGGCCGGGGAGACCTGTGTTTAAAGGTGTCTTTAGCAGGCCTCACCGAGAGCCTCCTTTTTCCTCCAGCCGCAGGGAGAGCTGTTGCAGTTGGACCACCTTCCTCTCCCCGGGAACCGAAATTATTTTCCGAGGCCTAGACGTGGGCTGGTGTCCATCGCCCCGAATAGAACAGCAAACACCCTGTCTAAAGAAAGCACTTGTGAGGTTCGCCAGAGCATCACGGCGGTGAGAGCCCTGTGCGCACGCGCAAACCACGATGCGGCAGATGGAGCAACGCACTCCCAGAGTGACTGTGGAACCAACAGAGTGGTTAGCACGTTGTCATGCTGCACCGGAGAGGGACCTCCGCCCCAGAGCTGGTCCCCATCACACTCCCGTGTGCACACACACGCACATACACACATGAGCGCACGCCCACATGTGCACCCCCACACTGGCAACAAGGGAATTTTGCATCACGTAATCTGTACTTTGATTGCACACACTATAGACCTCATATTTTAAAAGAGTTTTTTCCCCGTAAACTATTAGGGAAAAAAAGAAAATGAATTCCTTTTTCTCTTCTAAAACTGTATTCTCAGGGAAGAGTTCTGTGCCCAAAGATAGTTTCCTTCACCAACCTGGTTATGAGGGCAGCGCTGGCCCTTCAGAGGGCCCTGTGGTGGGCCAGGGCGCCTGGGTTCTGTCTTAGCTTCCCTGTAAGCCACCCTTAGCAAGTCCCTTCTCCCTGGGCCTCAGTTTCCCGCTCTGCTGTCAAGTGGACATGTAAAGCCCTTTCAGTGTTGGCCCCTGGTTTAGATCCATAAAATGAAAGCTTCGGTTCTTTGGTCATTTCCACTTTTGCCCCCTTGTCCTCCCCAGCCCAGCCTCCTGCCTTTGCTTATGAGGCTTGAAGCAGTTGCATTTGGGCCAACCTGTGAACATTCCTCCAGAGAACTCCATCGTTGCTGCTTGGGGCAGGAGCAGGGTGGCCGCACACGCCTCAGGCGCTGTGGTCGGGCCTGGACACCTGGCAGAGCCCCTGGGTGTCCCCTGGCTCACTGGGCAGGCACAGACCCTAGAGGGGCACGGTCTCAGTGCCACACCGTCCGTCTGGACAGCTTCAAAACAGGACCGTCTAGTCTATACCTGGGATTTCTTACTTATCTAACTCAAGGATCTCCACACACACAGGGCTAGGGAAAAAAAAGATCTGTGAGCTCAGTCCCTCTCTGGCTAAGTGCTTAACTTTTCTTTGGCTCCAGATGCATGTTCCAAATATGAGGGTTTACATATAGACATATCTTTTTGCAGATAATTTGTCTGAGCCCTTATTATCCCGTAATTGGGTTAAATACTGCTGGGTAGGCAGCAGCCAGAGCCATGGCCGAGTCCTCGCAGGCCATCAGAACTGCATCCCCCCGCCCCCCGCACCACCACCCCTCATTTCCTTCTGCAGGCTTATTGGAAGAAAAAGGTAGAAACATAAATTAAGGCAAGGAGAACATATTTCTTTCTTGGAATGAGCTATTTAAGGAACAAGCCAGATGGTGCAAATAGACATTTTTCCCCTTGCTCTTTACGTTTTAAAAGATTGTGTGTGAGAGCTCAAGCAAGCAAAAGAGAGAGAGAGAGAGAGAAAGAGAGACGGGGGTACTGAAATATTCCATTCTTCTCTTCCCCTGTAGACTGTAGGTGGGTCTGATGTGAGTAGGTGCCCTTTGCCCAAGGGAACAGGTCCTGGGTCTGTGCTCTCCACAAAGACCACCCACACTGTCCTCGATCGAAGGCTCTTCACCTTTCCATGAGTCTCTAAGTCAGCCGTGGGCCTTGTGGGGGGCCACCCCACTGCCCTGGTGTCCCCCGGGAAGGAGGGGGCCTCTCTGGGAGCCCATGTTCCCAGTGGCTGACACTGGGCTTTTTACAGTCCCCACTTAGCATGGGAACACTGGCTTCTTGAATCACTAGGTTCTCCCCAGACAATGCACTCTTCGATGTTTTAATTGTTTTATGGAAATCCTTCCAAAACATACTGGGCTTTCGCGTCCTATTTCCTGCATATTGTGTTGAACATCATTTAACTGAAAGACAGAAACTGAAGGATGACTCTGGTGGCCTGGAACAGGCTCTGAGTTGGAAGTCAGAGTGGGGTTCAGATCCAGGCAGCATTACTTACTATGACCTTGACAGTGCCAGGAGTTGGCCTCATCGCAAAGAGAGATGATTCTGACCTCCGGGGGGGCGGGCAGGATTAAATGAGATAATCCTGTCCTCCCCTTACTGTCTCCACTGCCTTCATGCACACGCTCCCTTGCTTGCCTGGGTTATTGCCAACCACTAAGGAAACCTGGTTTTGCCCCCTCTCTTTTCCTCTCCCTGACGCTTTCGGCCAGAATAACCTTTCCAAAATGTCCATCGCACTGTGTCTCTCCTCGGCTTGCTCTGAGAACAGTTGTGAACGCACAGAGCATCTCGGCCAGCCCTGCCTCCCCGGCGCACCCCTGATCTGCCCTGGGTTTCCTCATTCGTGGAATCCACCTCACCCGACCCAAACCCTGTCTGTGTGTCTCCGTGAACCTCTGGAGCTCCAGGTACCTTTTCCCTCTTGCTCCCCATCACCCAGAGAAGCTGCCAATGAGCAGTTAGCCCCTCATCACAGAGGCTCCATCTTCCTTCCTTTCTTGATATTATGCCTTCGTGTCCTCAAGACTGAGGATGGCAGTGGTAATTACAACCCTAGGGCTACATGAGTAAAGCTTTTATCTCCACCCTAAATAGGCCCAGACCATTGGGGGTTTTTAATAGTCCTTCTGTTTGTTCTTCTGTTGTCAATTCTCACCTCTCGCTGTTGAAGGCGCGTCTCACTTTATGCACAATTATTGGGCAAGGGCTCGCCTGTCTTACAAATTAAATTGCAGAGCCCTGAGCTGTTTTCCTCACCACGCAGGAGTCCTGTTCCCTATCTTTATCTGTGGCTTTGTCCTGAACCATGGGGGAGGCAGGAATCTGGCTTTCGGACAAGTGATGGGGGCCACTGCGTGGGGTATGTGTGAACTACCTCGTGCAGATTTGGGAATGTGGATGGACCACATACCAGCTGCTAGAAACCAGAGCTTCCGGATCCTTTCAAGGGCTAATTTAATTAAGAATAACTAATTCCTGGAACCTGCTTTGAAAGCTTGCATCTGTGTAAATGTCAAGTTTCTTCGTGGCAACTTCAAAACCACAGAAGGATAGATACTTTGCTTAAGCTGGAGGATGACTAGCCCTCTTGGGAGAAGGTGGCCCAGGGAGGCCAAATGGGGCCACCAGGAGAGTCCGTGCCCTCCAGAAATGCCTCTTCTCTGACAGTAGGGCTCACGCTGCATTTCCCGCAGGCACGCACTGTCTATGGGGGACGTCGACCAGCGAGCGACACGAGGACCCTGCTAAAGGCAGAGGGCGTGCCCACTGAGGAAAATGCCCGTGCGCGTGGGACGCCCAGGCACAGGAGAGACCTTGAGGAACTGTGTGTGGGCAGATGGAACCGCCAAATTCCAGGCAGTTCAGCGAGCAGAGGGCCGCATTGAATGCACCATAAAGGTACAGAGAGCGCGGTCCAGAGCAGGGGACCTCTGTGGCGCCGTCAAAACTCTGGTTTCTTCAACACAGAACCTGCAAGAAAAACAGAGAGAGGTGGCACCTCTAGGTCTTGGTTTCTCAATGTCAATCTTCTTTTTTTTTTTTTTTTTTTTTTAAAGATTTTATTTATTTATTTGACACAGAGAGAGACAGCGAGAGAGGGAACACAAGCAGGGGGAGTGGGAGAGGGAGAAGCAGGCTTCCCGCTGAGCAGGGAGCCCGATGCGGGGCTCGATCCCAGAACCCTGGGATCATGACCTGAGCCGAAGGCAGACGCTTAACGACTGAGCCACCCAGGCGCCCCTCAATGTCAATCTTCTTGATATTAAGGCTGGATTAGTCTTTGTCGTGGGGACAGTCCTGAGCACCATGGGATGTTTAGCAGCATCCCTGGCCTCCGTCCACCCCCTCGACGCCAGCAGCACCCGCCCCCACGTTGCAACAACCACAAAAATGTCTCCAGACATTGCCAAGTGCCCCTGGGACCAAGACTGTCCCTAGATAAGAACTACCACTGTAAATTCAAAGAGGCTTCAGAAGCATATTGACCAGGCACAATGCATGGACTTCATTTGGATACTGAATCAGACAAGTAAATTTTTAACTGTTCAAAAACAGAAAAGGAACATTCATGAGACAATCACAGAGCTGTATATTGGATGTTATTAAGGAGTTGTTCATTTTTAGACATGTAATGGCATTATGAGTATCTTTTGAAAAATTCCTTATCTTTGGGCCATACATGTTGAAACATATGAATGAAACAATACAACTCTGGGCTTCGCTTCAAAATAATCCAGTGTCAGGGACAGGGAGTAAACAAAGATGGAACAAGACTGGGCCTGAGTTAAAGATAATCGATGTGTGATGGGGTCACGGAGTTCAGTATGCCCTTCCGCCTATGTTTGAAATTTTTCACATAAAAAAATATGTAAAAGGAAAGATAAAGAATAAAAGAAGGGAAATAGTAGGTAAGATTCTGAAGCTGGAGATATTTTTTTCTCCTCGGGGGACTGCTGTCAGCTTCTCCCCAGCTCTCCCAAGCCTGCCCTTTCATCAGACCCCTCTGGACCCCTGTGTCAGTGTGTTCACCACCCTAGAAGGCATCAAGCTGTGCAAAGAAAGGTCACATTGGGATGAGTCCTTGTTCCATGAGTTTTAATAGTCAAGACTGCATGACCCCGCTTGCCCAAGCAGTTCCTTCCATAATGAGTTCCGGGAAGACACATGGTTTTCACGTGTGAGCATACAGGAATGAACGAACTAGTGAGTGGGCAGAGTTCAAGGTCGTCTGCTAGGCTGGAGGGGGGCAGGGTGCATGGTGATATTAAGTCATGGTCCCTGCCCTTGAGAAGGTCACACTGTCTACGGGGGCTAGAGACATTAAACAACTGACAGGAAACTAATTCAGAATGAAGTCAATGCTAAGTCTACTCTAAGCAACGCGACAGGGCATGGCCAATTTCAAGGAATGAAGAGAGCAAAGTCCCAGCTGAAACCTTGGGGCTTGATCTCAGAAAAAGCAGCACAAATTCTTATGACATCCAGTTGCTTTTTCCAACTCTCTTAGTCGTGAAGTCATAAAAGCCACCATACTCTAACAGATTCACCAGGGGGGACTTGGCTGGCTACAGAGGGGAAAGTCTGTTTACATTAAAAAGAAAAAAAAAAATCAGTTCAACTACTGTAAGAAACCGAAAATCAGAAAAAGCTGTCAATGGCTTAATATGCTCTTTAGTGGCTTCAGAAGATCTGACTCATGCCTTTCCCTAATATGTCTTCCCGTGTCAAAATCCACCACCTCAAAGGAAGCGGAAGATGGTCTTATGGAGACCGTGTTCAAGACAACCGCACGCGAGCGGTGCCAATGCGTTAGCTCAGCGCCTGGAGCGAAGAGTCCTTTTAGGAAATTGATTTTCCTTGGATAAAGTCATTTCCCCTCTCCGCATCTCAGTCTCCTCCACCGTAAGACGCAGCAGTTGGATGAGATCAGGCGTGGCAAATTTGTGGCACGCTAGCTACTCCTTGCCTCTCTCTGCCCACGGCAGACATTGCTAATTGATCCGAGCACCCTTCCCCACCGAGCCCAGCCACTCTTGGTACGCTCCACAGGGGATTCCGGGCACCCCCAGTCCGTCAGAGGGAGCTGATGCTTGTCTCAGACCTGCTTATCATCTCTCGCCTTCAATTTCCCAGAATTCTGAGTTAAAAAAAAAAAAGCCCTGATTGAGAATACATCAACAGAGCAAAATGCCAGGTACACAAGCACTTCGTACCATCGTTATTAGCATCCAAACATTCTGGAGATCCTGCCGCTTGCTGAGTGCTGGTGGGAGCTGGGGTAGAGGCAGAAGGCGTGGGCCACACCACCCTCTCCTCCCACGGCGTAAGGGGCTGGTGGTTTGGTAGGGAGGAAGGACGAACCAGGTGCCACACCTGGGCCAGGTCGGTGTCGGCAGACAGCTGGGCTGCAGGAGCTGGAGGTGGAGGGGACGCGGAGGGAGGGGGCAGGTCTGAACAGGTTTCTTCAGCAAGGGGAGGCTTGAGTTGAACCTTGAGGGATGAGCAGAGTAGACAAAGCAGCAAGAAGAGCCAAAGGCACCCAGAAATCAGGGCCCTGTTCTGGACTCTGCCTCTGCTCACAGAGGTGATAAGTGAGCCCCCTCTCCCTCTCCATCGTTTTCTTTGCCAAGAGCCGCCCCCCCATTCCTAAACCAGCTCCCCAGTGATGGAAGGTCCACAGGGAGGTTAGGCAGTGAGGATTCTCACAGCATCCACGATGGGAAAGGAAATGAAGCTGGAGAAATCTACATTCAATGGCATCTTTTCTCCCTGCACAGGGGATATCTGGAAGTTTCCTGGGCGGTGAGTGTTTCATCCATTTTCCCACACAGGTTGTATGTAACACAGAGGATGGAAATGAAAGCATCGGGAATGCCCTGAGCTTAACTGCATAAAAACAAAGAGTAAGACATCTGGTCGTCTGCATGATTGCATTTCTTTTACCTGGATCTTTTGTTTTCAAAGTAGCCGCCCCAGACTTTCATTTCAGAAATGTATGGGGCCAGCCAAGGCCGAATCTAGGGATGACGAAGCCTGCCTCAGCTATGTGGAGAGGGGTATAGACAGTGTAGCAGGAAAAGGTACAATTTAACATATGGAAAGGGAAATACATTTTGATGTGTTACTGATTTCTTAAGAGGGGTAATGGGAGAATTTGCCTCAGCCAAACTGTAAAGCAGTGTATTGGAGGTTTCCTGTGTCTTTCTCCTCGGTCTGGCCAAGGTCAATTGGACACCAGCCTCAAGGCATGTGGTCTCTCTGGAGTGGCCATGTTGTGGGGCAAGCTGGAGCTTACCAGGTTCCAGGACTGTGAGCCCTGGGCGAGCCTGGATTCCTAACAAACTGGCTGGGGCAGCCCCCAGGTGGCCGATTCTCCAGACAGAACTTCTCCCTTTGCACAACACAGATTATGGAGGAAGGGACAATCAGGTTGGCCTTGAGGCATGTCCTTGTGGGCAGAGGAAGCAGCTGTCCATTTGGGGTCCAACATGGGGGACAAAGGACAGGTGACTCTGGATCTTAGAAACTGTCCAGGGCTTTTCTGACTCCATGAACCTTCTCCCAGAAAGATCCCCAGTTTATTCAGGAAGAGTGTACTCAGAGATGCTTAGCTTCTGCTCTGCCTTCCCTCACCGTGCCTCAAGTCACAGCACAGCAGTGTCCAAGCCATGAAAACCTCAGGGGCCACTCCATCCAACCCCTTCACCCAATAGGACCCATTTCTTCTATTTTGATACTTTTAATCTACTATTGTCTGAGAAATCCACAGAACACGTTTGTTGGACTTGAATGTCAATTAAAAATACATAGCTCAGAAGCTGGCAAATTTTCAAATGTCCCTCAACAGTCGAATGGACACGTAAATTGTGGTAGTCACACAAGGGAATAGTACACAGCAATGAAGATGGACAAACTACAACCACACACAACAGGACGAAAACAAGTAAAAGGAATCCACGACACAGAAGTCAGGAGAGTGGCTCTCTCTGAGCAGCAGGATTGGGAGGTAGTATGAGGGGCTTCTGGGAGCTAGCCATGTTCTGTGGCTTGATTTGGGTGGTGGTTACTTGGGTGTGGTCTGTTTATGAAAACTTGTCAGGCCATACAGTTCAAATCGGTATGCTGTATGCATATTGATATCACTGAAAGGTTTTAAAGTCTCTGTCTTACATAAAGAGCTGCTTAGCATATGATTCCACTTGTATGAAACACCCAGAACAGGTAAATCCAAAGAGACAGAAAGCGGACTGGGGGCGGTGGGGCGGGGCTGGTGGGAGGCAGAGAGTGACCACTTAATGGGAAAGAAGTCTCCTTTCTGGGTGAGGAACAAGTTTTAGAACTAGACAGCGGTGGTGGTTGCCCAACATTGTGGATGTGCTAAATGCCTCTGAATCGTACACTTTAAAATGGTTAATGGTTCGTTTTATGCTATGTGAATTTTACCTCGAAAAGAGCTCCAGAGAACTGGGGGTTTCAGAGAACCTGAGGCCAGTCAGCGGGTTACAGCGAAGGGGCTCACGGGACTTAAAAGGTCCACGGCACCTTGCGGGGGACCTCGCAGAGGGCCAGGCTCTGCCCCACTGCCTGGTCCGAGCCATTCCAGAGCTGGCCACCTCCCGGGCCTCCTGCTGCATCCACGTCCTGGGCAGAGCCGGGTCTGGGGGAGACTCACACGCGGCGGTGTGTGAGCCCGGGCTGGAGACCCACAGCCGCTCGCTCTGCTATCCCTTTCTTAGCAATAATGTTTAGGTTCGGGAAAGAGTTCCAAGATATATATAATTCCTCATGCTGAGTCAGGGCCCCAGCCCTGACTCTGCCGCTGCTCGGGCTACTGCTCTCTCCAGGAATGTTATTACACCAGCCACTGGCCCGGCGCTAGGGACGGGGGTCTCTCAATGTCCTCATTATGTACTCCGTATTTTTCAGGTCATGTAATTCAGCTGTAAAAATTTGCCCCTGGCTGCACCTGGCACAAGAGGGGCACAGAGGGGTGTGTTTATTTTTTTTAAGGTGCTGTTAAAAATAAATTTAATAAGAGAAAGAGAGAGAGCAAGAGACTGAGACTGTGTTTAATTTGAACTATGGAGGAAACGACACGAACAGAAGGTCTGAGATCTTGGTGCTTTGTGTGTGTGTGTGTGTGTGTGTGTGTGTGTGTGTGTGTGTCAGTGGCCATAGGCAAATGTACATTTCTCCTGAGTAACTCAAAGCCAGCTTTGTTTATTACACCAAGATTTTCCAGATCATTAGGTTGTGATGTGGCTTGGTTTACACTGTGCAATATCCCATTTTAAATACAACACAGGTACATAAGTGCAAACCAACCGAGCTACTTCAATTAGTGAGACTATGGGCAGCAATTCACTTTGAATGAACATTTTTGTCAGCTTTTTCTTCCTTTCCTTCCCTTGGCATGTAATTAATGAATCGCTGAGTGAGCTCAGTCTCGATGAAACTAGCAGATTTTGGCTCTGGAACCCACAACACACATGGAGAGGAGCGCAAGGGTCTCCAGGCTGGAAGCAGACTCCCTGCTGAGCAGGGAGCCCGAAGCGGGGCTCGATCTCAGGACCCTGGGATCATGACCTGAGCCAAAGGCAGTCGCTTAACCAACTGAGCCACCCAGGTGCCCCAGAAGGGCCTCGCTTCTGAGGGACAGCCACTGCATCAGAGAGTCTTCTCCTTCCCTCTCTCAACGGCGATTAGAAGCTTGGGGTCTGAGGAGGACTCCTCCGATGTAACTAGAGACAATAGCTGGTGTCCACCCAGGGTACCCACAGAGGGCCTCCCAGAGCTGGGGAGGGGCTGGGGATGCCTCTTTAAGGGGACACTAGGAAGAGAACTTCTCAGATAAACAGAAGGAGTCTTCCCACCCACACCTTCCAAGTTCTGTCCCTCCAGCCTTCCTGGCAGGCCCTGCGGCCACAGCCTCTGCCCATCACTCTGCCTGGACCACAGCAGGAGCACGGCCATGATGGCTCACTACTGAGACGGGGCGTCCTCACGTAGTCTCTCACCAGAATGCCACCCTACCAGAGCCAGAGCCGGGACACCTCTCTTTCTCTGGCAGTCCCCTTTACCCACTCTATGACAGTTTGTGGATGCTGTTCCCCTCCTAAATGGGCCCAGCCTGACGCTCCCCATTTGGCCTTACTCGGGCGCCACCTGGTGTCCGAGAGGGTCACTGCCGGTGGATTCTGGGCTAATGGAAAGAGCACAGGTTTTAGCTTTTGCCTTTGTTTTCCCTGCTCTCTTTTGGGCCCAGAAAGGCTCTGTGGTGAAAGGTGGGGTCTGTCTCCATTACAGCAGCTGAGCGGGCACAAGCGAACTTGGGACATTTCCTGGTCTGAAGGACATGCTGTGTTCTGGGCTGGTTTTCACACGTCACAAGGAGCACTCGGTATTTTGTTTTGTTTTTAATATATTTATAGATAGACAGAGGAGATTTGGGGATAATGGATAGGTTAGGAGTCTTAGCTACTTACTAGCTGTGTGATCATGGGCAAGTTACTTTCATCTCTGAACCTCAGTTTCTTTATCTGTAAAAGAGAGAATACCCACCTCAGAGGGTGATGTGAGATTAGCAATGAGAGACGTCCTGCCACCATCTTGACAACTCAAGGTGTTCAATACCTGTTAGTGCCTTGTTTTCTTAGCAGACCAGGGAGACGTAGATAATGATATTGATTACATAGATAATGACTACACCTTAATTGGTGTAATGACACAGTGAAAATGGTATTTGCTTTTCCTGGTCTGTGTAGGGATGGGCAGAGCAGTTGGGGGTTGGAGGGACCTCCCTTGTTCTCACTTTCCTCCCAACCCCTCCAGAGTCTTTGCGTGACTGGGAGGAGGCGCCCGGGGGTGACCACTACTTTGTGCAGAGACCCTGATCACACCACCGTTGAAGAGACCAGTGGCACGCTTCCATCCAAACTTTCCGTGAAACTGGTTCATAAGCAATAAGGCAAGTCACTATTGACTAAAGTTCGTTTCGAAGGTTCTCCAGAGCCCAGCGTGCCCCCGAACAGATCTGTTTACACGCCGTGATCTCTATCCCCATTTACCGAGTACTTCTCCAGGGGAGGTACAGCGAGGTACGTGACAAATGTTGCTTCATGTACTCTTGAAACAACCCTTTGAGGTCAGTATTACTGTCCCCATTGCATAGATGAGGAAATTGGGGCTCAGGGGGAACAATTCACTTGCCTAAGGTCATGCATCTAGAAAGTGGTCAGGTCCACACGGTCCTAGACCCACTTTGTCTTCTTCCTGCTTCTCCCAACTGCCCCTCACAGCCTAGCTGGCCTCTTAGGGCTCGTGGGGAGCGACAGCCCATCCCCGAACCACTCAGAAGCGGTTTTCTCCGCCAGCCCCAGTCCCCGGCATAAATCAAGTCCCAGTTCCTGCCCATGGGTCATTGGTTGGGCTCCCAGCTGTCTTCCGTGTAGTTCCTGGCGTGTGGCTATATTAAGAATGTGAACCATAACATTAACACTTTTTTTTTTTTTTAAATATCCCAAAAAGAAAGGAAGAAAGAAAGAAATACCCCTAAAGAGTCTAAAGTCAGGTCCAGCCAAGGGTCATAAATCAACGTCGGTAAATTTATAAACAGTTCATAAATGTAAGTGCTTTTTACAGGGCTGTTTGTTATTGTGTCGGCTGAGATGGGGGCGGGGCGGGGGGCAGAGAGGAGCTCTGCATCCATCTGTCTTCTGTCGGGAGCTGCTCAGATGGCTCCAGCAGCAACAACAACACAAGGAACAAGGAGGGAACCAACACGGCCCCAGTACTGACATGCAGGTGGTCTGGCACGCTGGAACCTCGCGGGATGGTAGGAGAACCAGGCTGGATGACAAGTGAGCCGAGCCCTGAACCTGAACTGAGGCTTGAGGACACTTACAGCAGCAACATCACAAGGATGGATTTCTCTCCTGGTTCTCTACTTTGCTTTTCTCAGTGTTCTGCTCTTGGGGCCTCTTCTGTGCTGGGCTGAGGTCAGTGGCCAAAAGGGAATACTAGAAAGCCAAGAACAGAACTCTGCAAGCACAGCGCCCCTCACACACTCTACTGACACACCACCCCCTCAACACCCCCACCCAGCCCCTTCCAGGACCCCAAACCCCGAGGCTGGGGGTCAAGACAGACTCTGCTCTAACATACCCTTTACAATGGCAGGAAGGTGACTCTGGCTAGAAGAAATGAAAGGGGAGAACGGCCGACCCTGCCCCTACCACCCTGTCTCTGTGTTGAAAAGCAGCAGTGCTTGGATCCTGGAAGCTCCCAGAACAGGTCTTGAACAGAGCTTCTCAGCTTCTCTCCATCAAGACGGGGAAACACACATCATCCCCTCCATTATCTTGTTTTTCTCTCCGCTTGGATACCCCTTGACTTGTACACATGTCACTTTCCCCATCAGCCCCCAACCAAGAGACCTTATGCCAAAGAACTCTTGCCAAGGGGTCCTTGGGGTGGGGGCCGGGGGTGGGGTTGCCTCGCTCTTCTCCCCAGAAGCTCCAGTTTCTGAGGCGCCAGGGCGGGCCCAGCCCAGATACCCTGTGGTGTGTCTGTCTCGGCAGCTGCTGGCCAGGCAGCCAGTTGGTAAGGGAGGAGTGTAGGTGGGTGTTGACCTCTAGCCTCGGCTGCCCACTTCCCAGTCCCCCGAGCTAAGTCACTGATGGTCAGCTCAGAGCATTTGTGAGCACCTAAAGGATCAGTCAAAACTGGGCCAACTTGTGACTCCACTACCATGCTTTACAAACTCAGGACCCATGAACCTCTCTGGAATGGCACACAATAAAGGTAGGTACATAGATCTGGTGCCTTCTGGAAGCTTCTCTCACCCCAATTCTGAGGCATACATTTCTAAGTGTAAGTGATTGTAATTCTGACATAAAGCAGCTCTTCTTTTAGAGAGACTTGTAAAAAACACATTTGCCTATTTCTTATAAATGTTGTTTCATTATTCTATACCTTTGTCCCCCAATTTCTGGGAGACTCGGGGCACCGCACACTGTTCAAGAGGCTGCTGGGTCTGACGGAACCACCTCGTACAGACAGAACTGCCCGTGAAAAATCCCTTAACCAGCTGCACCTTTCCCAGCCAGCACTAAACAGGGATTTCATTTATTTGAAAAGTAGGTATTAAATATGTCAGATATAGGAAGTTAAATGTAATGGGCCCAATTCCACACTCGGTTCCATATGCGTAAATCCCACTGATGGAGAACAGAGTGCAGCTAGAACAGCAAAAATTGAGGTCCCTGGTCTGCAGGAGGAAATTGCACTCTTGATGGATCTTAGCTGACATTCTAATGGACGTTGAGTCGGGTCTGTTAAAACTGGAAGAGGCCCCGAAGTTGGAGTTGCTTTGGGTTGGGGTTGGACTTTTTTTGTTGTTGTTTTGTTGTTGTTGTTGTTGTTGTTTTAAGTTTTAGGAGTTTTAGGAGTTTAGTCACATCCTGCTTTATTCCTTGGTTTTATTTTCTAACTCCCGATAAACATTTGCCATTTCTCTTCAGAGCTTTTGTTTCTGTTCAACTGTGCTTGAGATGAGTTTTTCAAGAGGGTGACTGGGTGACTGGCCAAGGAACAAGCAAAGGTTTCAGAACCTAAGTCTGGGGGGCAGCCTGAAGACCCCTAGCCGCTGAAACTACATGCAAAGCCTCGCTACTCAAAGTGTGGTCCCTGGATTAGCGACATCAGCATGTCCTGGGAACTAGTTAGAAATGCAGGTTCTTAGGCCCTACCCCAGACCTTCCAAATCCAAGGCTGCACTTAACATGATCCCAGGTGATTCATGTGCACAAAACAATTTGCAAAGCCCTGGATTAGAGAACAGAAACTTGACGTGACCCCTTCTTTGACACGAATTTATCACCAGGCTTTATCTTAAGAACTGCAAGAATCCGGCTCAGATGTTGGTGATAAGTCCGCAGTGGTCATTCGCCAGCCCAGGGGCTCTCTTCCCAGGCTGTACATTAGAATCGCTGAGAAAACTTTTCAAAAATGCGGATGTGGGGGGGACCATCGCAAGACACTGTGATTCAGCTGGTATCTGGGAAGGGGCTGGACATTTGTATTGACTTAGAGCTCCCAGGTAATCCTACCGTGTCGTCGGGGCTGGGAGGCCGTGGGACGAAATACCGCCTTGAAGAGTTAGACTTCTTTAGGAACGGGAGAGACATAACTGTCTGATTCTCCCTTCCAGACGTTGAGCGCTGGGCCCTGTGGATGATACCGAAGTGGACCCCATTACTGCCCTGTCAGAGCTGGCAATTCTGTGGAGGAAAAAGTGAGGTGCCTCGCGAAAGCTGCCACACAGTGTCGCTTTGAGAAGTGCCCACGTTCTGTGAGGAGAGCTGAGGGTTGAGCCCATGCAGAAAGGGACGGTCCAGGCCCGAGCAGAGAGAGCTGGGAAGTGCTGGACCTGATAGCAGTCCATCCATCGGGCATATGGGAGCTGGGGGAGCCTTAGGATCTTCTGGTTTTGCCACAGAATACCACACAGCTGGGTTTTTCAACCTCAGCACCATTGATACTTGGGGCCAGATAGTTCTGGACCAGAAGGATAATAATTTGGGGCTGTCTTACGTATTGCAGGATGTTTAACAGCATCCCTCTACCCACCATCTGCCAGGAGCACCCATGGCCATTTGCGACAACTTAAAAATGTCAGCTGACTTTGCCAGATTCCCCCCGCCCCGGGGGCAAAATTGCCCCTGATTGAAAACCACCAGCTCAGAGCAATTAGGGAAGGTGGTGATGGGCCTGAAACTGACATGGAAGGCACACTGAGGCTGTTTAGAATAAAAAGTAAGTTGCTGACAACATGGGTGTTAGTCCCAACAAAAGGGGTGCGTGTGTGTGTGCGTGCGCGTGCACTTGCATACAAGGGTTGTGTGCACGTAGTGGGAGTGGTATCTCCCCTCTAAGTGGCTACGGCGTGGATGCTGGCACTTGCTTACCTGGCTCTCACCCCCCTCACCTACCCTGGCCCAACATCTTTCATCGCCACGTGCCTCAGTTTCTCTGTCTTTAAGGCGGGACTAGCAGGGCCTGCCTCAATGGATCATTATGGAGATTAAGTTCAATGGCTTAGTAGAGAGAGAGCCTTGCGGGCAGGGCTTGGCCCCGGGTGAGCAGTTCCCAGGTTTGAGCCCTCACTGACACTATGGGCCGGGAGCAGGTGATCGGAGGCAGCGATACGGGCCGGAAGGGAGACTTTCAGGTTTTGTTTTGTAAGCTTCTGCCTATAAGAATTCTGTATAATGAGATTGCATTTATATATTAATTGTGAATTAAAGCACAGATGTACAAAGAAAGAAGCCTCTAGTTTTGCCCACCTCATCTTTTTAAAGAAGCTTTTTCTTTTGGAATAGTTTTAGATTTACCCAAAAAAGTTAAAAAACAGTACAGAGGGGCGCCTGGGTGGCTCAGTCATTAAGTGTCTGCCTTCGGCTCAGGTCGTGATCCCAGGGTCCTGGGATCGAGCCCCGCATCAGGCTCCCCACTCGGTGGGGAGCCCGCTTCTCCCTCTCCCACTCCCCCTGCTTGTGTTCCCTTTCTCTATGTGTCTCTCTCTATCAAAAAATAAATAAAAATTTAATTAAAAAAATTAAAAAAAAACAGTACAGAGTGTTTCCTTACACTTCCAGCCCAGTGTGTTTTCCCTAATGTTATCATCATACATTTCCATGGGACGATGGTCAAGACCAAGAAACACCGGTACATTCAGATTAACTAAACTCCAGACTTCACTGAGATTTCACCAGATTTTTTTTTTCCTAATGTCCTTTTTTTTGTTCCAAGATCCCAGCCGAGATACCATAGCGCATTTACTTAGTCATTCTTTCTCCGTAGGCTCCTCCTGGCTGTGACAATCCCTCAGTCCTTTGTCCTTCATGACCTTCACATTTGTGAAGGGTGCTGGCCAGGTATTTTGTAGAATGCCCCTTAATATGGGTCTTTCTGACATTTTCACATGACCAGACTGGGGCTCTGGGTTTGGAAGAAAACCACAGAGGTCAAGTCCTCCGTGCACCATGCCAGGGGCACTTGCTGCCACCACAACCCATTACTGGTGGCTGACCTCGATCACCTGGCCAAGGTTTCTCTGTGGTAAAGTGCCCCCCACTTCCACGCCCCACTCCCTAGAAGCAAGTCACGGTGTGCAGTCCCTACCCCCAGAGGGGAGAGATTGAGGTCCTCCTCCCGGAGGATGGAGTACCTACATATAATTTGGAGTCTTTTCTGTAGGAAGATTTGTCTCTTCTCCCTCATGGATTTATTTATTTATTCAGTCATTTATTTATACAAGTATGGACTCCTGGATATTTATTTTAGAGTTTGGTTTATAATCCAATACCATGTTATTTATTTTGTTGCTCAAATACTCGGTTCATTTTCATCAGTGGAGACGCCCTGGATTGGGGAGTTGGGGGTTGCTGATTGTGGATCAGGGGTGCCAACAGGGAGAGGGACCATGAGTTACAGATCCAGCTTGGGGTCTTTGGTTTCGGTTGGTCTCTGCGAAAGCCATGGCCCATGGGAAGCAGAAAGAACAGAGGCTGCGTGATTGTGCCAGGGGCCTGTGAGGAAGGTGGGGGTTGGAGGAGGACTTCTAGGGTGAAGGAGGCAGACAAGGAGACCTAGAGGCATGTTAAATCTTGGGGAGACCGAAGCTGTGATGTGGTTGAGAAAGTGACGCTGTGGAGACCCAGGACTTTCTCAAGGGTCTTCGAACAAAGACTGTCAGGGCTGTAGACTTCGTGTAATTTGGGGGGAGGGGGACACAGGCATGTTGAAACCCCCCATGTAGGGGGTAGAGAACAAAATGTGGTGTGAGAAAGATATAATCACAGGCTCTGACGTAAAGTAGGGGTGTATCAGCCTTGTTCCTGTTAGTCAAGCTTGAACAGGGAGTCCCAAAATGTACCCAAGTCTTGACTTCAAGGCTGAGCTTTATCTGCTTTCTCAGAAAGAGTCCACTGGGCTGTGGGAGGCCTTCTTTTCCCCCTCTGCAGCTTCCTGCTGCCTTTAGTCTTTAGCTCCCTCACCCAGGGTCCTGCCTCTTCCTTCTCTTGGCCTCCTCGCAGGGTCTCAGGTCCTCCTCTGCTCATTCGGGCCCCGTGAGTCCCAGAACGGGAGAGGGGAAAGGAGGCTGGCAGGCCTCAGAGCCTATGAGCCAACATCCTGGGACAGCCAGGCCTTTCACAGCCAAGCTGGCCTCTCCCAGCATAGCTCCTGGGGGCATAAGCTTCTGGGGCTTTTCTCTGCCTGGACTCACATCTCCCAGTGCCCTTTCCATTCCCCTGGCCTCCTTCTGCGTATTTCTCCAGGAAGCCGGGCCCGGGGTGAGGGAGGGGCACCTGTCCTTTCACCCATAGTTGTTAGACATCCTTTCGGAAGAATGAAAGATTCTCTGTTATTTTCACAAATTAAGAGATAGAAAGACCAGCTCTCCAAAATCTTCTTGGCTAGTGGGCCTGTGCCTAGATAGACTCTATCTACAGAATTAAACCAAGCAATGTATGTAAAATAAGTATCATTCTTCAGTGAAGCCATTTAAAGTATCCTCTGATGGCAGACGTCGTGGGATTTCAATACTTAAGAGAAGGCAAAATGGTTTACAAATCCAGCGTGGAAGCTGAGACCTGGTCCAACCCTCAGGTTTGGGCAGGTGAGGGGACAGGCCTGGTATGGAGGGAGTCTTGACCAAGGTCACATCCAAGTTCTCTTGAGGAGCCATCCCAGCCAAATGGAAGCTGTGGGCTTCTCCAGAACTTCTACCCATGTGGTCTGGCTGGTCAAGGCAAGAATAACTCACAATGGAAGAAGAGGTGAGTCAAAGAGAAACAGCCTCCAGGAGGAGGGAGTGCAGACGGCCTGACCACAGTCAGGCCCCCTGGATCAGCTTCCGACTCCCACACGCTATGGGAGAGCCTTCCTGGAAGCCAGAACCCTCCAGCCAGGAAAGTTTTTTTTTTTAAATACCAAAATGAACCATATGTGGATCCTGGGACTCAGACCATCAAAGAGGAAGATGAAGAGGAATGAGCAAGGCCAAGAAGAGGCTGTGATACACACTGTCCACACATCAGCTCCTGGAAACCACCAAGGTGGTGACATGTAAAGGGAAGATGCTCCTGAGCACAGGAGGGGCCTTAGCTTGACTCAGTCAGGCGTGGCTCCCTCTCCTGAGCAGTACCCTCAGGATGGAACCCGACTTGGCCACCCCCAGCCGAAGGGGCTTCCTCTGCCCAGCAGCGTTATTGTGAGAAGGAGCAGAGGGAACCTTGGGCTTCTGTGAAGGTGGGAGGGGCTGAACTCGTCCTCTCTTGGCAGGATGCCATGAGCCGGCTCATAGGAAACATCCGTGGCTAATTCTGTTTCCAACAGGAGGTTGAACCAAGGCTGCACAGGACATGGGAGACACAGTCCCTGCCCTCAAGGAGCTGACCATCTTTCTGAAGAGACAAGTCTGGCCTGGGTAGAGCACAGTCGAGGGGTCCATCAATGTGGATTGGAGCCCCAACTAGTCTGTTAATGGGGTGTGTGTTAGCATCTGCATAGGGGTCGTCTTCCTCCTGTTACAGATTAAGCAACAGACCAAGGGACAGGCAAAAGATGTATCAGGAAGATAACTGAGGGTCTTGGAGATTGGAGGGACATGAGGGATGGAAAGAGGACAATGACAACCCCATGAATAACTTTCTCAATGGGCTGCAGAGGGCCAGCCCAAAACTGACACCAATCTAATTGTGATGGGAGAGAGTCCTTCTGCAGACATTGCCCCCTTGGGACACACCCCACTAGTCCCTTCAGGCTCAGGGCAGGTGTCCTGGTGTTCACGCTCACCTCTACTTTTCAGGCTATCATCACCCTAAGGACACTTCTGGTGAGCATCTGGGTGGGAGACCTGCTTGCCAGGGAAGTGGGCAGGCCCTGCTATTCCTCAGGAAGTTGCCCTGCAGCTCAGTCTGTCAGCAGGCCTGGAGCAGGGGCTCTGCTGTGTCTCTTTCCTTCTGTCATGTCCCGGGGAAGAGAAGCAGGCCCTGTTCAGGGTCGGCAGCTCCTGCCCAGCTTCTCATGCATCCTCCCTTGACCCCGAGAAGCCTGGCTTGGAAGACCCAAGGTGACTCTGGGATGGGCCCACAGTCCCCAGACTCAGACCAGGGATTCCTCCAGTGTCTTTAAAACAGGAGCATGCAGGAAGCTTGCAGGCCCCAGGAGGAGCCAGAAGCAGCAGATGTGGGCAGAAATGGCTGCACCAACACTTCCCAGTGGGGTTTGATTTGATGTTGCTGCAGCAGTTCTGGAAACCACAAAGGCCCTCAAGACAGACACACGGGACAATCTATGACTGACACCTGAGGAGACCGTACCCCATGTTTCTGCCTGATTCCATCCATCTTTTGCTTCTTCAGTCTTAATTTTTTGGCTCTGGGCCTGGTGGTGGTTTGGGTAGAATTCTCTAACAATGGTAACCACATCAATGATCATGGCTACTACTTATTAAACACCTGCCTATAGGAACCGACTCCGGGTCTAAGTGCTTTGCAGGCATTATTTCTAATCCATATAAGAACCAGGAAAAGTAGGGGCGCCTGGGTGGCTCAGTCGTTAAGCGTCTGCCTTCGGCTCGGGTCATGATCCCAGGGTCCTGGGATCGAGCCCCGCATCGGGCTCCCTGCTCCGCGGGAAGCCTGCTTCTCCTTCTCCCACTCCCCCTGCTTGTGTTCCCTCTCTCGCTATGTCTCTCTCTGTCAAATAAATAAATAAAATATAAAAAAAAAAAAAAGAACCAGGAAAAGTAGGTGGTATTTCCACTTTACAGATGTGAAAAGTGAAGTCAAAAAGGCAAAATAACTTGTTGAAGCTCACACAGTAAGTCAGTGGCTGAGCAGGGATACGAACGACAGTTTATCTGACCCAGAATCCTTGATTTTTTTCACTAAATTACACTGCCAATTCACACCAAATCCTATGGTACAGATATTCCAATTCAGGATCTCCCTCCCCCTCTCCTTTCCCACTTTATGGCAAACATGGGAAGTATCATGTTCCTATGGCCCAGGCAGCAGACAGATGAGGCTGCTTGTCAGGGTGGGGACATGCCTGGGGGCCTTGGCAGCCCCACACCTGGGCAGCAAGGAGGAATGAGTGGACCAAGACCCCTGCACTGTGTGACCCAGCCTCAGAACCCCTTTTTTGGAAATTCCATCCTAAATTATTCATTGGATCAGTAGTTTCCAACTTCGGCTAGTCATTAGAATCACCTGGGAGCTTTAAAAAAAAGACAAACATGGGACGCTTGAGTGGCTCAGTCGGTTAAGTGTCTGCCTTCCGCTCAGGTCACGATCCCAGAGTCCTGGGATTGACTCCGCAGGGAGTCTGTTTCTCTCTCTACCTCTGCCTGCCGCTCTCCCTGCTTGTGCTCTCTCTCTGTCAAATAAATAAATAAAATCTAAAAAAAAACAAAAAACCTCTGCCCAGGCCACCCATCCTGTCTGGGAGTGGGCCTGGGGGTAGAAAGCATTAGCTGCCTACCGTTCTTGCTGATGGCTCATCCACAGTACACTCCACCCCACTGCCCGCCAGCCCACGTCCAGCCTCATGTTCCAACCCCCATGCGCTGCATGCCCTACAAATGGGAAGACCCTGCAAAGACCACTGGATGCTGTGCCTCACATAGGGTCTGGCATGTAGTAGCTGCATGACGGATTTTTTTTTTTTTAAAGATTTTATTTATTTATTTGAGAGAGAGAATGAGATAGAGAGAGCATGAGAGGGGGGAGGGTGAGAGGGAGAAGCAGACTCCCTGCTGAACAGGGAGCCCGATGCGGGACTCGATCCCGGGACTCCAGGATCATGACCTGAGCCGAAGGCAGTCGCTTAACCAACTGAGCCACCCAGGCGCCCCAACGGATTTTTTTTTTAATAAATAATTGTTGAATATCCTGGAAAGATCTCAGGCAAGTCTTATATTTTCCTAATGGAATGGCAACTTTCTACATAGACAGTGATTCATGTCTCATAGACTAATATTTGTCAAATTAACTTTTCTTTCTTTGCATTTACAACTTGAAACATCATTTGTACTTTAACATAGAGGTCTCCACACTATGTGTTATAATCACGTGAGTATCTAAATATACTATCCCAGACTGACTGTTTCCTACGGTTCAGAAAAATGAGCTTTGCTCTCCTCAGGCTCATGAGAAAGTATTTCATTGAGACCCAAATAGAGTAGAAGGTGACAGTCATTGTGTTGTTCACTTCCTTAGGAGGAGAGCAAACAGGGAGGAACCACAGGGGCAGGGAATTGTAAAATATAGTGCACGGGGGGGAGAGGGAGAGCAAGAGGCCTGCCATACCGTTCAACTGGTCAGTTCTGAGTCTCCAGTGAAAAAAAACCCAGGCTCCATTGGGCTCCCAGCTGTTGAGGAGGAGCCTGCTGTTTCCAATGGCAAGTGACTAACTTGGTTACATTGTGTTGAGGCTTTGAGGAGGAAAGAAGCTCTGTCTGCTGAAGAGGCTGTGGAAATGGTAGGATTCAAACTGAGGTGTCTGCTTCTAGCAATGTGGTAGACTAGGTGTCCGCACTTGCCAGCCTGCTCAAAACAACTAAAAATGCAGGGAAAAATATTTTTATTATCTTTAAATGCCTCCATGAGTTAGCAAGAAAGTAAGGAAAATACCAGCCAAAGAAATAAATGAAAGCAGAACTCTAGTGAGGAGAGCACTCAAGCCGGCATGTGAAGGAATTCCCTGAAGGAATTTCCGGGATCTGGTGCACATGAGAATGGATATGTTTGGATCCTTATGAGGGTTTGTGGGCAGCAGACCGAACTCAGGTCTGCCCAAGGTGCACAGTCCCACAGGAGAGGTCCCATAAAATTAGAACCTCCAAGGGTCACACCCTAAGTGTAAGGAAGGACTGAAAATAAAGCCAACCTCCTTCCCAGATTTGGGGAGCCAGTAACACTTGCAAGAAAAATTGCTTATTTTGAATCTTGGCACTGGAGAAGAGAGGGGAATATCCCTCCTGAGAATTATAAGCCAGACTTCTTGTGTGTTTATAGCCTAAATTCACTCTACATGGGTCATCTGAAAAAACCAGGCAAGAACCTTAAAGTGATCCCAGACTAGAGGACTAACAGGCACCCTAAGAAGCAAACAGAAATCTTCTCTGAAGGAATTCACCTTTCCCAAGGCCTTGAAGAATTTCCAGCAATTTCTAAGAAAGATGAGACGCTCACAGCTAAAAATCACCACAAATATAAGGAAACAAGGCACTAAGAGCAAGAGCCAGCCGAAATGACAGCAGAATCAACAAATGGAAGGAGATCTTTAAAATACGAGTAAAGGACAAGCAGATTTGTAAAAAAATAAAACAGAACTTCTAGAAAATAAGGAAATTAAATAGAAATTAAAAAACTCAGTGGATACATTTGACAGAGACCATACACCACACCAAGAGAGACTTTGGGAACTGAAGGAAAGAACTGGAGAAATTATCCAGGATGTAGCCCAGAGAGATAAAAAGGTAGAAATATAAAAGAGATTAAAAGCCATACAGGATAGAGTGAAAGTGTCCAAGAGCTATCTAATCTGAGTTTCAAAAGCTGAGGAAAGAGGAAATGGGGCAGAAGTATCATAGCTGAGAATGTCCCAGAATTCGTGACTGACACCAAGCCACGGATTCAGAATTTGAGCTGAGTCGTGACTGTAGAAAGGATGGAATTTGGCTGCTCAGAGATGAGGCATATGAGAAGCACTGAGCTGTGCCCGTCCTCCTGGTCAAGGTCAATGGGAACACATGCCCTGTTCCTGGATGAAGTAACAAGAACAGCTGGGTAGTTCTGTTTTGCATTTGGGGGCAATATCCTTCTGAGAAAGGGAGAGAAGAGATGGTATGTACCCACTGTATGGATTAGCGAATCAAAGCACAGAGAAGAGCGCTGAAGAAGTTAGGTGGCAGCGCTGGGATCGGAGATCTTACTGCTGACCGGGGGGGGGGGGGGGGGGGGGGGG
>NC_138376.1:33467470-33520153 GCF_054177405.1 Leptonychotes weddellii | reverse complement strand
GCACGGTCCTAATTACCCATGACCATCTATACCTGATGACTTAGACCCCGCTGATGCAGTGTCGTGACAGCCGTGTGACTGGCATGCACACGAGCAGACCCGGGCTAAGCAGCGGCCGTCCCTGGAAGCTGCAAATGGGTCTGACGCATAATGTTCCACATGTGATGAGGAACAGCAGATAGAAGCTCCTCGGTGCCAAATTGGGGGTGTGTGTGCGTCCGCTTCCCAGGCCCTCCATCTCTGCCTTCTCCCCGGTCATTCCAAGAAGAGTCGTTTGGAGAGTAGGAGGCAGTGTTGGAAGTGGGTATGTGATCCAGCTCATCCGAACTCCGATTCCAGGCCTGTGACGGACACAAGTTAATTAAAGTCTCTATGCCTCCTTTTTATGGCCTGTATGATGGGCTCTGTGCCACCTTGTGGACTGCAGGGAGACGGCCTCTGTGTGGGTGCGTTTATCAATAACTGGTGAATATTACTATCAGACTTATTTCTGGCATTCCCAGATTATGACTGAATTAAACAGCCAGAGGATTCTATTTGCCTGTAATTAGACATGGTTGCTTTCGGCTTAAGGCTTTGCAAAAGGACTTTGGAAATTGCAGAATTTCAAATTCAAGTAGCAAGAATGTCATAAGAAAGAATAAAAATGCCTAAGGGGAAAAGAAGGCGAGTTAGAGTTTCACTTTCTTTAGATTCCTATTTGACAGGGATCCTTAGCTGGGGCAGGCTAACCTTTTTCTGGATCTCAAAGATACTTTTCCTATTTTGCCACATCCTGGATTTTCTTGCTGCACTGTGCTAAATTTGACTCAGGAAGCTGAGCGAAGAGATGCTGGGACCCTGGCACAAAGAGGTGATGCTTGTATGTGTACATAATAGAGAATCAACAGTGTGGCTAGCCAGGCGGCTAGACCCACAGTGTGTCTGAATCTAAGGGATGGGACCCCAGCACCATAGCCGTGACTGCTGACAATTCAAAAATGTGTCATAGAGCAAATAATGATGGGAAATTCCAGTCCACACGTTTGAAGAGCAGGCACAGTGGGTGGTCCAAAGGGATCCAGCAAGAACATGACAGTAGGAAAACAAGGGAAGGAAAAATTAGATCCAATAAAAGGGGAAAAATTCCAAATGGTGAATTCGTTCTATTTGGCTGCAGTATCCCCCCTCCAGGGAACATGGTGGAACTTGAGTCATTTAAGCCTTGGCTGGGAAAAGTCGTGGAGGATGTACAATAGACAAAGCTGGAGTTTGGATTAGTCTGGTGGTGGGAGTAGGAGGCCCAATAGGCGATTTCAATCGGCATTGCTCTGATCCACCAGACATGCCCCCTGCTGTCCAAGCCTGCTGAGGGCCTGTGCTCAGACGCAGTGAATGGCCGGCCGTGTGTGTGTGTGTGTGTGTGTGTGTGTGTGTGTGTGTGTGTGTGAAGGAAGGTGTCTTCCAAGTCATCGTTGCCTCGTTTCCTCAGACTGACTGGGATGTTTGGAAAGTGAGCGTGTTCCTTCTCATAATAAATTTCACATTGCTTGCAGAGAGCTTGTTTTATGGAAAAAAAAATAGAAGCAGGGGAAGGATATTCCATCTGAGTTTGCAGGAAATAATCTTTTTAATTAGAAGGCTGCCACACATTTCAGATTTTCCAGTAGTGCTTAAGTTCTCTGCCGTCATATGTATGTGTGTGTTTTTTATAAAACACACTACTATTAATTATTTGTTTTTCCTAGAAAGTACTGGTTAAGGTGTGATTTCTGTGAAGTCAGACCGTTTTGTGTCATTTAGGTGATCGATATTTGGTTAAATGGTAAGTTCTGTGGGGGCTTGGTTCATAAAGTTATTTGATGCCAGGGACCACCACCGTAAACTTGGTATACACCGAGATTTTCCATTGAGTGTCATCGATACCTAGCACAATGCTGGCTAAACAGAGTCCTCAATAATTGCACGTTGACTGATTTGGTAAGCTGGGTATCTGCAAGGAGCACCCCAATGGGGAATTAAGCCCAAGCAACTTTTTCAAAACCCGTTTGCTTTTCACTTCAGAAACACACAGGAACCCCAAGGTGGGGGGAAAAAAACAAACTAGATTTTACATTAAGAGACCTGGCTGTGAATGGCAGCCTTCTCATGACTCATCAAAGGACTCAAGCAGTATTCTACCTGCCTGCCCGTCTTAGTTTCTGGGTCTGTGAGATCGGGGACTACCTCCAACACCTTCTGCACCTTTGCTAACCATGCAAAGCCTTGCCCTGCCCAGCGACAGCCGGAGCCATGCTGCCCCATGTTAGCCTTCCCACAGCAGTCCACGAGTCAGTGATGGGTACCGTCCCTGCTATTCTGAGGAAAGACGAAATGAAAATATTCTCATAAAGTAGTAGACAGGTTATCCAGGGAGTTCTGCCAATGCAGCAGAGCAAAGAGAAAACAAGAATAAGGACACCTGGGTTCTGCTTCTGCTTCTGCTTCTGCTTCTGATCTGCCTTGTTATCTGACCTTCAACAAGTCATTCAATGTGGATCTGGACCAAGCGTTATGCAAACATAAGGGGCATTATGAATTGTTACTAGTAGTGATTCAGTAAGGGTGTGTTTGTCTGTCTGCTTGTTTGTTCGCTTAGCTACTCTCCGGTATCTTTTTCCCCAAAGGATTTACAGCAGCTTAAAAATGAGGTAGCACCCTGAAGAAAGCCCCCCAAATCAGACCCCCTAATCTGGCTCTCCCTCAATATTTGAATGCTGGTCATTAAGAAGACAATGAGCTGCTAGATCTCTTCTTCCAATCCTGGTCCTTCTAACCCATTAGCCATGTAAGTTGGGGTGGTTTTAAAATATGTGCACAAATTCTTTACACTCTTCCCATAAAGAGATGATGCCTAGTTCCCCTCCCTTTGAACACAGCCAGCTCAACAACCCACTTCTAACTCACTGAAACACAAAGTGTGGTGGAGGTGATGTTGCATGACTTCTGAGGCTAAGCCTGGTGCTCTCTCTTAGGACATGCACTTTGGGAGCCCCAACCCACCCTGAAGCCACCTTGCTGGAGAAACCACATAGAGACAGAGAGAGAGAGAGGGAGAGATGCCTGGGGGCCCCAGTCATTCCAGTTTCCCAGCCCAGTACCAGACAGGTTAGTGAAGGAGCCTTCAAGAGGACCCTGGTCACAAACATCCCATGACTGCAGCCTCACGAGGGGCACTGAGCTACAAAGGCCCAGCTGAGCCACTCCTAAATTCCTGACGCACGGAAACTGTGAGAGGTAATCAATGACCGGTATCATTCTAAGCCACTACGATTTGGAGCAAAATGTTAAGAGCAATAGATACCTAATACAAGGACTTTCCAGCCCCTCCTCTCCAAGGAAGGCCTGAAGACTCAGCATCAGTCAGGGGGCAGCCCCAAATGCATTTTGGGAAGTGTTTCCATTACCGGAACCCACGTGCTATGGTTCCCCGAAAACAGACTTTGGAATCCAAGGAGCTAGAGGCTCCTAACTTTGATACTGATCCTGGACTAATGACTTGAGTTCCTTGGGACCTCGGTTTTACCTCCTGTAAATAGAATAGCCTTTCTCCTATCTGTGGACTTCCCAAGAGTATAAATTATACAAGCTGGAGGTTGGTGAAGACTTTTGAACTCCTCAGAAGGCCCTGTTTAAATCCTACTGTCACAATGCATCTTCCACATAAATAGCCCACGTGGCAGGAGTGATGTGGTTCTGCACCTGCCCCCTCCGGTGCTTGGCCGGTCACCTGACCGGTCATTGACATGAGGACCACCTTGCACAGAAAATGGGTGGATTGGCCAACATGCTCCTAATCCTTTTCCAGCTGTGGGATGCTGCGAGCAAGACAAAAAGAAGAAAAGGTAGGCTCACTGCCTGCAGATGTTTCCGACCCAGTGAGAAAGCAGACCCCACCACTGCAAAAGCTAGAGGACAACAGGCAATTCAACGTTAAAAGGGTGGTGCACTTAAAGACAGGCACATCTACAGAATCTAAGGGCCCAGAGAGGATGGTAGAGAAGTCATTTCTTCAGCTGCTCTTGCAGGACAGTGCTATGGATTGAATGCTTGTGTCCACCCCACCCAAAGTCTTGTGTTGAAGCCTAATCCCCGGTGTGATGGTGTTAGGAGCTGGGGCCTCTGATTATGCCATGAAGATAGAACCATCATGAATGGGACTGGTGCCCTGGCAAGAAAAGAGATGATCTCTCTGTCCAACATGGGAGGATATATGAAGAAGATGGCCATCTGCAAACCAGGAAGAGGGTGCTTCCCAAGACTGGACGTGCCAGCACCCTGCTCTTGGACTTCACAGCCTCCAGAACTGAGAACTAAGGGCCGTTTGGTTAAGGCACCCAGCCGATGGTATCCTGTTAGAGCAGCCCCAGATGACGAAGACAGTGTGACAGTCGCAATTCTTTTTTTTTAATTTAAATTCAATTAGCCAACATATTAGTGTTCAATGATTCATTAGTTGCATATAACACCCAGTGCTCAGTGCTCTTCACATCACGTGCCCTCCTTAATGCCCATCACCCAGTTGCAATTCTTAGTTGCAAACAATAGAACCCATTCTTGTTCACTTAAGGGGGGAGGGAGGGAGTTTAGTCAAGACTATTAGAGAGTACACAAATGTCCAGGACAGCCACACTCTGACGCCATTAGCCATAAAGGGCCTAACCGCACAAAGGAGTTTCTTAGAGAAGACCCCACAGCCACTTGGCACACAGGACCCTCTGCACTGGAAACCAGAAGCTCAATCTCTTCTATAACCTCAGGAACCAAGTCTCTGTTACTCCCTTGCTGTTCCCCTGATGGGGGTGCTGCCTCCAACCAAGTCTCACGTGGACACCTCACATACAGAACAGGGCACAGGAGCTAGAGATGCGAGTTTCCTAGCTTCTCCCTTCATGATGCAGAATTTTTAATTTGGGAGTTACCCTGTATATAGGGAGGATGTGCGGAGATGTGCCCTGAGGTGACAATTGCCCCCCCAAAGATGGGAAGAGTGTGAATAAGCAGAAGATGGAGGAGGGAGCAGTTGAGGGAGGTTACCGAGGCCAGAAAGAATGTGGGCACAGGACGCGTCCCCGCTGGTGCAGAAAAGCCGGCTGACTGGTCCAGGGCACTGCTCGGGGGAGCCAGGCTGACGAGCCGTGAGTCCTGCCTCTCCAGATGCCTGTCGCCTGGCTGTCTGCGCCCCTTCCCCCTGGCTTGCTCCAGTCCTGCTCAGTTGTTTGGAAGCCGTGGTTCTTCCCCGAGCTGACGTTTCGCAGTTGGCAAGGAGCACCTGCTTTCTCTCAACAGCCGTCCGTCTCCTTGTCTTCCCCTTTCCAACAGGGTGAATACATTTCTCTTCTGCTGCGCGTGCCAACATACCTCGAATTTGCTGGCAGCAGGGGCTTCTCGTGTGTTGGTTTTGGCACCTTTTGCAGTTTGTCCTATTTCTCTTCCATCTGGGCTAGAAACATGCCAACCAGGATTTCTCCAGATTTTTCTTAACCCTGGGCTGCGACCCAAGGGAGTAGGTACCCAGATCCCCTGGGTCTCAAACCCCATCACTTCCCCCGCCCCAACACACACACACCTCTCACTGGGCAGCACTGGTTCCTGAGGCATAGTCCCAACTTGTGGTGACCCCTCAATCTTAGTGCTCAGAGGCCAGGTTATTACAAAGGGACGTTTGAGCTTCCACTGAAAAACTGGTAATATATATTCTTGGCAGCAGTAAGGACAGGCTGTGAAAATTCTTTCAGTTGGACTTCATTTAAGACGTGTTCAGATTTAAAAAAAAAAAAAGACGTGTTCAGATTTAGCACACTCACAGACGACGGAAGTCGGGGGGCACTGTGAAATGGGAAAGCCAGGCTGGAGCCAGAGATGTATGAGGGTGGCAGGTGGAACCCACAGCCATGCGTCCAGAGGACATCCTTGACCAGGGCCTGGTAGGTGCTCAGTGATTATCTGCTGCACAGGTGGCTGGACAAAATGTAGGAGCAAGCAATACCTAGTACCATTCCACTTCACTCTCTTAGAGGGGGTCATCAGCAAGTGTGAATCCTGAGTCCCACTGAGTCTACCCCCTTAGCCTTCAAGGGCCTTAGCCACCCCCTCCACCTGCCACAGCTGGAATTCCTGACCTCATCACCTCCCACCAGCCTCTCTCAGATCCCCTGGTCTCCAGAGCCCGCCTCTCCAGTCCACTCTGCATACCACAGCCACAGTCTAGCTTTCTAAACACAAACCTGCTAAATGTGGGATCCCAGATAGAACCTGGGTCACAGAAAGGACATGAGATCTCTTGCTCTGGTGTCCTACGTGGTTATTGCCGTATTTCCTTGCCATTACACAGGTGACGTTCTCAAGGGGATGCCCCTATATTCGGTGTGCTTTTTCTCGTGGCCCATTCGTGAGTGTCGGCCCTCTGGCTTGTGTTCATCTGCAACCCTGTTGGGCATGGCTTACACCATCCTGCCTTGGTTCCCGGCCTCGGTCCTGACTTCCTAGTTTACTTCCCATCTCCTTGGCTTTGCTGGCTGAGCTGTCTTGCCACTTAGGGCCTCACCTTACCCTTGAACCTGGGCAAGAATTCCCTTTTTTTTTTTAAGATTTTATTTATTTGACAGAGAGAGACACAGCGAGAGAGGGAACACAAGCAGGGGGAGTGGGAGAGGGAGAAGCAGGCTTCCCGCGGAGCAGGGAGCCCGATGTGGGGCTCCATCCCAGGACCCCAGGACCATGACCTGAGCCGAAGGCAGACACTTAACGACTGAGCAACCCAGGCTGGGCAAGAATTCCTGATGCAGGTCTTTCCTTCTCTCCCTGACCACAGCGCAGTCCTCCTCTGCCTTCCACTGCCCTGCAGTAAACACCCACCCACCCCCCTGGGAGGCTGACGGTTGGTGCGGCCCTGGACGCAGGCTCCTCTGGGCTGCTCAACCCTGAGAGCGGGCCCCATGGCTTCTTCCACCAAGGACTCCTCAGATCCTACTTTAGCAAAGCAGGCCCATTTCCAGGCTTCTTACTCATCTCCACAGGATTAGACGCTGTGACCGCTCTTCTAGAAGGCCTGGCTCTGTGATGAGGGAACCATGGAGCTGTATGTGAAAGGGACTTCTTGGAGTGATACGTAGGAGTATCTGGGACAGAGCAAGGACCACTTTCTTCTCACAAGGCAGCCCAGCTCTATGGACAGAAAGCAGACTGAGAAAAAAGGCCCCAGCCTGCCTCAGAAAAAGTGCGCATAGCCTTGAGCCCTTTCACCCAGCAATTCCAATTATAGAATTCTACGCCTTAGAAATACTCATGCACATGCCTCAAGATGTATGTACAAGGATATTCTGTGATATATATATAATATTATTATATTGGAAATAATCTATAAGTCCACCAATAAAGAAACAGTTTTATAAGTTGAGGTAAATTCACACAATAGAATATTGAGCAGCCATTAAAACAATGAGGTAGATCTACATGTATTAACAGGAAGAGATCTCCAACATATAATCTATGTCAGGTTTTGGCAAACTGAATCCCATAAGCCAAAAACAACCTCCTGCCTATGTTTGTCATGCCCCCAAGCTAAGAATGGTTTTTACATTTTTAAATGGTTGAAATAAAAACAAAAGAAGAGTAATATTTTGGGATGCATGAAAATTATAGGAAATTCAAATTTCAGTGTTTATAAATAAAGTTTTATGGGCACACAGCCATGCCCACTCATTTACATATTGCCCACGGCTTATTTCTTGATACAATGGTCACAGAGACCATATGGTTCACAGAGCCAAAACTATTATCTGGCCTTTGACAGACAAAGTTTGCTGACCCTGGGCAAGAAGAGCAGGACTAGAGAAGGGGGGATGGATAAAGAGAGATTATATGTTTTATTACTTATCCTGTATTTAATTTTTATACCGAGTACATGTATATATCCATATAAGGTACATTCTTGTTATTTGCAGCAGTTAGGTTCTATAAAGTCACCACAAACACTGAATTAGTGAACACTGTACCATCGCTTTTAGGGGGAAACACAAGGTTAGTTTCCTGTGAGCCTTTGGTCACATTTTCATCAAGCCAGCAATACCTAGCCTGTTTCTGTTTAAAGACATCTCATTTAATATGTATCGTTGATTTGTAACATTGGCCTCACAGCCAACAGCCCTACAACTCGTACCTGAATGAAGCTCATCTAACACATGTACTTTCTCTGCAAGGCATAGCGCAGCCTCCTTTTGGCTTAGGAACACTACACGGTTTTTCAGCACTACACCTGGGGGACATTGTAAACAACAAAATCACCTACAAAAAAAAAAAAAAAAAAGCAAAACACATGGTGCTAAATAGATCGGGACAAGGATATTTGTTTATAGTCTGAGAGCTGAAACAAGCATCACCTTGGTTGACCTCAATAAGGAATGTGCCCATTGGGTGATCCCCAATTTTTGTCACTCTGCCCATGTCCACAAATGGCTGTGAAAGCACCAGGTGCATTGATTTGCGGGTTACAAATAAATGTTCGTGAGTAGGCAAATTCACAAATATGCAATTGCGGGGTGCCTGGGCGGCTCAGTCAGTTGGGCGTCTGCCTTCGGCTCAGGTCATCTAAGATCGAGCCCCGCATCGGGCTCCCTGCTCAGTGCTTCTCCCTCTCCCTCTGCTCCTCCCCTCCCCCTCCCCCCCCCCCCCGCTGCTCATCCTCGCACACTCTCTCTTTCAAAAATAAATAATTCATTCATTCATTAAAAAAAACAAATATGGAATTGGTGAATAATGAGGATCAAAGATATATACACAAATGTATTGTTTTTGTACTTAATAAAAAATATGTCTGATGTTTGCCCTTGACCACAGAGTTGTCCCCAAGGCTATCTTTCAGGCAGCAAGCAGAGGGTCTCTAACCATGCCTCTGATGGGTAGAGATGCTCATTTTTACATCAGTAAACCAAGCTTTCGCCAGGATCCCCAACTGAGCAGAGGCAGCACAAAACAGAGAATAAGTTTGCTGTTTCATAGCTATTTCCTTTTGTTGAAGGAGTGACTCCTTAGGGATCCACAAACAGCTTTCTGGGGACCGTTAGGCCATCTGTGAGGCTCAGGAACACTGGCAACACACAGTCAGGCTGCCAGAGGCCTGTGGTGAAGAGTTTGTCTCTTCTCACCTTGACTTCCGTTTTGCCATTCACTCATTTATTCACCCCATTCATTAATTCATCCCATTCATGCATGCAGTCAACACATTCCTGCCCTCCTAGCATTCACTCCATACACCTTTATCCAGGGCAGAGCTGAAGGGCACAACTTCTTGTCCTGTTTTGTTCTTTCCTCCCTAGGCAACCCAGCCTTCCAGGGCCGAGTTGGGGTGTGAATAACCACTATTTGACTGGCATGCCAGGAATGAGCTCCTCCACAGACACCTCGGTTGGCCACCTCATGAGAGTCCCCTGGTAGTGAAGGGAGTATGATCAGGATCCTGGGTGGGGTGTTGTGAGCTCCCCACTCTCCCACACCAGCCTCCCAACCTCCTCCCAGAGCCACCACCGCAGCGGGCCCACTGCAGCCAGACACAGCCCAATGGGAAGGAGCACTAAGGAGCGCAGAGGCAAAAGGGAGCCTGGGGGCACTACTGGAAAGAGGGTGCATGATTCAAACATTATGGCTTCCAGATGGAAGAGCCACTTGAAACTCCTCTCCTAGAACGAAAAATGTAAATTCAGCCCCACATATGGCACTAAATTACGCATATTTGCCTATTGTCTAATGGCAATTTTGACTACATGGTTAGAGACCCTTTGACTACTCTTCCCACTAGTCTTCTTAGAGTCCTGTGAGTAGAATTGTGTCCTGCCAGCCACACCACCACAGAGCTTATAGAAGAGCTGAAAGGGACAGGGGATCAGAACGCATCAAAGGATGCCGGCCAGAATGGAGTTCAAGGCCATAAAACAGGAAGGCTCACATTAAATGAACTCTCAGCCTGACCTGAAGATATCAAAGGAATACTCAGACCATTGGGGTTAGAGACGAGAGGTCCAGTCCTCAGAGAATGCTGGACACCACCCCAACGCTGGGGCTGGCATAAAGCTCTGTTGCCATCTTGTGGTGAGCAGAGGTGGGCCTTGGAGGCCTCCCTGACTTCTCCAGGCTTTTCTCAACTTACAAGCTCCCAGGGGAGCTTACACATGTTCCTGGAAATGCAGTCCCTCCTTCGGGCTTCAGCTGCCCAACACGAACTGCAGAGTGCGGGCCCTGGACCAGGCTCCACTGGGGACCAGCAGTGTGGCTGGAGGAAGCTCCTCTCTGAGGCCCGAGACCCCCCTCTGTAAAACCTCAGAGTGTCCTGGATCACAAGCCCCTGTGATGCCACTTAAGCAGTCACTGTTTGTGCAAGCCACTGTGGGAAACCCGGAAAGCTACAGGAGCGGCTTCTCCCCTCAAAGCACCTCCTGAGGGTTGCTGAGACTGCACCCCACATGGGCCTGGGGCGGTCATGGCCCGCTGCTCTTCCTTTGAGATGTTCCCACAGGCAGTGTCTCTTGGTAAGGAAGGAAGAGGTCTTTCCTGTGATTGCCCTCCATGCCCAAAGATGGAATACAATCTCTTGATGTGTGGTGGCCAAAGGGACAGAACAGACAAGACTGTAGAGGACCTAGAAGGAGTGCGTGCCTTCATGCATGCATGTCTGTGTGCGCATGCGTGCGTGTCTTGCGTGTCTGTGTGTGCACATGTGTGCATGTCTGTGCGTGTCTGCGCATGCGTGCATGTCTGTGTGTGCATGCGTGTCTGTGTACACATGTGTGCATGCCTGCCTGTCTACGTATGCGTGTGATACATGGTTCAGTGTCTGTCCCCATGTGAGAAGATAAGACCTGGAGGAAGAGGGAGGGGCGCAGAGGAGCATCCTGATCTGGCATCTGGGGGAAGAGAAATGCTGGCTTCTGTTCCATGAAAATCAAGGCTGGGCCGGCGGAGAGGATCAAATCCTACTTCCCAGTGGGTGCCCCAAGAGTAGAAGCCACAGCCTTCCCATCCATGACTTCAGCTCTGGGCGAGACTTGAACCGCCTACGACAACAGTGGCGGAGTGTCCTACTCTGGGCATGGAAGACCACCTGTGTCTTCGGGGGCCCCACAGCAGACCCCACTCCTCACTCCCACCCTTCGTTCCCTGTCACCAGTGCGGCTGTGTGTGTGGGGGACCCAGCCAGCAGGTTCCATCCCTGTCCCTGTCCACACCGACAGGCTCACAGCCAGGCTTAATCCCCGGGACTGGCTCTGGCCAGCCATGCCTGGGTTCCTAGAAAGAGGTGGGCTCCCACTTGCGATCCAATGCCATCATGCTTTCTATCCAGAAGGGCCAGCCCCCAACTGGGTAAGCAGGACAGTGATTGACAACTCTGTGGAAGTTCATTTTTTATGCTTTCCAGATGGAATGTTGCCAAGACCAACCAGGGCTGGGGTGGGATGGGGTAACAGGGGGGGTACCAGGGGCTGGGTTGTCACGATCCCATTATGGGGGAAATCATGCCCCAATCTGGGCCACCAAGCAGGTCTCTAAGAACCCTGGAATTAATACTTGAAACTTCTGGACCCTTTGCAAAGGATGATAAGGCAGTATTACTGTGTCCATTTTATAGGAGAGAAAACTGAGCTAGAAGGTTGTTCATCTGTGAAGTAGCGATCTGTGGCTCCAGTAGGAATAGCACTTATATACATATGTTTTATACTTTACACCATAGATACACTTTTTATATCTATTTCATGGTTTTACCTTCCCATTATCTTTCTTGATCCCCAAAGGCTCTGTGAAGCAGAAAAGCCAGGCTGACAGTCTCTCAGCCCACAGTAGAGCTCTGCCAAAACAGGGCTCCTGCATTTTTGGCCACGAACACTGTTGGTTGCTGAACTGCCTTCATTTCTAACTCATTCTCATTCTCCCCCTGCCTTCCTTGCAAAGTCTGCCCCCCACTCAGCAATACCTGTGTCTCAGGGGAACCTGATAGCAGGAGTTAGGGTGACTCAAATCCTTTTGTGTTGAGTTCAGAAATCTGGGTTAGGCCAATCAGCCCAGGATGTCAGCCTCATGGGTCCTATTAATCCAGGTGGTGGCTTAAATTGACCAGTTCAGACAGAAGGGGGAAAGGTTCCCTCTCTTTCTCCCTGGATATGACCAAAGAAGCAAGTGCCAGAGCTGCTACTGACAGCCATCTTTTAGCCACAAGGAAGTCAGCCTAAGGAAAAGAATTAGAAGAGGGCAGAGCAGGAAGGATTACAGGAAAACAGTTATTGCCCTGATCATACCCTACCTGAATCCCCTGACTCTGGGCTACTTGTTAGCTCATATAGTAAACTCCTTATTGTTTTAGTCAGTTTGCATTGCCTTTTCTCTTCCTTATATCCAAAAGCATCCTCATGGGCTTGTCTGGACAGACACACTTTCCCCCACTTTAGCCGTTAGACTTCTCCTTGCCTTCCTCTGGTCCCTGTCAGAGCCAAGTCAGCACACATTGAAAGGGCCAGAGCAGACTAGATGCATCTTCTGGACACCACAAATGTCTTTGTGGTATCTTAAGACTCTAAAAACTGTGCAGGGAGCTGTGGCCTAGCTCAGTCCTGCTTCCCATTAGGATAAACACATCCCTCAGTGTAGCAACTCATGCACAGCTCCAGAAATAGCCTGCCCACCAGAGAAAATGCACTTTATTTGACAGACTTCCACAGCCATATCATTATCACATAATCTCTTTTATCCACCCCTTTCCCCCGCCTGGAACTCAAATTCCATCTTTAAAATGTCTAAACAGCAGTTTGGTGATCTTCAGTGATGCTATACTTGATACTGAGCTGGGAAAATCAATGTCAAAAGCCCAACTTCAGAGAAGTCTGGGTGAAGGGTGGGAAAGATGTTTTATATTCAATTATCTTCCTGTCGAAAAAGATGGATTTTTAAAAAATTGACAATAGACTAAAATTTCAATGTCTGGAAGTCCAGTTTTCTGCTTCTGCATCAATGACATCAAGCCCCACAGACCTCCCCTGAATACCTGTGTGTGACAGTCCTCCCTCGTTCCTGGGTGGTGACTCTTACCGCTGGCTTCCTTCTCACAGGGCTGGCACAACCGTATATGGGTGTGGATGCTGCAGGGGCTCCAGGAGAACTCAGGCAAGGAGCAAAGACACCCCAGCAACAAACAATGACCCCATCTAAAAATGCCAACTGGTGGGGCACCTGGGTGGCGCAGTTGGCTAAGCGTCCGACTCTTGGTTTCAGCTCAGGTCATGATCTCAGGGTCGTGGGATCAAGCCTCACGTCAGGCTCCATACTCAGTGAGAAGTCTGCTTGAGATTCTCTCTGCCCCCTGTGCTCTCTCTCTCTCTCTCAAAATAAATAAATAAGTCTTTAAAAAAAAAAAAGCCAACTGGTAAGGGACAACATCAGAACTGTTCCCATGGGGGCTGCTCAGGGCGGTCAAAGATAGTCTCAGACTAAACCAGACAAAGCTTTCCAAAAGAATGTGAAGACATCTGGGCCAGCTGTTTTGGAGACAGGCAGGAGTTTGTCTCCCGTGCCAGGCCCACCTCCTCCTGTCTCAATGCCCCGCCTGGATGGAGCTAATGCTCTTCCCTCTTCCGCTTCCTGAAAACCTTCTCCAGATCCTTCCAGGACCTGAGTAACAGGCTCCAGCTCCAAGTGCTGAGGGGAAGGCCAGGGAGGCAGCCAGGGTGTAGGAGGGTGGGGCAGCTTCCTAAAAGGGGGTACAGCCTTCCTTCCACCAAGTCCATTACAACAGCAGCCTGGAGGACTTGGTAGGGGAGGGCAGCGTGGGCCTCTCAGCCTTGAGCACCTACTTCAGGCCAGCCACTGCTCTCACACGATCTCACAGCCTCACAAGAATTGCACATCATGGAAATCATTGGCCCCCATGTATAGATGTGGAAACTGAGGCTGAGAGAGGTCAAGGAATGGTCCCAGGGTCACACTGCTCCTAAAGTGGCCAGTGGGATTTACGTCTAGGTTTTCTTGCCACTCAAGGCCTGGTTGTTCCCTACCTTACTCGGCTGTTTAGGTGAGGTGGGCTCTGAACTCCTTTACTGCCTCTTAAACTGACTCGGGGAAGCATAAAACCACTCCCTTTGTTGGAGGCCACACTCCACAGGCTTGGGCAGGGGCTGGTAGTTGCAGGACTAAACATCAATCTTTTCTCTTCTTGCACGTTGCTCCCAATCAATGCTGGGCAGCATTGGCCATCCCAGGAGAAAGGGCAAGGTGGAACTCTCAGGAAGTCCACGAAGTGGTCAGTTCGCAAGCCATGCCAGATTTTCACATTTCCCTTGTGTCATTGCTCCTTCAAGAGCGGTAACCAGTACTTCCTCACGCCTTCTGTCAGACCCACCATGTTTCTCCTTGTCTCTGCAGAGCTCTTCCCACCCTCTTCTTCCCTGGACCCCCACCCTCCCAAGACAGACATACGCACATACACACACACACACACACACACAAAACAACCATTTTCTCTCAAGATCAAAATATATGAGCTTATATAATCATATTATTTTCTAGATTTCTGGAGTACTGAAAAAAAAAGTTGGGGCACCTGGGGGGCTCAGTCAGTTAAGTATCTCTTGGTTTCAGCTCCGGTCATGATCTCGGCCATGAGATTGAGCCCCAGCCTCTGTGCCCAGCAGGGAGTTTGGGATTCTCTCTCTCTCTCTCTCTCTCTCCCTCTGCCCACACCCCTTGCCCCTGCTCTCTCTCTCTCAAATAAATAAATAATCTTTTTTTTTTTTTAAAGGGTCATTATCCCTACACTTATTGAGAAAAATTTTAATTATCAAGATGAAGCAACAGAAAGAGGGCAGATCTGTTTCTAATGAAGAAGGTTTGGGGAAAGGCAGCTTTTGCATGGGCAAGCGTGTGTCCGGCGGTTTCTGTCTGTGTGTGCGGTGGGTGGGCCGCAGTCCTGCTTGTGCGTGGGCCCTCATGCAGCTCTGTGTGCCTGAGCGTGTGTGCCGAGAGATCCAGAAGGACCGAGCCCCTTGGCCAGTCAGATTCAGGCCGCAGAAAATCTGCATTTAATTGCAAATGTTGTAAAAATAATCACACAGAAGAGCAGGCCAGCATTGCAACGATGTGCCCTTGACTTAGTGCCTGAGTGTGGGACATCTTTCTACCGAAATGCTTATAAAGCTGTAAACTAGAAATCAAAATGTCTTCAAGAACATGTCTTCTCTCAGGCGCCTGGGTGGCTCAGTTGGTTAAGCGACTGCCTTCGGCTCAGGTCATGATCCTGGAGTCCCGGGATTGAGTCCCACATCGGGCTCCCTGCTCAGCAGGGAGTCTGCTTCTCCCTCTGACCCTCCTCCCTCTCGTGCTCTCTCTCATTCTCTCTCTCGCAAAAAAAAAATAAAAATAAAAATAAAAAATAAAAATAAAAAGAACATGTCTTCTCTCGTTAGGATGATTTTTTTTTTTCTGAGGGTGTTCCCAGGCTTTTCCGGGAAAAGGAGATGGTGGGGGTGGACATGGGGGATTTGTAGGGTAAAGGAGTCGGCCAGGGAGGCTGACTTAGATCTGTCTTAAAGATGTCTTTGTTTTTAATTATGCGTGTCTTGGGCTGCAGCGAAATCAGCTTCTCTCCTTCTCTCTACCTCCCAGACGGTGGCCTTTCCTCATTTGAAGATTATTTATTGCTTCTCAACCACGTTTCATGCTGTTAAATGATTCTCCATGCTCCGCGAGGAAAACAGCCCAGCGGGATTTTATTTTATGTCCCTGAATGCTGACCTGTCCTCCCACCTCCTCCCAGAGAGCATTTTGCTGGATGTCTGCACTGCTCTCTCCTCTCCTAGGACAGCTCCATGTCCTCAGCCTGGCCAGGGACAGGCCCCTGAGTCCACTAGTCACAGGGCTGCCTCCGGGCCTGCGCAGCTGTATTTTCAAAAGATGGAAGAAAGCAAACTGCTTCTAGAAGCTTGCTGAGAAGGAGCTCAGTCTGAAATGCTTCTCGTCCAACTCCTCCACCCCCCAGGATATCCAGTATGTGGGCACCTCTCCTGGACTTTAAAACACAGATTTAGCCTAAGTGGGTTGATGCCAACCCCCCTGACTCCCCACCTGGGTCCAAAATAAATTCACACCTCCTCATTTCTGTCCTATTAATCAGTCAGTCTGAGGGAAAACAAGCCAGCCAAGCTCAGCCAGTTGGACGAGCCACAGAATACATGTTTTCAGATATTTTTAAATTAATTTTATTTCCTGCTCATATTTTTAATTTCACTTCCGTTACCAGAATGCAACTGTGTTGTAGCCCTTGTAAGGAAAACTGCAGATTCTATACTTAGACTCTCTCCCCTCCCCCCAGACTCCAGGCTCTGCAGACTCTGCACTGCCCTCCCTCCGAGGCTGTGACCCTGGGGAGGGCAGACCCCAGTCCCTTTCCTCCTTTAGGTTCTAATTTTCAGCTCCTGTCCCCTCCCTTGCTGGGCCCCTCGCACTTCCTGGCCCAGTTTGGGCAATGCCTTGGGGGCCCTGAGACCAGGGCCCACTCCCCAGCCTTAGGGGCAGAGGCACCCAGGTGTCAGCCTCTCCCCCCCGCCCCTGCACCCCGGGTCTCCTCCTCCTTGCTCTTCCTCTTTCTAGGCCTTGCCCTCCCATCTGCCTTCTCTTTCCACCCCTGAGCCTCTTTAAAAAACAAAAAGTCTCCCCGCTTAAGTGAAATCATATGGTATTTGTCTTTGTCTAACTCATTTCACTTAGCATAATATCCTTTAGGTCCATCCATGTTATGGCAAATGGCAAGAGCTCACTCTTTTGTATGGCTGTGTAATATTCCATAGTGTATGTGTATCACATCTTCTTTATCCATTCATCACAAACAAACAAACAAAAACAGACTCTTACATACGTAGAGCAAACTGGTGGTCGCCAGAGGGGAGGTGGGGGAGGGGGAATGGATGAAATAGGAGAAAGGGATTAAAATGCACAAACTTCTGGTTATAAAATAAATCACAAAGATGGGAAGTGCAGCATAAGGAATATAGTCAGTAATACTTTGGTAACATTGTATGGTGGCAGGTGGTAACTACATCGTGATGAACACTGAGTAACATGTAGAATTGTAAAATCAGTATGTTGTACTACCGAAACTAATCTAACATTTTACGTTGTGCTTCAATTGAAAAAAAAAAAAAAAAAGCCTAGGGCGCCTGGGTGGCTCAGTCGGTTAAGCATCTGCCTTCGGCTCAGGGTCATGATCTCGGGGTCCTGGGATCGAGTCCCCCATTGGGCTCCCTGCTCGCCAGGGAGCCTGCTTATCCCTCTCCCTCTGCCATTCCCCCTGCTTGGGCTCTCTGGCTTTCTCTATCTCTCTGTCATATAGATAAATAAAAATTCTAAAAAAAATAATAAAAGCCTAAAGAGTAGTCAAAATGTTTGAGAAATTTTAAAATGCTCTGTACATACGTAGACCACAACAGCAAACACTCACTAGAGCTTACAAAATGCCAGCCACTGTCCTAAGCCCCTTATGTGGATTCATTCATTTACTGTTCGCAACAACCCCGTGAGGTAGGGACCATCATCATCCCATTATGTGGGAGACTGAAGCACAGAGAGGCTGCCTGATGTCACCTAGCCAGGATGGGGGAGGGCTGAGTTTGGACACAGGCAGCTCCTAACAATTACATTATTCTACCTCTTTAATATGAAATTGTCTCCAGTGGGAGAAGAGTAGATTTTATCATTTTTACTAGTACATTAGTACTTCATTTATAAAAAGGTCAGGGGGCGCCTAGGTGGCTCAGTTAAGCGTCCAACTCTTGATTTTGACTCAGGTCATGATCTCAGGGTCCTGGGATCAAGCCCAGCATCAGGCTCCAGGCTCAGCAAAGAGCCTGCTTAAGATTCTCTCTCTCTCCCTCTCCTTCTGCCTCTCCCACCCACACACATGCACTCTCCCTCTCTCTCTCTTAAAAAAATAATAATAATAATAATAAAATAAAAATAGAAAGGTCAATTATTTGACAATCTCAACCATTCGGGCCTCAACCAAGAACTGAAAATGTAAGTAAAGGAGGTCTTTGAGAGACTAAAGAATATGTTACAAAATTCAAACCCAAAGGCTCCTGAGGAAAGCCCCTCAGGCCTTCCCGTAAGATCACAAGACCAAGTAACTTCTACTTTCCTCACAGTTCTAACAGGCTTGGTGGGTGGTTTCCCAGCCACAGTGTATTAGGAACAATAAATTGGAAAGAAGGGAATATCAACCCAATAAGGAGCATCCCATACAACCGTATTACAGCCGCCTGTGTAGATGACGTTTTCGATGAATTTTAAATTAACATCGGGAAATGCTTATGTTATAATTACAGCTAAAAATAAGCAAGGCGCAAAATTCTATCTACAGTATGACTTCCACATGTAAAACAAGCAAACGGAACTCAAAACTATAAAAAAAAAAAAAGAGAGAGAGAGAGAGAGAAAGTAGGAATAGACCAAAACGTGGTTTTCTCTGAGGCCCAGGACATGTTCTTTCTTTCTACATTTGTGGTGTTTCTTGCTTTTTTCCAATTTTTCTGTAATGAGAGTGCAGTCCCTCAATAATGAAAAACTCCCAATGAACTTTAAGAGAGAGAAACAAGGAAAGAGGAAGGGAGAGAGAAAGAAAAAGAAGGCTGGGGGGTGGGGAGAGAAGGCGCCCCCAGACAGGTGCAAGCCACTCGACTGGAAATGAGGGAGAGGAAGAGAAACTATTTCATTCGCATCCAAGAATCCAAAGCGCTGGGACAGTTTAAGAGCCACTTCCTGGAGGGGCAAACTGCTCTACAGAAATCGCTTGCCTTGACTCTATCATCACCTAATCATTGGCCGCTAGAATAATAGTTACCGTGAACTAAAGCACTTACCTGTCTCCCGGCAAGCCCTTTACTTACAAACTCACTGGGCCTCACATGGGCCATGGGAGGGAGGTATGTTTTGCTCAATGTCCTGTGAAAACCCACGGGAGGTCAATGGACATCCATCAGAATGAAGGTTTGACTGTGTTCATGACACCCAGCTAGAAAGGCCAAAAAGCAAGAAACCAAAAGCAGACATATTCCCAGGGAGTATCTAACACGAATGAGAGTCTTGGACTATTTAAAGGTGAGTTGCAGGTGTGGCAAACGGTGACGTGGACACCTTGTAGCACTGGGTGGTGGAGACATGAGGAACTCCGTGTTCAGTTTGCTAGGACACCCATGAGCACCCCGAAGAGGTGCATTTCTGTCCACATGGATGGTGCCCCGAATGGCCCCAACACAGCGCTTGGTGCAAAAGAAACGCTCCACACCAGGTCCACCACAAGGCAAGAAGGGGTGAGGCGGGGAGGGAGGGCCTGTGACCTGTGGGCCCCCAGGACTGTTGACACAGCCCCAGCTACCGAGGGAGCCTCACATGACGACATCCAAGGCCTCTGTGAACACGTAAATGGTGTCAGGAAGGCTGCTTAAACTAGTAGATGAGCTCTCCCTCGAGCACAGCATTAAGGAAGTGGGACCCGGGAGGGTACACTGTGATGGAGGCAGAAGTGGGCAGGCCTCAGAGGAAGGGACACATCACGTCTTTTCCTTTGAGACGCGGTTAATTTAAAATAAAGGTGATGGGTATTAAGGAGGGCACGTATTGCATAGAGCACTGGGTGTTATAGGCAAACAATGAATTATGGAATACTACAGCAAAAACTAATGATGTAATGTATGGTGATTAACATAACATAATAATAAAAAAATAAGTAAATAAATAAAGAAGGCACGTATTGAATGGAGCACTGGGTGTTATACACAAACAATGAATCATGGAACACTACAGCAAAAACTAATGATGTACTGTATGGTAACTAACATAGCGTAATAAAATAAAAATAAAAATAAAAATGAAATAAAGGTGTTTTTACAGCAGTGGTGTTTGTGGTGTTTTTTGCTTTTTTCCAATTTTTCTGTAACGAGAGTGCAGTCCTTCAATAATGAAATAACATTTCATTTGAGCTCTGAGAGGTACTTTAACCCTCATCTAGTTTCTAGTCCAATTCCCTTATTTACCCGTAAGGAAAGCGAGTCCCAGAGAGGGGAATGGATTGACCTGGGCTCACGTTGCCAGTTCGTGCCCAAGCCCAAACCAGAAATCACTTTCCTAACTTCTTGCTACGGCAGACGCGTTCTGACGGCGGGAACCTAAAGCTTCTCTTCAAAGCCTGCACGCAGAGGGGGAGCATGCTGTGTTCTCCTCAGAGCAGTTCGAGAACCCTCTCTGTGAAGTGGGTTCCGGGGCCACATGCCCCAGCCCTCTCCAGCTGGGACGACTTGAGTCAAGAGTCTCGCAAACGACAACCCCGCAAAACCCCAACCGGAACGAGCCTCAGCCCTGGCCCAGCCCTAACCTGCACCCAACCCAAATACCAGTCTTTTCACTGAACCGCAAAAGGAACTGAAGTCTTGCAGAAAAATTCCTAGTGAAGTATTATGAACCAGAACCAAATGGATACATTTTCAAGGCAGCTGAAGCAGAACAGAACCTGGCATCTCAGAATGTTCTCTGACCTCAAGAAGTTTCAGCTCTTGGCCATTAGTGTGAAGTGGACAATGAAGAGAGGGAGTACGGGTAGAAAGAAATTCTCTCCTGGTAAAGAGAAAGTGGAAGTTAGCCATCAATTACCCCTGGATGTGCCCTTCCCTGTTGGAAGCCCCATCAGGGCATCTGAGACCCATGCATATGGGGCGGGACAGAAACCTGAGCCATGTCCTCCCCAGCCTCAACGACAGTGACCCCTTGAGGGCCAGAGACCCCATGACAAAGGTGAAGATTGAAAACAGGCAGAATGTCCATGTCTTGTGTGTTTTGTACAAGTGGCCAAGTGTGCTTTGTGTTACGGAGGTGATAGTGAGTTAGGAAGACCGTATCTGAAGAGCACAACATGAATTCTATTTGGCTTCTTTTTTTTTTTTTTTTTTTAAAGATTTTATTTATTTATTTGAGAGAGAGAGAATGAGAGAGAGCACATGAGAGGGGGGAGAGTCAGAGGGAGAAGCAGACTCCCCGCCGAGCAGGGAGCCCGATGCGGGACTCGATCCCGGGACTCCAGGATCATGACCTGAGCCGAAGGCAGTCGCTTAACCAACTGAGCCACCCAGGCGCCCCTATTTGGCTTCTTAACAGAGGGGTAGCGTTTTAGGAATCAACCCACCGGCTCCATTCAGGTGAAGGCAAACACCCACAGACTGACATCTCTGCACTTGTGTGGACTGACAGGGAGGGCCCCTTGGCCAACCAACATATAACATGAAGCCAGATTTCCATTCATCTTTCATTTTCCAACTCCCGTGTCCTGCCTTCCACTGAACCACTTGATTGTTCTGCACTCCCCCAGAGTGGAAACAATATCCCTCCTCTGAACTCTCACGTAAGTCCTGCTGCATTTCTTCTATAAGATTGAGTCATTTCTGCTTCTGATTATGGTTCTCCATGCCTATGAGCAACTTGGGGCAGGGTCTCCCATCTTACTTTCCCCTACTCCCTGGCCCCCTCTTGCAGGACCCAGAGTGTAGCAGCCACACAATCAGTGTCTATGAATGAACAGACGACTTTCTGAGGTTGCTACCTCTTACGGGAAGATTCTCAGCCTCCTGGTGGGCTGGAGAGGAGCCATATACCATCTGAAATCACAAGCAGATCTGTGCAGATAGTCCATGTACACGTGCTATGTGGGGCAGAGAGTGCCCAGCTTTAATCAGAGTCTCAGAGGGATCCAGGTCCCAAAATAGTTAAGAACCACAGTTCTAGGATTGTTGTGAGGACAAACCAGATGAGGGGGTGTCTGCTACAGAGCTTGGGAATCCACCTGGGGGAATGTCTTATGTTGAGCTCCTGGAAACTGGGGTCCATCCTTCTACTCTCTCTCCACACAAAAGTAATAACGTTAATTGCCACCACCATTTTCCCAGGACCTATTGGACACCAGGCTCTGCTCCAGTGTTTGCTGCATAACAAATGAAGAACCCAAGGCTCAAAGAGGAAGAGGTCGCTGAGATCACAGAGCTGTTAAGTACAGGGCTGGGCTCTGAACCCAGGCCCTACTCCTCTGAGGTAGCTCATAGGACACATGCAAATAGGACTCCAAGTATCACCCCTGCCATGGCAGGGACCTTCAATTATAAAATCCCGAAGTCCCTGCTGTGTAAAGTGTGTGTGTATGTGTGTGTGTGTGTGTGTGTGTGTGTGTGAACAATGGATGGACGGATCACTTTATGGAGACCGAGAGGAAGAAACCCATCCCTAGCTTCTTCCAGATGTTTATCATCCAAACTCATAAGTGTGGCACAGACTGAATCAAACTGGTAAACCCAGATTTCGAGAACAATCAATTCAAACAAGAAGAATATGTTCTCTGTTATGAGTTAAATTGTGTCCCCTGCCCCCCCAAAACAACAAAAAATCATATGTGAAGTCCAAACCTCCAGTACCTCAGAATGCTACCTTATTTGGAAATAGGGTTGCTGCAGATATGGTAAGTGAAAACAAGGTCATCTATTCCTCAGAGCAGGTTGGGCCCTTAATCTAATGACTGGTGTCCTTATACAAAGGGGAAATTTGGACAAAGACACACATACAGGGAGAACACCACGTGAGGATGAAGGCAGAGCTGGTTAAGACAGGAAACACCAAAGATGACAGAGCACCAGAAGCTAGGAGACAGGCCTGGGATAGGTTTCCCCTCACAGCCTTCAGAAGAACCAATACTGTCAACACCTCGATCAGATTCCTGGCCTCCAGAACTGGGAGACAATACATTTCTGTGGTTGAAGCCACCCAGTTTGTGGTATTTTGTTGGCAGCCCTTGGAAACCAATAACGCCTCTTTCTGCAAAACGAAGAGAGAAGGTGTGAAAAGATGCATGTGATCTGAACTCTAGTTCTGCCCTATGTGCCAAATTCTAACATTTTACTCCTTTACTCCCCCAACAAAATGGAGACAGACAAGTCCGGCAGTAGCCACATGGCAGGAGTGAGGGAAAGCTATTCGCAATTGATTGAATTTTGCCACGTAGCATGGCTTGGTTTTCACCAAACTTTTCTTTAATTGTGCAAACTTCTGAATTCAAACCACTATTCTCCAGAGGCATGCACTGCTTATTTACTTGTTCACTTTCGATGAATAATTAACCAAATCAGAAAGCCAAGGTTCTGGAAATCTGGTTGGAACTCACCTTCTCCCAGTTTCTATCTTTACGACTGAGCAGCCCTCAAGCCTCAAATGGGACTGGTGACAGGCTGGACCCTGTGCAAGTTTCGCTGAGGGGGGAAGGAAAGAGGCCTGGGCACAGCCCCAGGCCACAGGGGGTCTACAATCTGACCAAGGAGACAAGACCACACCAAGATGCACAGTACAGGTCTGAGTCATGATGACGGACAACAGTGCAGGAAAAGCCAGGGCAGCCAATGGCCAAAGGAAAGATATGACCACCAGATGAGTTGGGAAAGGGGAGGAAGTTTGTGGAAATCAACATGAGCACGGATGAATTCAAATGTGCAGTAGTTTGAAATTCAGGCTTTGCCCAAGTCAAGGGGAACTTGAAACTCAAGTTTCCAGATCACATCTAAATTTAAAGCTGGAGTTTTCAGTGGGTTTGAAACCTGGCCAAATTGCCTATCTTTCAGGTTCAATTCTCTTGATGTATCTGAAGCCACAAACATGGCATTTCTAAACTGAGGAACCAAATTCAAGGGAAGTCAGCTGGGTTGGGTCCCTTAATTATGGTTGGTGTCCCCAAGTCCCGAAGGAACAAGTCCTACCCCTGTTCTAAGTGCAAGACAGGCCTATTGTGCTTCACATGTTCTCACTGCCCTGGGCTGGGGGTTATTGAGCACTTAATGTGTGCCTGGCACAATCAGGAGAGCTGCCTGCCAGGCCTGCGCTGGTGACCTGCCCCAGCCTCCGCACTGGCGACTTAGCCCAGGGACTCAATAATGCACAGGTACAAAGTAAAGGAGCCCACCCTGCCGGGCAGAGCGACACATAGGTCACACGGATGCAGGAACAGAAGGGGCCAAAGGCAACAATTTCCACACATTGTCTTCATTCCTGTCGATTTACCCCCAAAATGCTTAAAACTTCAGCAGTTAAAAGTGAAATCCCAGCAATGGAGGACATGCTCTTTGAAGGGTTCTCTACCTCTGACATTCTATTTCTCAGTCCTGGTGAGGTTGACGCGTCATCGAGGAACCCACAGGCAAGCCAACTAAATTGCGGTGCTGGCGTAGGGAAGGGAGGACCATGATTACAACCCTGGCTCTGGGGAGATCATTCAGACATTTCAGAGGGTGGTTGTGCCTGTGTGTGCTTGTGTGTGGTGGGTGAAATCTTCCACCAGGCCCTTCCTGACCCACAGAAGGGATGTCTCTGCAGTATGAGATCTGGGCGGGGTCCTCCAGAAAATCCATCTAGGTGGGCCTAGGTCTCAGCTTCTCTCATGCCAGCATCCTTATGGGAAGCACACCAAACATTCAAGGAAAGTAAAACAGAGAAACTGGAAGATCGGACATAATGGAGCCAAACGGATTAAGGGCCATGACACGTTCCTCCTGGTATATTGCAAGCTGCTTCCTGGGGAAACCCCAAGCTTAGCTTAGGGTGCAAGCAGGGTCACACCTTGATTTTGTGGGACACTCAGGGGCACACAGAACCTGAGGAACCAAGGCATAATCACTAACTTACAGGATGGATAAAAGAGAATACCATGTGCCCTTTACATGGCAGGGTAACTGGTATAGTCATCTCTTTCCAGGGGGCATGTTCACTCTAGAAATTAAACCCCCCAATTCTCTGAGTGAGCAGAGGGTAATGAAGAGTAAATGGATTGCCTCAACTCTCTGAATCCTGATTTCCTCATCTGTAAAGGAGTTGGATTTGATGGCTTCTAGAGTCACATTTTATGTACCGGCAGGTGTAGCTCTGCTCCACATGTCTTTATTCTGGGCCCAGACTGAAGGGGAACACCCCATCTGGAACATGCCATTCTTGTGGCAGAAGGAAAGTCACAATGGCATTTAAAGCTTCCAAGCAGGTATGGTATACACTACTTCCTAACCACATTCCATTGACCAAAGCAAGTCTCCTGGCCATGCCCAGCAGGAGCCAGGAAGTATATTCTTGGGGGCACTGTGAATCCCATGGCAAAAGGCAGGGATATATGGTCCTCTTTTAGGCAAGCAGCAGATAACAGAAAACGATAAGATCATCTAACACAAGTAATTTTTCACAATTTCCAAAAAATTCATCATTTCATTTGAGCCTATTTAATATGAGATCAATTATAGTTTATCTTATAATAATCATATTTTAGATTGTGTCTTCCTTCAAGATTTGAAGGTTGTCCCAACCCTCAGTTTACATCTATGGTAGGCTGTTCTCAAGATAGACAATTGCATACATTTTATTGTAGTTTCTATTTCCACCAAAAGATACATTTTCTCATCTTGTCCCCAAATTCTTGGATCTCAACTCTGACCGACATTTAGTTTAGGAAGGAAGAAGGGGTTAAAAGTCAGTGCCTTACTCACTGCCTGGCACAGAGCATGTTCTCAACTAGTTGTTGAGTGAGTGAATGAGCAAATGAATGGGCTATGGTGATTATTGACCATGTCCTTGGAGGGCCTGATGATTTCGGCAGGAAGAAAGGGTGTTCAGTGTTTGAACAAACTTCCTGGTTTGAAGGGGTTTAGGAGCTATGGCAGTGCCCTATGTGATTCTGGCTTCCTGGTGTTCATGTCCTTGTGTGAGCCGCAGTCCTTGAGCTTGAGACCTGTGACTTGTTTCTAACCAGTAGAATATGAAAAATGTGACAGATTGTGTGAAATTACATGTATGTGATAATATGATTTTATAAGATTGTAACACCTATCTTGGTGGAATATCTCACTTCCTTGCTGGCTTGGAAGAAGCAAGCTGCCATGTCATGGGCTGCCTTTGTTGGAAGGCCCATGTGGCAATGAACTGACAGTAGTCCCTAGGAGTCAATGATGGACTCCAGGAAGAAAGTGAAGCCTTCCGTCCTACAGCTGCAAGGACCTGAATTCTGCTAACAAAAATGATCCTCCCTCAGATGAACCCCTCATGAGACTGAGCCCCAGCTGACACCTTCCTTGTAAACTTGTGAGACCCTAAGCAGAGGACCCAGCTAAGACATACCCCAACTCCTGACCCACAGAAACGGAGGTAAGGAAAAGATTTTTCTAAGCCACTGAGTGTGCAGTGATTTGTTATGCAGTAATAGAAAACTATTAAACTATTAAACTTTAGCTCTATGAGATCCTCCCCAGAGTTGTGAGGAAGATGCTATCCACATTGTACACCAGAAAACTGGGTTCGTGAGGCAGAATGACTTGCCCAAACTTAAGACCACTGTAAGGAGTTCTTTCCCTGGGGTAGTGTGGGTCCATTTCTTTGCTAAGGATTCTGGGATTTTCTGATCAAGGATGGGCCATCCCACAGGCAAAGAATCTTAACTGTAGTGTTTAGCTGACCATGCTCTAGAAGAGAAGACTCCACCTAACTACCTCTGTCCAAAGCCCTGCCCCTCTCAGGCCCAGAAGAATTAAGTGGGAAACTACTAATTAACCATTCCCCAGAGCACAGGTTAATTGCCTAGTAGGGCTTAATAGCCAGCAGCAAGGAGCTTTGCTCTACCACAGTCTTCTTAATCACCCCAACAGGTAAACCACAAATTACTCTGGATGACACAATCACTTCATTCAAAGCTCCCTTCTAGAAAATTGTGAGTTGGTGTTCATATCAAAAGGGCTTATGGAAGCATCTGATAAAAGGCACATGCCACAGAGCAAAGTACCCGGGATAACCAGAACAACTTTTCTGAACAACTACTGGCCATGGGGCGAAAGGTGAGTTTACATGACCCGCTTTCAAGTAGGAGGGCCCCTTTTTAATGTAGAAGTTGTTGATGGGAGTGATTTCTTTTACATCTGTGATAGAGAACATTCCTAAAGATAAAAATCTACTGAAAATTCAGTAACATTTTTCAACTGATTTGCATTTGTTCCCTTTACAACATGACCTACATCTGTTGTGTGCATATGTACAATATCAATATTTTTCTCATCTAGATCAAGACATTGGCTTGCTTACTTCATGGACTCATTTGATGAGCTCACTGGAACAGCTTTATAGATTTTGTCAACTTGAAGTTTGGTTGAAACAACAAGTTTCTACCTTAAACCTGGTCATACATCCAGCTTATTTCAGAATTTAAATTTTGGTGCCATGATGTTCAAAACCAGGGCATCACTTTACAATGGGAAGCCCAGCAGAAGCTTGGAAATGCCCAAATGTTATAGAACAAGTGAGGTATCTCATTGCAGATAAAAGTCATAATTTCATTTCCAAAAACTAGAAAGGGAATTGTTTTCCTATCAGGCACAAATGAAGTACTAACAATAAAAAATAACACCAAATCTGTTATTTATGCTTGTCAGTTGGAAAGCAGTAGTGGTTAAAAATTCAGATTTGGAGATAGACCTTAGTTTGATTACCAGCTCTGCCACTTATTAGCTCTTTGACCTTGGCAGTTTTCTTACATTTTCTGAGGTTCACTCTCTCACATTGAGATGTTTTTGTTTTCTATTGCTGCCTAACAAATTACTACAAACACAGGTCTTAAACAAACCCAGTCATTGTCTCACGGTTTCTGTAGGTCAGACTCTAGGCAGGGTCTTCTGTTTAGGGATTCCCAAGGTGTTGGCCAGTCTGCCTTCTCATCTGGAGGCTCTGGGGAAGATTCTGCTTCCAAGCTCATTCAAGTGTTGGCAGAACTCAGCTCCTAGCAGCTGTATGACTGAGATCCCCATTTTTTGCTGGCTGTTGGACAGGACTGCTCTTGGCTCCTAGAGGCTGCCCTTGGCTCCTTGCCATGTGGCCCCCTCCATTGGCAGTTCACAACATGGCAGCTGACTTCGTCAAGGCCAGCAGGAGAATCTCTCTCCCTGTCTGCTACAATGAAGTCTTATATAACTTAATTACGTGATTAATGATTTCATAATCTTTGCCATATTATGTAACCTTGTCAAAGGAGTGACATTCATCATATTCACAGGTCCTGCCCACACTCATGAGTAGGGGATTATATAGGACGTGACACCAGGGGCAGAACTCTTAGGAGCTATCTTAGAATTTTGCCACCAGAATTTAATATGGGATTAAATAAGACACTGTCTATAAAGTACTTACTTTAGTGCCTGACCCACAGGAAGCATCAATCAGTGGTAGTCAGAGTTCCCACCATCGATATGTGTGGTACACAGAATAATGGCTCCCTGAAGAAGTCTCTGGAACCTCTGAATATGTTATGGTACCTGGCAAAAAGAATGAAGACTGAAGGTGGAATCAAAGTTGTTAATCAGCTGACCTTACAACAGGGAAATTATCCTGGATTAGCTCCTTATGTAATCACAAGTGTCCTTCAAGGTAGAGGAGGAAGGCAGAAGAGTCAGAACCAGAAAGATGGCATCATGAAAAGGCTTGGCCCCATGCTGTTGGCCTTTGAAGATGGAAGAAGAGGACCATGAGCCAAGGAATGTGGACAGCAAGGAATGTGGGCAAGCTGGAAGGGGCAAGGAATAGATTTACCCCCAGAGCCTCCAGAAGGGACCACAGCCTTGCGTCACCTTGCTTTTAGCCCAGTGAGACGCATTCCAAACTTCAGAGCTCCAGAACTTTAAGATAATAAATGTGTGTTCTTTTAAATTTGTGTTTGTAGCAATTTGTTACAGCATCCACAAAAAACTAATACAATATATTGTATAATTCACTGGGGCTAAATAAAAAGATTAAAATGACAGCATTCAGGGTGCATATTGATTCACTGGCCATTTATAAAAGCTGGCTGAGAAATTGTGGAGTGGAGAATCTAAATGGAGTAGAAGACAGTCTTTCTGTATCCACCTGCTTGGCCTGAGCCTTTATGGTGTGAGGTGTATTGGATGCAGACAAACAGGACACTTTCAAAGGAGATTGACATGTCCCACAGGGAAGAAACTGAAAAGATAGTGGTGATGTGGAGATTGGATGGGGTTGGGGAAATATTTGATGGGCTTTCTTTTGGACGAGACCTCAGAAATGTTGTGTACAGTCCCAAGGGGAGATCTACTGGGTAGAAGCTACTGGAACTCAGCTTAGTATGAGTAATTGCTTCCTGGAAGTTGGTGACTATATCAGTTAGGAATAACAGAGACCAAAACAGTGGCTTCAATAAGAGAGAAGTACCTGGCCTTTCTCAGATCACTTCTCAAAGTTTTCATGGTCTGTTCAAAACGTTCCTTTCTCCTTTGATCACTCAGAGGGAGTTTCTGTTGCTTGCAGCCTAGGACCCCTCACAGACACACCCTTCCCTGAGTCTTCCGACAGAAGTTTGCAACATCTTGGCAGAACCAAAAGCAATAATATTATAGGGTAGTACAAGCTTTGGTATTGCATCAGAGAGTCAAAAAGCAAAACACCCACTAAATTAAATGATTTACACCAAGATTTATACTACCATCGCTAAGACATTTGGGGATAAGCACTCCAGAGTTGGTACAGGACACACTGATCCCATTAAGCAGGGGTTGTCAAGCTTCTTCTGAAAAAGCAGGATCAAAAGTAGTTTAGGCTTTGAGGGACACATAGTCTCTGTCACAACTACTCCATTCTTCCACTGTAGTATGAAAACAGCCACAGATAATACATAAAGAAATGGACATGATTGTGTTCCAATGAAGTTTTATTGACAAAAACAGCAGACTGCGTTTAACCTATGGTTCCTACTTTGCTGACTGTGCCATTAAGGACTTAATTCCTTCTCTCTTCCTGCTCTGCTCTATCTAGTGTGTGACTTTTGCCATCATGCTTGCCCCATCACTGTCATGGGTGGCTACTCCACATCTAACATCAAATCCTTTTAAATAATCTGTTAGGTCCCACCGATGACTCTCACCTACATCTCATTGGCTCAGATCATATCACATGACCACCTCTATCAGCCAAAAGAGAAAAAATTGGGACAGAGTATTTTTTAGAGGGACACTTTGCCATCCTGAATAAGCCAGGGTTCATCATGGAAGGAAGGGAGGGAGGGAGGGAAGGAAGAAAGGAGGAGGAGGGAAGAGAGAGAAGGAGGAAGGAAAGGAAACAGATTGGATGAAGAGCCGGCAACGAGCAGTGTCTACCCCAGGCTGGGCCTACAACTTGTTCACCCTGGTGTCCCCACATCTAGCACATTACCAGGCACACGGTGAGGAGGAGCAGGAGGATGGTGACCACTACTGAGCCACTGCTGAACTAATCAATTCCATTCGTTTGTTTGTTTAACTCTAAAAACAACCCTGAGGCATAGGTGCCATTATTCTCCCAGGTCTACAAACTAGAGATTGAAGTTAAGCTTCTTGCCCAAGGTCACAATTAGGAAGTGGCACAGCCAGGATTCAAACCTGCATCTATCTGACTTTGAGCCAGCACTCAACACTGCCAGGCCATGTTTATGGAAAGACTGAGGCTGAACCAGACAACCTTGACGCTGACGGCCCCTCCACCCTGATAGGCTATGATAGCTACTGTTGCTTAAGCAAACTGAAATGGAGCCTCTCTGTGGTTTCCACCTCATGCCCAGGACCAGGCTCCAATTACTGTCCTTTCCAATTTCTCTCTCCCAACTTATGCTGACCATATTTTCTGAAACAAAAATCAGGACACATTCATCTGGCATTGGCCTGACATGTGGTCTCCTAACATGGCAGGCTAATGGAAATCAAGACTTTCTTAGAAATTCTGGGACACAGAACCCCAGGGTCTCTTTGAATTGGGAGCACAGGCCTCATCCAACTGAGATACAAGGATCGGGGTCATAGCCTCTGACTCTCATGTCCACTCAAGACTGGGAAGATGGAGAGTGGCTGTGGACATTTTGGAAAGTGTGGAACCTATATATTTTTCTGCCTCAGAGCAGAGGATTGGCAATCAGAAATCTGGAAAATTCGGGTCTGTGAACAACTCTAGAGTATGGGACTGACCCTGCTTCACTAAGGCAAAGATTCTCAGAGAATCGGAAGGTAAGAGCGTCACCATGACTACACAGGTTCTCACTGGAGAGCCAGGTAGGAAACCCACAGAGAAAAGTTCAAACAGAAGCTAAGTGGGATGAACTGGCTGGTTTGGATTCACTCAGTGTGTTGACCCAGGAGTAGAAGTGAGGAGGGCACTGTGACCACCCTGTTTTCTCTGTCAGTGTCCTACTCCTCCCCTCAGAAACAAACCTTCTTCTGCCCCGGCGTGTATCCGGGAGCCTCCATGTTGCCCCAAGGTAGCCCAGCCTCCTCCTGGAAGCTACTTGGACATACACCTCCCTCCCAAGAAGCCTCTTCCCATGATCTCAGCTGCCCTTCTCACCAAACAGAGGGACATCCACCCTTGCACTTACACCTATTTGACAGCCGAGGACACAGCATCACTTGAGGTCGAGAGATCCCACTGTAGCCCACAGGAGGGGCTGGAAAACAAGGCCTAGAGTCCCCCATCACCACTCATGGGACTGCTGGTCTCCCCGAGCCTTCTCTCAATGCAGACCCAGAGGTAAATGGGAAGGCTTTGTAATCAGAGCAGGTGCATGAGGTACCATTGGGAGGGTGGTGTGAGGACTAATGGGTCACTACAGCCCTCCAGGCTCAGGCTGAGCAAAGAGAGCACAGTTCAGGCCTTGTCTCCCCACTGATCCTCCTCTTACAATGCACCAGCCACATAGACATGTGCCGACTCCCCAAAGGGCCATGGTGCCTCAGCGCTCACGCTGCTCCCTTACCTGGAACATTCCCCCTTGGAAAACAGGACCCTTGAGGAAGGGAGGGCCATGTTGGGTGACCAAGGAGCACCATTTCCCATCTGTAAATTGGGAGTTTCATAGAGCTTCCAGAAGGATTTGATGAGCAGATGTAATCAGAGTGCCTCAAACCATACCAGGCACACAAAAGCCTAGCGGTGGAAACATGGGAGAGTTGAAGGGCTCTGAGTATCTGGGCCATCACAAAAGGGAAGGGACAGCCCAGGGAGAGAGGACAGGGACTCCATGCGAACTGTGTCAATGTCACAAGTTTTACTGGGGCAAGGAAGGATAGGGTTTCTCTCTGGGCTTGATATGGACCAAGGCAGTAGAACAAGCCTGAACTCTGAAACCTGCCTGCCTGGGTTCAAATCCCAGCTCTACCACACTAGCCAGAGATCAAACCTCTGTGTACCCTAGTGGGTATGTCATTCCTTCACCTAGGAAGTAGGCTGAGGGGATGCATATGCTGTGGTGTGCAAACTGCTTAGTGGGACTCTTGACACTCGGTGGCACTGGGTAAGTACTTACTATCATTACGCACGCAGACCAGCACTAACAGCCATCATTTCTTGAGCACAGATGACATGGCTGGCACAGAGCCCCATACATACATCATTTTCAATCTTCACACAGCTTATCATGTTGAGAAGAACAAGGCTCAGGGACGTGGGGCCATCCAGGTAAAAAGTGACTGGACTGGGATTGGACTGTTGATTATCTGGCTCAAGAGCAGAAGCCAGGCCACAAGCCTTTAGGGCCACTTTTGGGGGGCAGGTTTCAGGGAACTGAAATCCCTCTATCCAAGTTCATCTGTTTTCACAGTCTGTTTCTTGCCTCCCCATCTGAAAAACGATACAGTGCAAATAGAAACAACTCCCAGGGTGCTTTGGGAGCAATCAAATTTTTTTTAAAGTTGACCGAAACTTCAGAACTGGTTCTCAGATTCTCCCTCTTGCCCCACCACACCATGCCTCCCTGGGGCTCCCCAAGAGCTGTGTGCACACGGCCGGCTGGGGAGAACTCTGGTGTCCTTTACACACCTCTGCCATCAGCAGGAGTCTGGGCCTGCCACCAGGCACCTTTGTGCTGTCCCCTGCCTGCTCTCTGCCCTGCTCCACCCGTACCTGGTGAATCCTGACACCTTGGGCAGAAGGCTGGGGAAGAAGAGGCCACTTTATCAAATTCCACTTGTCCTTATATGAGGAACCTCCGTTTATTCATGTCCCCAAGACCTTTCATGGGATTAGATATGCTTATCTTTATCTCCCCTTCTTTCTTCTTTTTCTACCCCTGCCCCAGCTAACTAATCAGTGACCCCTGCCAGTCATGAAGTTAACCTTCTGCAACCAAGCCTCAGAAGGCCAGGTAGGAGGCCATGTCTGGGGACCCGCACTCCCTGACCTCTTCCCTCTGGCCTGCCCTTGGCCCTGCTGCAGAGGTCCAAGGTGGGGACATTTTAAATAGGTGATGGTGGCCTTCAGCAACCATTACAGCCATGCCCTGCCCCCTTCCTGCTCTCAGCCACCCCTTCTCCTGATCAGAGACCAGACCCCTCTCCTCTCATTAACAGCTTCCAGAATTGTAACCTGCCCCCAGCAGAAGGCCCTTAGCCCTGGATTTATTCTCTATACCAGAGTCAGCACCTCTGATGCGAACCCAGCAAATGGGCATCATAAAACCACAAGCTGTGAGAGTCACCCAATGTGGAACTGGTCTTTTAGGAGATTCTGCCCTCCCATCACCATGCAGACTCCAGATCCAAGAGAGGAGAGTCCAGAAATTCTAATCCCAGCCCCACAGCAGAACCCCACACATGTCAGGCCCCACCACCAAGATGTCAATGCCATACACTTGTGAAGGGCTCAAGCGCACGAGTCATCTTAGTGCTGAAGACCACTGCGTCAGACCATCTTCATGGTCTTTGAGGAGCTTTTGTTATGGGTTGATGGCTAACCTTAACTCCGTTCAGCCCACTTGTTTGGAGAACCGCTCTGTTGCACAAATTTGTACCAAGGCATGTGAAGATGAACAAAGCCTGACCATTGCTCTCAGGGTGCTGGCAGGCTTCCAGCCGAGAGTGAATAACTGGAATAAGACAATAACCCCTCAACCCTTTCCAAAGCCAAGACCCACGGAGCTGTGACACACAACTCTAAGGGGAACCCTTCACACTGTAGACCTTAGGTATGTCTCCAGAATGTGCTACCGACATGGGATGGGTGCATTGATGCCCCACGGCCATGCCACCTGGAGCTACTACAAGAAGCGAAATAGCAAATGGAGGTGAACTGTGGGGCTCACCTTTGACCATGCCTGGACTCCCATAAGCTGCTCCAGACTTATCTCATGTCATTCATTCCAAAAACGTGAGCTGCTTAATTTTTCTAACTCGATTGGGAGCTCCCCGGGAGCATTTTTATGCTGAAGATAAATATATAATGTATTGTCCAAAGTAGGACACTCCTGAGAATAAAAAGGGGAGCTGATAAGAATTACATCAGAACGAGCCAGGACTGCCCCAGGAAACAGGAAGTGAGGTCCCCCAAGTTATATTCCTGCTGTCTTCCCCTCAGTAGCTAGCACAGAACTTGGCACATCAGAAATATTAAGAACATTAAATATTTTATTGTTTGATGGATTTACGTCCCTCTTATCAGCTGAACCAAGTGCAGAAACAAGCTTCATTTTTAGAGTGCCCTACTTTATAGCACCTAAACTTCCTTTGGCTCTCTGCATTGAGTTCATTTTCCTGGTAGACAGAGCAAAACGAGGTTGCAAGTTCCTTCATCAACCACAGAGCATAACAAAAGGGCATGCATCTGACTCACCCCTACCCCTTAAGGGGCATTCAAGCAGCAAAGCCATGATGGCCCTGCCCTCCAACTTGGAGCCTCTTAGAAGACTATTAGGGCTTTCCCTGATGTTTGGGTTCAACTGGGGGAGGTAGGAGCAGGATCTTCGCTTCCCTTGTAAAACATAGTAGAATAAGAGGAGAGCACTGGCAGAGTCATAAATGAACTGTTAGTTCCATGAACTTTTGGACCCAGTGCATGGCCCTGAATCCACAGTCAGTCGGCCAAGACAGTGAAGTCAGTAAAATCAGGGCTGATGGCCTCTGTTCTTCTCACAATAATTTCCCTAGATGCCAGGTCCCCAAGCTGCTCCTTCCACTAGAGACTTCCTCCCCTGGCAACAGATATTTTCTGGTACCTGCCTCCCTACCAAAGGTGCCTATCCTATGTTACATGCCCTTTACCATGGACCCTCCCTCTCCAAAAAAAACAGAAGCCTGCTCTAGTATTGATGCATGCTAATGGGTAAAGCAGGCTGCCCCTCTCAGATTAACTATTTCTTTTTTGACAGGAGCCTTTTTGACCTGAAGGTATGCTCCTAGGAGGAGCATTTCTATTTCAGGCCAAAGGGTAGTTGGGCATCTTGGAGCTCTTAAAATTACATCCTATGTAAGTGGACACTTCTCCACTTACCCACAAAAACAGGGAGGACAGAGGCCAAACCCATCAGGAACTGAAAAGTGGTGCTCTGGGGCGATGGGTTGTGTTCTTTGGTTTTGTCTGTGACTTGCTCACAGCCCAGTCTCTTGAAAATAGACCCTCTGGCATCCCTGTGGCTCGTATCTGTGTGATTGGTCCTGCCACAGAGCCCAACTGAAATGACAGACACCCATGCAGAGACAGAGGGCCGGCCCTAATCAGGAACCTGGGCAGTTTCTTTGCGGGTCAGAGGATCGAAGCATACGCCCGTTGGCAGATATCATGTTCCCTGTAAAGTCTAAAAGAGAAAGGGGAGAGGAAAAGCAATTGAAATGGCCAAGTGTGTCCCAAAGCTGGAGGGCTGAAAGGCAAAAATGAGGACTCTTGTCTTTTTCATTGGCTTTCTTCACAGCTGTTTTTATTTTGCCAAATGTACTGGAATTAAAATGCTGATTAGAATTAGAGTCTCAGTTTGAGGCTTCAAGCAGGACTCTCTCTCTAATTATGGGACTGCATCTCATCAGCTGCTCAGCAAGGAACACATGGTTTCCACTTGCAGGGACAGCGGTGCCCCTCATCCACTACAAATGTCCCCGGGGCCTCCACATCTCCATCCAAAGGGGATGCTTCCAGGGACCAGGAAATAACCCAACAGCCCTAACTCCCTGACATTGGAGATCACCTTGACACTCCTGGCACAAGACATCCTTAGCCCCTCTTTCAGTACCATATTCCCACTTCAGTGCCCTTCCCTCACATGCCAAGGACCCTCCTGGACACTGTCCCCTGGACATTGCCCTCTCCCTCAGAACTTTAGGGGGAAGGTGCATTTGTTGAGCATCCAGATTCCCAGGTACTCCACTGAGTACCTGGCATCGCCATTCCATTTCCTCTCCATGGCCCAAAGGCAACAAGAGAAGTAACTTTCTGGTCACCCAGATGTTCCTAGTCAGAGCACAAATTGGAAATTATCTCTATAGCTCCAAAGCCCATGCTCATCTTAAGTCCCTTCTTTCCTACTCTGCCCGACTCAAAACTTAGCTGTCAGCCTTTCCAAACCTTTTGAGTCTACCTCTCAAATAACTAAAAAGCCAATAAACTAATGCTCAGTTGTCCATATTGCTAACAGTTTTAAATGGTTTAAATGCCCGCCCCTTTCTATCTTTGTCAAAGACTGCTGACTTTCAGTTCTGGATATCCAGATGGTGGTATACCCAGCTCCAACGTCTCCTCCCTTGTCTCTCTTTCTATCTGTTGGTGACAGATCCTCCCCTCTCCCCCCAAACCCCAACCCAAACACCAGGGCGAGGGCAGGGTGAGTGAGCTTTGGCCCAGAGGGAGATGTATGGAGACCAAGCTGTCTCCATAGCTGTCTTAGTTGTTGCTGTCATCATTCAAACACTTTCCATCTGTAAACAGGAGGCTAACCTGTGGGCTACAGGCCCTGGTGTCCTCAGAGTTATTGCAAACAGTTTGTGAATCCATATGTGTGTCAGGCAATGTTAGGATAGTGCATAGATGGATATAGATAGAGAGCATTACATACTGTTTCTCAAATGTATATAGATTAATAAAGTACAAATTCATTTTCAAGGACAAATTCAAAACACTTCATACTTTCCAAGTATAGCAATCATCATATACATCTCCATGAAATGTTTTGAGCTTAAAAGAGGACTTCTCACTGAAAAAGTTTGGGAATCCTAGATTAAAATATTATATAGCCCCCCACCCCCATCTTAACATCCTGGGGTTACAGACATTCAGTTCATTCAACAGTGTGTGCTGGGTGTCCATTGTATGCCAGACACTTTTCTAGGAAGTGGAGTTGTATTCATGAACATAACAGACAAAAACCTCTGCCCTCCTGAGCATACATCCTGGTAGAAGGAGACAGAAAATAATAAAAAGTGTATTATAGGGGCGGCTGGGTGGCTCAGTGGGTTAAGCAGTTGCCTTCAGCTCAGGTCATAATCCTGGGGTCCTGTGATCGAGCCCCACATCAGGCTTCCTGCTCAGCAGAGAGCCTGCTTCTCCCTCTCCCTCCCTCTCTGCCTACTTGTGCTCTCTATCTCTCTGTCAAACGAATAAATAAAATCTTTTTTAAAAAAGTGTATTATATGTTAGGTCAAAAGGGCCATAAAAATAAAATACTGCAGGATAAGGGGAACTTGAAGGTTCTGGAGGTGGGAATGTGATTTTAAAGATGGTGGTCAAACAATAGAGAACCCAGAAATGGACCCACAACTATATGGTCAACTCATCTTCAACAAAGCAGGAAAGACTATCCAATGGAGAAAAGACAGTCTCTTCAAAAAATGGTGTTGGCAAAACTGGAAGCAAATTGTAGAAGAATGAAACTGGACCACTTTCTTACAACATACACAAAAATAAATTCAAAATGGATGAAAGACCTAAATGTGTGACAGGAATCCATCAAAATCCTAGAGAAGAGAATCTTTGAACTTGGCTGTAGCAGCTTCTTACGAGACACATTGCCAAAGGCAAGGGAAACAAAAGCAAAAATTAACTATTGGGACTTCATCAAGATAAAAACTTCTGCACAGCAAAGGAAACAATCAGCAAAACTAAAAGGCACCCTAAGGAATGGGAGAAGATATTTGCAAATGGCTTAACTGATAAAGGGTTAATATCCAAAACCTGCAAAGAACTTATCAAATTCAACACCCAAAAAACAAATAATCCAGTTAAGAAATGGGCAGAAGACATGAATAGACACTTTTCCAAAAAAGACATCCAGATGGCTAACAGACACATGAAAAGATGCTCAACATCACTCATTGTCAGGGAAATACAAATCAAAACCACGATGAGATACCGCCTCACACCTGTTGGAATGCCTAAAATTAACAACACAGGAAATGAAAGATGTTGGTGAGGATGTAGAGAAAGGGGAACCCTCCTACACTGTTGGTGGGAATGCAAACTGGTGCAGCCACTGTGGAAAACAGTATGGAAGTTCCTCAAAAAGTTAAAAACAGGGCTACCCTACGACCCAGCAATCGCACTACTAGGTATTTGCCCAAAGGATACAAAAATACAGATTTGAAGGGGTACATGCACCCGATGTTTACAGCAGCATTATCGACAATAGCCAAACTATAGAGAGAGCCCTGCTGTCCATTGACTGATTGAATGGATTAAGAAGATGTGCTATAGGGGCGCCTGGGTGGCTCAGTTGGTTAAGCAACTGCCTTCGGCTCAGGTCATGATCCCGGAGTCCCGGGATCGAGTCCCGCATCAGGCTCCCTGCTCAGCAGGGAGTCTGCTTCTCCCTCTGACCCTCCTCCCTCTCATGCTCTCTGTCTCTCATTCTCTCTCTCGCAAAAAAAAAAAAAAAAATCTTAAAAAAAAAAAGAAGATGTGCTATACATAGACAATGGAATATTACTGAGCCATCAAAGAAAGTGATACCTTGCCATCTGCTCCGATGTGGATGGAGCTAGAGTCAGCCAGAGAAAGACATATACCATTTGATTTCACTCATATGTGGAATTTAAGAAAGGAAACAGACGGGGGGAGTAGTAAGGAGAGAGGGAATAAACCATAAGACACTCTTAACAACAGAGAACAAACTGAGCGTTGATGGAGGGAAGTGAGTGGGGGGATGGGCCAGATGAGTGATGAGCATTAAGGAGGGCACTTGGGATGAACACTTGTATTGTATGTAAATGATGAATCACTGAATTCTATTCCAGAAACCAATATTGCACTGTATGTTAACTAACTAGAATTTAAATTAAAAATGAATGAATGAATAAATAAATAAATAAGGTGGTCAAGATGGACCTCACTGAGGTATGCTTTGAACATGGGAATGATCTCTTATGGGCTTTCTAGCAACATTCTCAAGCCAAAGACTTCCCTTTGGGTAGGCATTTCCAGATCTTAAAAGGGCAAGGGGGAGATGTTAGGGGGCTTAGGGGGTCCCACAAAGATTCCTCATAGGCCCTGTCTGCCCATGGTGCTTGGCCTCATGGAAACATGAAGGAACTGAATGACTTTGATCATTCCCTTTCCTAAAAATACACAACAGAGTTGCTTCCTAAATGCCCATGTGTGGAGGGCCTAGGCCCCTGTCTTGTCCTTCTAGGTCTCTTTGGGCCAAGAGGCCAGATCCCTCAGCATGGAGTCAGCCACACACAAGCAGGCAGCCCGCCCCAGGCACACACTTATTCCAGAACTATCTGCCCTGCCCCACTTCACACGCAGCATCCTCAGTCATCTGTCTGTGTTACATTGACCTTTGACCTGGCCTGACACACTTCCAAGTTCATTCTCCCCTATGACAGAAACTAACGTGGGCCATGCCCTTTTTGCTCCTGACTAGTCCCAGATAGCCTTGACTTTTAGGAGTTGCCCAAATACTCCAACTCCAAAAAGCAAAAGTGTCTTTATAGGCCCAAGACATTAAGAATCCTGAGTTTTCTGGGGCACCTGGGTGGCTCGGTTGTTAGGCATGTGCCTTCAGCTCAGGTCATGATCCCAGGGTCCTGGGATCGAGCCCCGCGTCTGGCTCCGTGCTCCACAGGAAGCCTGCTTCTCTCTCTGCCGCTCCCCCTGCTTGTGTTCCCTCTCTCACTGTGTCTCTCTCTGTCAAATAAATAAATAAAATCTTTAAAAAAAAAAAAGAATCCTGAGTTTTCTGAATCTATTTTTCCACTCTAAGAAAATCACCTTTTAGATCACCAGGAAATTTTTCTTGTGAAGGTCTCTTGGCACCAAGAAACAAAGTCCTGAGATGCACCCCTGATGGGTGAAGGGGGTGCTGGCTGCTCATGTGACACTTGTCCCCATGACTCAGGTCTCAGCAACTTGCCTGATTACCTCTCAAGGATGAATCAAACCTCAGAACTACAGTTGCTCAATCCCCAAACACCAAGGGCTGGCCACATGGAGGCTTCTTGCCCATGCCCTTCTTGGTAGACAATTTGTAGAAAGCCCTACTCATGGTGCTCTCCTCAGAAATGAGGTGGACTGTCTGGGCCCACAGCACCACCCATTGGCCCAAGGTGGGACCCATGTATGGGGAGCAATCAAACTTCTTCCTTTGGGGAAGGGAGGTAGGCATGGGAAGCAGGAACTGAAAAATGTTTTGGTATAGAAAGAAGGGTTCTCTTGGGCCTTGGACAAGAGGAGAAAGTACCCTGAGAAAACAAGGTGGGGGGTGGGGAGAAGAAGCCAAGAGAAGCATGGAAGACAGAGACCAGTAGCCCACAGAGAGTTCAAGAAATCAACATTCTTCATTTCCCCAATGGAGTCTTGGGACAAGCTGGCCTCAGTGCTGGGAGGTGCCCAAGCTCCCCCTTGCTTACTTGGGCTAGTTGAAGTCAGGTTCTGCTCCTTAAAACCAAGATAATCTTGGGGCTCAGTCAGATAATCATACAATTCTTGATTTTGGCTCAGGTCATGGTCTCAGGGTGGTGGGATCGAGCTCTGCATCTGGCTCAGTGCAGAGTCTGCTTGAGATTCTCTCTTGCCTTCTCTCTCTCTGCCCCTCCCCTCCACTCTCTCTCTCAAATAAATAAGTAAATAAAGATTTTTTTAAAAGTAAAATAATCTTGCACTATACCACTCCCCAGGCCCTGAATGTATGTGCACTTAGCTGCTGTGCCAGCTATTGGGCCAGCTGAAGCAGCATGCTTTGAGCCAGGCAGCCAGGGGGCCATGCAGATGCCGAGGGTCCACGTCCCCATGGAAGTGGCCTTGCTCCCAGACCTCTGCTCTGGGGCTGCACCTTCATCTCAGTTTCCTGATTTGTTCTTTAGGTTTCTCTCCTTAGCCTAGGTTCCACTCCTTAGCCTAGGTTCCACTCCTTAGCCTAGGTTCCAATCTCCTTTCTAGAGCATTTCAGCCCTCGTCTTGAATTTGTCAACATTTTTTTCTTTATTATAATAACCATTGTCTTCTGATCATAAACTATCAGGATGATAGTTAGGTCTAGGAGGCACATGATGGGGAGCTTCTGGAGTGCTGATAACCATTCTGTTTCTTGACCTGGTGGTGGCTGAAAGGGAGTTGACTTCATAGCCATTCAGTAAGCTGGGCACATATGTTTTATACACTTTTATATGTAAGTTATTTATTACATATTTTAAAAGATGTTGACATTGAAGACATTGTCCCAGCCCTTGAAGAGGTTGCAATCTCTTTAGAGCCTCACTGGAACTGGGCTCCACCCAGATGCCTCCCCCCACCCCCTGCCCTCACCTCCTCTTCCCTTCCTCCCACTCCTCCTTCTCCTCCTCCTCCCCCACACTTTGTTCTTGCCCACCCTCTGGTTTCTCTTCCTCCCCACCTTCCTGCAGACCTACCGGTAACCCACAGTCCTCCACCCCTGCTCTTCTATCTTTGTCCAAGATTGCTGACTTTCAGTTCTGGATACCCAGATGGTGTCTCCCTCCCCAGTTCCAATGCCCCCTCCCTTGTCTCTCTTTCTATCTGTTGGTGGCAGATCCTCCCTTCTCCCCCCAAACCCCAACCCAAACAGCAGTGTGAGGGCAGGGCGAGTGAGCTTTGGCCCAGAAGGAGATGCAAGGAGACCAAGCAGGGCCCTTAGTTGTTGATGTATTATGGACAGCTAATGCTTGTGGATTTGGAAGTGTTTGCATCTCCCCAAGGTCTTCCATCTGAAAAAAGGACTAGAACTGATGGAGAGGCAAAAAGACTCAAACAAATGAAAGTTGCACCACAGTCTTGGATAAGAAGACTCAATGTCCAAGGAGACCATCAAGCATTCTTCAGTTACTGTTTTGATTCAATGAAATTCCAATAAAAATACTAACATGTATTTTTTAACCAGATTATATTATTTTAAATTTCATATGGAAAAGACAACCAAACAAACAAAAAATAGCCCAGATAACTCTGAAAAAGAAGAAAAATGAGAAGGTCATATCCTACCAGATATAAAACATGTTTAATATTTTAAAAAACAGTAATATTGGCACATACATAGACAAACCGATGGAACATAATAGAAAGACCAGAAATGAGTCTAAATAATATAGGATTTTGTTATGATAAAGGTATCATTTCAAATCATTGGTGAAAAAAATTGATTGTTGAATAAGCAGTATTGGAGTATCTTGCTAATAAGATAGATAAAAGTAAACTTGGACTCAACTAGAAAATTCAAAATTAGAGCACCCGGGTGACTCAGTCGGTTAAGCTTCTGAGTCTTGATTTCAGCTCATGTCATGATCTCAGGGTCATGAGATTGAGCCCCCCTTCGGTCTCCACACTGGGTGTGGAGCCTGCTTAAGATTCTTTCTCTCTCCCTCTCCCTCTGCCTCCCCCTCACCTCACTGCCCCTCCACACACACACACTCATGCGTGCGCTCTCTCTTTCTTTAAAAAAAAAAGAAAACTCAAAATTGATGAAAGACTTAGACAAGAGGTAAATAAAACTATAAAAGTGCTAGAAAAAGAATTGGAAGAATTCCCTAAAGACCTGCAGTAGAGAAGGGTTGCCTAACTATAACAGATTATCCATATTATATAAGCAAAGGCTGATTTGATTACATGAAAATCAAAAACTTCTGCATGGCAAAACAAAAAAACAACAAACATCCTAAGCAAAAAAAAAAAAAAAAAAACTTTTAGAAGTCAAACTAGGAAGAAACATTTGCAACTTATTCTCAGTAAGGAAGAGTTGATCTCTACAATAAATGAAGAACTCCTACAAATTAATAAGAAAAAGACCAACAACACAGCACAGAAATAGGCAAGGGATAGGAACAGATAATTTCTAAAAAAGAGCTACAAATATCTCTTAAGCACTTGAAAATACATACAATCTCACTCATGATAATATAATACAAAACTATTCCGCTTTTCTCATCAAAATGATAAAATTCTGAAAGTTTGAACACACATTCTGCTGGTGAAATTGTTCAGAAAATGGCACTCTCATACATTGCTGAGAGGAATAAAAATTGGCACGACCAACCCCCACAGAGGGCAGTTTGGCATCTATCAAAATGTAAAATACACCTTATCCTTTGACCCAGCAGTTCCACTTCTAGGAACTCATCCTTCAGGTAAACTGGGATGTATGCAAAATGACATACGTGCAGGTTGTTGTTGCATTATTATTTGTAATTAGCAATGGGGGAACTGGTCAAATCATTCATAGTACCTCCTGTAATGGAATACTACATATCTATTGAAAAGACAGAGGATTCTTTATGCTCTTTATTATGGTATGGAAATACTTCCAGGACGTAGTGAGAAAAGCAAAATGCACTAAAATATGACACCATTCATGAGAAAAGCAAGGATCAAAATAATACAATTACTGGGGCATGAGCCTTCGGCTCAGGTCATGATCCCAGGGTCTTGGGATCGAGCCCTACATTGGGCTCCCTGATCAACGGGGAGTCTGCTTCTCCCTCTCCCACTGCCCATCCCCCTCTTCGCTCTCTCTCTCCTCTCTCTCTCAAATAAATAAATAAAATCTTTTTTAAAAATTAAAAAAAATACAATTATCTTGCAAATTTACAAAACAAAATCTGAATGGAATAATGAGCCAGCAACAATGTCTACCCATCAGATGGGCTAGGAACTGAGCGTAGAGGGGACAAACGTGGGAGTGCATCTTTTTACTCTAGACCTTTAAACGTTTCTAAGTGTTGGAACCCTATATACGTTATCTATTCAAAAAATAAATTTAAAATGATCCAGAAAGAGAAAAACAGAACCAGCACTTCAGTGGCTTAGTTATAAAGGATGTGGCTAGCAAACAGGCACACCCCAAAGAGGGGCCCCAAAGCACGTTGAGCAATGACAGCCCGGTCAGAACGAGGGGTGGCTTTGAGGCAGAGCGCTCATTGGACATCTCCATCCTGCTCGTTTCGTTCTTGCCAAGTCTCTGTGGTCCCATTGTCGCTGGTGCTTCCATCCAGAGCACAGCTGCATCCAGGCACCGGAGTCCCCAGAGACACATTTCCACGGGTCTGCATCCCTGGTGCCGGGGGCCTCACACAGGGCACCTCTTGTCTGCAACCACGCCAGCCGTGAGGCTAAGGGGGTGCATTCTCCTGGAAACTTTCCCTCTTTCCTCCCTTCTACCCTCTTCTCGGCCTGGCCTCCTACCTGGCTCTGTAAACCAAGAAAGGGGCAGCCTCTTCCTTTCACTCTGACTGCCCCCTCCGTACTTTGCTTCACTCCCAACTGTCCCATCGGCTTCTTTTCTAGCTGCGTGACCTTGGGCAAGTCAGTGCTCCAGTTTGCTCTTAAGGAGAGACACTGTTTCCTAGGGAAAGCTTGTGATAGATGACTGAAGGGGCTATGTTGATGTAAGGGGTTGTATTCATCAAAATAATTAATGCGAGCAGCCCCACAGTCAGCCCCCAAAGCACAGTGGTTTAGCACACTAGAAGCTTATTTCCCACTGCGGAAGATTCCAGGGCAGGTTGGGCAGCCTTGCTCCATCCAACAGTTGAGGCCTCAGGACCACGTGGTCTCCGTGCTGCAACAAGGGAAGCGGGTGGTGGAAGAGGTACACCAACTTTAGCCACCTCAGCCCAGAAGTGACCCCCATCATTCTGCGCATCATCCCCTAGCCAGAACAAGTCCCAGGACTCCACCTCAGCCACACGAGAGGTTGGGAGGCATGCACAGGAGCACCTGGAATATTTGGGGAGCACGTGTCTGCCCTACGTTTTCACCACCACCTCATCGCCTCACCCCGCCCCCCACCCCAGGCCTTGTGCTTTGCCACCTTTTCTGTCCTGAGCCCTAGGCGGCAGTCATGAGAAAATGCAATGCTAATAATGGAGAAGTCCAAAGAGATCTCCTATTTGCCCCATTCGCAAACCCTTCGGACATGAACTCCTCGCCTCCAGCCGGGGCAGCCTTGCTGAGGTAGGGGCACAAGGGGCAGCAGCAGAGACTCACACCTTAGTAGGGGCCCGGATGAGCCCCTTAATTTGGCCCAGTTGGGGGAAGGTCCCGCCAGGGAGGAACGTTGTGTGGAGGTGCGTGGCACCAAGAACCAGCTCTGCGGGGACAACACCGTGGGGACCAGAGTGAGAAGAAGCAGCTGGGTCTCTCTGACCTTTGACTTCTGATTACCTCAGCCCCAGCCTACGCTAGCTGGCTGGGTTCCTGCCCCGTGTGTCCAGCTGTTGGAGGTGCCTCGACACTTGGCATTTGTGTAGGACCAGGTGCTCCGCAAGGGGCTCATACATCTCGCGTCATTTTCTCTTCGCCACAAAATTCCAAGGGACTCTCATGAGGGACGGCCTCCTGCAGCCTTCGGTGAGCACCCAGCCAGATGAGCCGGGAGGTTTGGGAGGAGGAGTTTCTTCCCCAGGGGTCCCTGCCTTGCTCTGTGAAGGTCACTTTTCCATGTTGAGGCCACCATGGCAGTGAGGGTGAAAAACAGGAAAACAGCAAGTCAGAGAGCTGCAGGAGAGAAAACCAAAGCAAATTCTGCCCTCCCGACTCCAGTCCTCATGTCCCTTCCCTCCCAGAATAGCAGGGGGGAAGAAGAAAAGATGGGTGGAGAAGGGCATCCTCCTGGTTCTCCCTGGGGCTCCCTGCAGCTGCGCCCCACCGCCAGCATGGCCAGCTGTGAGGGACTGCTTCCTCTCCTGTGGGCACGTCCTCCCCATGCTTCCCAGGGTGGGGGGTGCCTTCTGTTAGCCACGGGGGCAGACAGGCCCTCCCTCCATGTCCCAGGTGACCCTCTCCAGCCTCCTGGAGTGCACACCACACCGGGCCTCCTCTAACAGCCAAGTGAGGTGGTTCCAGACTCATCCCCCACAAACGTGGGGAAGCAGCTTTGACCCCAAGATCCAGAGACTCCTGGGACATGTCCATCCTCCAGGTCTCTGCTCCTGGGGCTGTTGCCCTCTTTCCTTACTCCCATGTGACCCCATGGCTCCTCCTCCCTTCCCCAAACTTCCGTGAATCCACACCTGCTATGTGTGGCAGATGAAGGGAAGACAACCTAACCCAGGAACCCACACAACACGTCCCTGCTCCAGAGGACCTTGGCACCCATCCAGCCACCACACACACACACACACACACACACACACACACAGTCTTGTGGGCTGTCTTCCTTCTGTCTGACTGCATCTGTTCTCCTACTTGTCAGAGCCCTGTCTCACTGGCCACATCTTATCTTCTCCTTTTAAATATCATTTACCCACCTTCCCCTTTCCTGCCACGGAAGGGTTCCAAATTCCTGATGTCTTTAGCTGTGAGGGTGATGTCCCTCTCAAATATCACAAAGAGGCAGAATAGCATGACAGTTAGGAGTACACACAGCCCTGAGCCAGACCACTAACCCCTGTATTGTTCAAGGGTCAGCTGTTATTTAGCAGTGAAACTAGAACTTTCAGTCACTGAACTCTCTCCATTCTACAAAGTACTTTCATATCCTCTGTCTTATTTGGTCCAGAAACCCCAGTGCCAACCATGGCCATTAACCGGGATGTTGCTCATCTCCATGGAAGCTGGTGTTCCCTGGGTATTTCTACAAGCTCTCTCACTTCACAGATGGAGAAATGGAGTCACAGAAAGCTTGACCCAGAAGTAGGTTTGACAGCCCACAAGACTCTGGGGTTCATATCCCAGCTCTGCCACTTACTGGCCTTGACTTTGAGCAAGCTACTTCAACCTCTCTGAGCCTCAGTTTCCTCATCTATAAAACCAGGATAATGATATGGCCTACCCCACAGGGTAACCATTCTTTGAGAATGAAATGACATAAAGCATGGTTTGAATGCTGGCCCCCAAAAAGATATGTCCATGCACTAATCTCCAGAATCTGTGAACATGAGTTTGTTTGGAAAATGGGTCTTGGCAGATGAAATTAAACGAAGGGTCTCCAGAAGAGATCATCCTGGACTACCTGAGTGGACTGTAAATCTAATGACAATTGTCTTTATAAGAGACACACAGAGGAGAAGCCCAGGAGAAGATAGAGACAGAGACTGGAATGATGTAGCCACAGTCCAAGGAACACCTGGAGCCATAGAACCTGGAAGAAGCAGAAGAGGATTCTCCCCTAAAGCCATAGGAGGAAGTGGGGCCCTGCCAACACCTCGAGTTTGGATTTCTAGCCTCCAGAACTATGACAGAATAAATTTCTCTTGTTTTAAGCCACTCACTTGGTGGTACTTGCTACGGTAGCCCTAGGAAATTAATACAACTACTCAAACAGTGCCTGGCACATGGAAAATGTTCTTTAAATATTAGGAACCAATATTATTGGATCTAACTATCGTTGGACATAATTATTATTGAACCTAATCATTAAAAGTAATGATTATAGGGGAAAACCCATCCACCTGTTTTGCTAAACCAGACGGATGTCTTCCCAGTTTTCACCCTTAGCAGAGATGCCTTCTAAAGCTCTGATCTGGGCTCCCGTCCCACACCCACAAGGGATTGAGTGGAATTTTCTTCCTGTCACACTCCGGAACCTTCCAGTACATTCTCTTGGTGGTCTAGAGGCTGGACTCTTGGTCTGGGCACTTTCTGATCAATTCTATTTTCCCCAATCCTTTGCTCCTGCCAAATGAGAGGACTTACTATCTCGCCTACATTAGCCATGACTTCCCATCTCACTGCCTATACCCAAATGGTGTTACTGGAGCCTGATATTGCCCTCTGCTATTTCCATGTTCCCCAGTCTTACCCACCTGTCCAGACTCAACACAGACATTGCCGTTCTGTGAGCCCTCTCTGACGGGGAGAATATGAAGTCTCTTGCCTCCTTGTGCCTCTCTTTGGGCACTTATCCATAATGCCAGGCTTCCATATCTGACCCCATTTCTACATTCTGTGCTGATACCAGCAAATCCCTCCTCAGTGACTCTACCTGCAAAACAGGGCTAATCATACCCTCTGGTTTTGAGAAGGGCATGAGAAAAAACCAATGCATGCCTAGATCCTACTTGTAAAGGGACATCAGCAACTTCCACACAGTTGTAAACTAATAAAGTTCTCATAATTGCAACACAGTTTAACATTATTTCTGAAAGTTTTCTTATATCCACAATCTCATCTGGATACTCAGTGACCCTATGAAGAAGGCAGGCAGAGATTACTATCCCTCTTTTACTGATAAGAAAACTAAATCTTAGAAGGATTCCTATTTAGCTAATATTTTATTATTGAGCACATTCTATGTGACAAACATTGAATTTGGTACAATCACATTATATTTGCTCAGAAATCTTTTGAAGTGGGTACTATTTCCCCCTATTTTATAAATGAGTACAGCAAGTGGCTTAGAGGAAAGAAAGTAGCTTGCCCAAGGTCACTCAGCTAGCTAGCACCAACCACAGGACTTGAACCCAGTCTCTTGAATCTCAAAGCAAGGATCTTTTCATGAACTATGTTTCTACCAGGAGAGTCACGTGGCATAATATGTGGGTGATTTAGAGTGACAAGCGAGCAAACCTACTTCTGGGTCAAGTTTTCTGTGACTCCAATTCTCCATCTGTGAAGTGAGAGAGCTTGTAGAAATACCCAGGGAACACCAGCTTCCATGGAGATGAGCAACATCCCGGTTAATGGCCATGGTTGGCACTGGGGTTTCTGGACCAAATAAGACAGAGGATATGAAAGTACTTTGTAGAATGGAGAGAGTTCAGTGACTGAAAGCTCTAGTTTCACTGCTAAATAACAGCTGACCCTTGAACAAAACAGGGGTTAGGGGCACCAACCCCCTGCACAGTTGAAAATTCACATATAACTTGTGATTCCCCCCCAAATTTAGCTAATACCTACTGTTGACTGGAAGCCTTACTGATAACATAAACAGTCGATTAACACATATATTGGATGTTATATGTATTATATGCTGTATTCTTACAATAAAGTAAGTTAGAGAATAGGAAATGTTATTAAGAAACTCATAAGGAAGAAAAAATATATTTAGAGTACCATACAGTAAAAAATCCACATGTAAGTAGACCCACACTGTTCAAACACGTGTGGTTCAAGGGTCAACTGTAATTCCTCTAGTTAAGAGAAACATCAAATATAGATTTCCACTTTTTAAAAGAATCAGAATCCATAACACTAAATCCATTTTGAGTGTGGAACAAAATTCACAAAACCCAGGTTTGAAAACACACCCCTGTGTGTAGGCTCATGGGTAAGTGGGTCTTAGTGTTCTCACTGATGAAAGAGAAGCTGGCTTCTCTTACAGGCATTTTATTTTTTTTTAACTGCTGGCAAGCCCCTGGGGTCCTGGGATCCTGGGATCATTTTTGATGTGTGGTGGTGCTGTCACTAGCCCAGCCCCGCACAGTTCTGGGAGAATAATGGAAGCCTGAGCTGTCATTCCATATCAGCCATTTAAAAGCCCCATGACTTGGAGCAAGTCTCAGTTTTCTCATTTATAAGATGGGAATTTGGTCTCTCCTATTCATCTCACAGAGCACTGGGTGGTTGAGAATAAATGACCCATGTTTGTAACAATGACTTAAGAAGAAGGAGAAGAAGAAGAAGAAGAAAGAAGAAGAAGAAGAAGAAAAGAAGAAGAAGAAGAAGAAGAAGAAGAAGAAGAAGAAGAAGAAGAAGAAGAAGAAGAAGAAGAAAGAAGAAGAAGAAGAAGACGAAAGAAGGAGGAAGAGGAGGAAGAGGAGGAGGAGGAAGAAGATGATAAAGGACATCCACTGAGTGACATCCCTCTATCTTGCTGCCACAAGAGTGTCCAAGGATGAAGTTGCTTCTTACAAAGGTTTCAAGATTCCAGGGTCCCCGAGTCCCAGAGAGGGCAGGAACTGGCATGCAGAGCTGGAGGGAGGTCACAGGGTGGAGTGTGAGGCTCACATGTGGCTTTGATTTCCAGCGGTTTGCAACAGAGAAGAGGATCCTTGCAAAGCAGTGGCCTCTCCAAAGCCTTATGGGGCAGGATGCTGGAATGAGATGGGATTCAGCATTCTTGAAGTTCTGAAGCCTGACACTTTTTATGTTTTAAATCCTCTCCCTTATTTCCTGTTACCCTCTTCTTCCTGGCTGTAATCTTACCTATTAACTCAGGAGCAATGTGATTTAAAGGGGACACAGGGTTTCAAATAGGTTCAAGATGCTCAGAGTTTTAAATAAACCACTCAATTCCTTTTTTAAATTATTTTTTATTTTGCAGTCCAGAAAAAAATCTGGGTTTTTTTTTTTTCCTTTCAGCACTTTCTCATTGAAGTCAGATTGGTAGAGTTTTTTTTTAAATAATCTTTTAAAAGACAGAATAATTATAGTTTAACTTCATTTTTCCAAAACAAATATATAGATTTTTTTCTGTTTCCTGTGTCTAATGGTCATAGCCGTCATTTAACATTGTTTTGCAGACAATAACTATGCCAACATTTGGAAAGCACTTTCACATTCATTATCTCAAATTTTTTTACCACATCATTCCCATTTTATAGGTAAAGAAACTAAGGCTCAGAGTGTAGGGCCACACAGCCAGTGGAGGCAGATTTCAAATTCTAAATTACTGTTTAGAAGCAGCACTCATTCCCAGATATTTTCAAGGTCTGCCCTTGAAACTGTATTTCTAGACTGTGGGTAGCTGACAAACAGGGATGGCGTGAAAAGACCAGATAGAGAAGAAAGACAAGTGAGTTCCAATGATGCAGGTGAGTCCCCTGGGCTGAAGGAGGTAAAATGTACTATCCAAAGAAGTCAGCTGAGGCCAGTGGAACAAAGCACTATACCCTGCAAGGGCTTATAGAGGAAGAATGGGTGTGCCTTGGTCCAGGGCACTCATCAGGCTCCTAAGAGGTCATATGTGTAATCTGCAGGATAGGATGTAGTTTGGGAGCATAAAATAATGGGCCTGTATGATGAAATATTTATTGAGCACTTACTATGTCAAGTACTGAGCCAAGTGCCATGGGACTACAAGTAACACATGAAACAGGTGCACTCTCCTCAAGGGGCTTCCAGTCTAGTTAGGGAGACAGAACTAAAACAAGGAATGGCAGAAGAAATAATGTCTGCATTCAATGCCATGGCATAAACTAGAAGTATAGGAGTGTGGAGCAGAGGAAGACCAATGGGGACCAGAGGCATTTAGAGATGTGGAAGATAGAATAAGAAGGGCTACCATTTCTAATCAGAGTTCCAGAAGGAAAGAGAAAAGGAGATTGAGAAGAGGCAATTCTCAAAGAGAAAGTGGCTTCTCTTTCTTTAGAACTGGTGAAAAATCAGGTAGAAGCACAAAATGTATCAGAAGTATTTAAACACACACACACACATACACCTGGATATATGATAGTAAACTAAAGGACACCAACAATAAAGGAAAGATATTAAAGCAGCCTGAGAAAAGACCAATCATCAAAAAAAGGGCATAAAAATTAAAAAACATAATTCTCAAGGGCAAATATGGAAATCATCTTCAAAATGCTTGGAGCAAATCTTTGTCTACCTACATTTGTGTACCTGGAAAAATTTATCTTTTAGAACTTGGGTGAAATAAAGACATTTTCTAAAATAAAAATAAAGAGCATCCAAACAAGCCAGTAGTAAAAAAATAATGATAATTACAACAACTTCAAAAGAATATACTTGAAGAAGAAAAATGATCCCAGATAGAAGGTCTAAGATGCAAGATGGATTGATGAATAAAGAGATTAATAAGTATTTATATAAATCTAACCAAATATTTTATATACATAAATTATGATAATATCTATTTTGGGGTATAAAAAAAGATAGAACTGAAAACCAAACATAAAAGCATATTAGTCTAGATGGTGTGCACAAAAAGTTAATGTCTTGCAAGTTTCTTATATTACCTGGGAAGAGGGTTAAAATAGTAACTTAGAATTTGTTTAATTCCATACAAATTTTAGGATTGTTTGTTCCAGCACTTTGAAAAATGTCATTGGAATTTTGATTGGGATGGCATTGAAGGTATAGATTGCTCTCGGTAGCATAGACATTTTAACAATGTTTATTCTTCCAATCCATGAGCATGGAATATTTTCCCATCTTTTTGTGTCTTCTTCAATTTCTCTCATGAGTGTTCTGTAGTTCCTAGAGTCTAGGTCCTTTACCTCTTTGGTTAGGTTTATTCTGAGGTATCTTATGGTTTTTGGTGCTATTGTAAATGGAATTGTTTCTCTAATTTCTCTTTCTACAGTTGCGTTATTAGTGTATAAGAAAGCAACTGATTTCTGTGCATTGATTTTGTATCCTGCCACATTACTGAATTGCTGTATGAGTTCTAGTAATTTGGGGGTGGAGTCTTTTGGGTTTTCCACATAAAGTATCATGTCGTCTGCGAAAAGAGAGAGTTTG
>NC_138376.1:33459013-33466970 GCF_054177405.1 Leptonychotes weddellii | reverse complement strand
TTATGCTAAGTGAAATAAGCCAAGCAGAGAAAGTCAATTATCATATGGTTTCACTTATTTGTGGAACATAAGGAATAGCATGGAGGACAATAGGAGAAAGAAGGGAAAAATGAAGGGGGGCAGAAATCGGAGGGAGAGATGAACCATGAGAGACTATGGACTCTGAGAAACAAAAAGGGTTTTAGAGGGGAGCGGGGAGGGGAGGATTGGTTAGCCCGGTGATGGGTATTAAGGAGGGCACATACTGCATGGAGCACTGGGTGTTATACGAAAACAATGGATCATGGATCACCACATCAAAAACTAATGATGTATTGTATGGTGACTAACATAACATAATAAAATTTTTTTTTAATTTTTAAAAAAGAATTTGTTTAATATGCATCATGAAATTTTAATGAAAGAATAGAAGGCATGTATCACATAGAAGTTAGTGAGAAGATGGGGAGAATAAAATAAGAAAACAAACTTAATCCAAAAAGAAAGAGTAAGAAAGGAGAACAAAGAAAAAGCAAGACAAACAGAAGGACAAAGTAAAATGACAGAAATAAGCCCAAATATGTCTACAATCACAATAAGTGTAAAAAAACTAAACTCCTCATTTAAAAAACAGGGATATCAGATAAGAATTTTTAAAATATCAACTATAAAAAATATATATATATCAACTATAGGCTGCTTATAAAAGATACATCTAAAATATGAGGGAACAGAAAGGTTGAAAGTAAAAAAAGGTAGAAAAAACTACATCAGTCAAATACTAACCAGAAGAATCTGGAAGTGCAAACAGTATCAGACAAAATAGACATAAGGAGCTGAGAAGTCCCAGAAAGCTCCATAGTGGAGCCTTACTATTATTTATGTTCCGCTCAGTATTCAGATGAACAGAGAGGAGGTCAGTCTGGATGGGAAGAACTCAACAAGTCTGTGTAATGGGAAGACGTTTGGAAGGGGGATGGCTCATTAGAAGTCCTCCAGCTATATATGACCATGCAAGGTAGCCCTCTCCTCTCAAAACAGCACAGCAAATTAATGTACCATGTTCCACAAAACACATGGAGCTGAGCTTACGCACATGAGGCCATCTCCCCTCTGCCTGGTGGAGAAATGAAAGCCTAGCTTTGTTTATGTCTGGTCCTGGGGCAACAAGTTCCTCCTGATTCATGACAGTGCTGTAACTAGGGCCTAGATGGCCTTGAGTGAGATGTGAGGACCCCTCTCTATTTGATTTTTCTAAAGGAAGTTCTTTTCAGTGGGTATTTGGGGTTCAGATGGACAGTGTAGTATATTCAGCTGGTATATTGCAAAAGGCAACATTCCCCAAGGCAACCAAGAGTAGGCTGTCAGCGGAGGGCCATGCCCAAGGAGTCTGAGATTGTCAAGGCATCTTTACTGCTGGTCTTAGTCATGTCTATACCAGCTTGTGCTTATGCATCTAGCTCTACAACAACCCACTCCAAATTCTCTCCTCCCCCACCCATTCCAACACTTCAATATAGCAAAACCACAGGAACTTGAGATCATACAATGTCCACACTCTCAGAGAGAAATCCTCTGCACTTTCTTTAAAAGCTCAGCTTCCAGAATAAACCCTAGGATCAGCTTGCATTCAGCCCAGATTCAACAATTCCTTTAAGTGATTATTTATGTTCATAATTCTATCTCTGAGTAACTCTTATTAAACAAAGCATTGATTGTGCTATCAGAGGCCACACCTTCTGCAAAGTGAACAAGGCAAGTGGGTGAGCAGAGCCTCCCCATCCCCCAAAACTCCGACCTCCGTAAACCAGTCCCAGGTCTCCCAGAATGGGGACGGGGACCACCCAGCCATCACACCCAGCATCTTCCACATCATTCACAAAGGGTGGTTTGCATGGACCACACTGTGTAGACATCCTTTACATTTTTGTCTTCTCTCGAGGAGATATGTTGTGTTTGGGGGAAAGTCCAAGTGCAGAATCTATTGAACCAGATATTTTTTTAGCTATTTGAGGAGAAAAATGAAAAACTTCTCTATACTGTGGAAAAGATCAACTAAACACAACTCTGCTTCCCCTCTGGAGCCATTGCCCCACAATGCACGGTCTTGAATGTGTGAGGACGACTGTCTGACATGAAATCGGGTCACCGCCAGATTTCAGCAAATCGGGATTCAGCAGAGTCCTGCCCTTGGCTCTTCACACGCTGGGATAGTCACTCCTCTGCTAGACAGCCATAGAAACAGATCTAGAGCAAAGCTAGAGCCACAGCAGGTGCAGCATTTTAGAAGCAGCATAGAGCCACCGAGAGAGAGAGAGAGAACTCCTCATGGCTAGTGACTCATACGATAATAAAGTTCTACCTTCTACAAAAAAAGTCAAGAAGTTGTAGAGAAGATGACAAAGGCAGAGTTGGATCAGATTATAAAGAAAATAGACAAAAGATGAATTTCAGAGAGAGCCAATGGCTTTATACCTGACTTCTGACTTGCTGCTTCCAGAGCTGCCTCTCTTCATAGGGACAAGGGCTGACATCTTCTAGCGGGATTTTCATCCCTAAAAATTTCAAACAAAAATGTTGCCTTGTAAGTCAGTGAGCTACTCAGAAGATTCAATCAAACAAAGCCCTTTCCTTAAACCTGAAAGGTACTCAGTGATTAGGTCTACAGGAATGCAGCAAAATCACTTCGGGGCCCTGCCCCTATGTGTTCATTAGCAAGCTTTAAACAACAACAATAATAATAACAACAAGACTCTTGGGCCAAAGTCTGATGCTCACAGTCTAGACAACAATGCTATTATTTCCTTAAAGAGGCAGTCATCAAATCAGAATGTATGATTTAATGAGTTTGAGCTTCAAGGACCAAAAAGTGGATTTGGGTTTTGGTATTGCTGGCAGGAGAAAATGCAGTCTTGTGCCCCATTGCTCTGCCTTGTCCAAAGACTACCACTCCAACTTCTTATCCCACCATAAAAATGACCAGTCCTGTGTCTCATTCCCTCAGAATCCTGCTCTCACAGGTGACAAGTATGAATGGCTTGTATCCATTGGACCACTGGGTGTTAACATGTTCTTCTTCCTAGGAAACATGTATAAGGGAATCTCTCTTCAAGCAAATTCTGTTCATTCCACTTTAAGCCTGTTCTCCTTCCATAGTACCACACAGAGGGATGAGAAGAGCAAACGTGGAGAGAGAGAGTGGAGGCCACACAAATCATGGTGCTGGATGGCCCACAGTGACCTTCCATGGTCATGCCTGTGCACCCCATCAGCTTCTTCAGAGGACCTGCATCTCCTTTCTCTCCCTTCACATCTGTGTGACTCCATGACCCTGGCCATGGTTGTTTGTCAAACTCAGCCAATCACAGTTGGCTGGATTCTATGATTGGTCCAAAGGTGGATCACATGACCAAAGACCTTTCCTGAGATTTTATAAGCTAGGGCTTAAGAGAGAAGCCCTTTCCTTTTCAGTGATAAATCTGGGAAATGTGAGTCAAGAGCAGCCAGCAGCCATGGCCCCACTGTGTGGAGAAATCCCATCTGAGGTAGGAGAAAGTAGAGAAAAGCCACAGAGAGACTGTGACTGACTCCAAGTCCTAACCCATCATTGCATTTCCAGAGTACATGAACAATTAAAGTCCCTTTTGGCCAAGGTTGGTTTCAGTTAAGTTTCTGTCACTTATAGCCTGAAGTCCTGACTAAAACAGGAAGTGCGCGGTCAAGGGTTCTCACCTTGTGTTAGTGGCTGGGCCGAGATAAGAATCCAAAGGCCCTGATTTTACTTCCTCAGGTCACAAGGGGCTTCGGCTGGATCTCAGACGAGCCACAGCCCCACTCTGGGCTATATATGGGGTTGGACTCCATGATCTCAAAGGTTTCTCAAAAAATAAGTGTGATTTTGTTTGGTTTTAAAGCAATGAAGAAGAAGACAGAAAAACAAAGAGTGAGAAATAGAAGACCTGGGGGAAGGCAGGGGGAGAGAGCTGCTGCTTGAAAAAAAAAAAAAAAAAGCCCAAATGGCACAATTAATCTTTGTTCCCTACTAGAGGCTAGAAAAAGTAAGAAGGTTATTAGGAGTTCTGAGACAGATTAACATCTATCAGTTGTACAGAAAAATAGATATTTTTTTTTTGGTCAGAGAATGTGCCACCCCAAACTAAGCTTGTGTAGAATCAGATGACCCAGCATGAAAAGAGAAAACAGTGTAGCTCAAGTTTGTGTGGCTAGAAACAGCAGGGGGTCTCTAGGCCTTTCTTGCTCAGTGAGAAGAATAAATGGGTCACCAGGCAAGTACCAGAAACTCCAGTGGCTCAGGGATTTCCATTCTTCCTGGTACGAGTGATGGCAGACGTGGAATGATTCTAGGTCATCTGTGAGGGAAGCAGCTTCCAGACAGGGTTAGTTCTGCAGCGTGGTCAGGGAGTGTTCTTGGAACCTCAGTCCTGAGTGTATTTCTGCAACTCTTCCAACAAGTCTGGGAGTTCATCACTATCTCTTAATACAATCTTTTTCTGCTTCAGCTAGCCATAGTAGATTCTGTTGCTTACAACTGAGAACCATAGTATGAAGGTGTCCTTATGGTAGAATGGAGCATGGTGAAGGGAGTAGCTACCATGTGCCAGGACCTGTAAATAGTGCAAGCATAACATTATGTATTATTTCCTGCAAAGCCTGTGAGATAGGTACCACTGCCTTCATTGAGAGAAACCCAAGCCAGACAAGTTAGATAGCCTGCCCCCAGTCACCCAGCAATCATCAGAGCCCAGATTCAAATTCAAGTCTGAATCTAAAGCCTACACTCTGTTCTCTGCTCCAGATATTTCTCATGTATGCTCAATAATTCACTTCATGAAAAAGCTAATTTTCATTGTGCTTAAAAATAACTTAAGAATTCAATCTGATAGATTTGAGAAATGTCATGGGTTACCCCAAATCCACATGGCCTCCTTCAACCATGTCTCTCTGTGTGCTGCTTCTCTCAAGACTGCAGATGAACAAATTGATCTCTCAAGTCATCTAGACCCTGCATGACCGGATCCCTGCCTACCTTTCCTGTCTTGTCCTATGTCACTCTCCCCAATCACTTAACTTGTTCCTTGCCATGACTTGAATGTTGGTGTCCCCCCAAATTCATATGTTGAAGTCCTAATGCCCAAAGTGATGGTATTTGGAGATGGGGCCTTTGGAGGTGCTTGGGTCATCATGAGGGTGAGCCCTCAGGAATGGGATTAGTGCTCTTACAAAAGAGATCCCACAGAGCTCCCTAGCTTTTCCACCATGTGAGGACACAACAAGAAGTCTGTGACCCAAAAGAGGGCCCTGACCCAATCATGCTGACACCCTGATCTTGGACTTCAGCCTCTAGAATTCTCAGAAATAAATGTTGTTTATAAGCCACGCAGTCTGTGGTATTTCGTTATAGCAGCCTGAATGAATGGACCAAAGCACTCCTCACACTGGCCTTCTTTCATCTCCTGGAACATTCTAAGCTCTTTCCTCTCTGCTGGTTCAGCACTGTATCTCCAGAGCTAGCGCCAAAACTGACCCTTAGTAAGTGCTCAATAAATATTCATTGAATGAATGCATACATGATTCTTCAAGGGGTTTGCTGTGTTGAGTCTTATAATATGGCAGGAAATGCTTAGAATAATTCAAGTTCTACTCTGGGCCATTTCCCCTTGGGGATGAGGGGAAGCAAAGACCATCTGGGACTTTTCTAAAGGATCTCAATGCTGCCTTTCCCATCTGCAGTGATCTCCCGCTGGGAGCATATTTGGAGAGTTTGGAATGGATGGAGAAGGGATCCCAAGACACCCTCACTGGAGTTCATTAGAATACCACTCAACTCCACCCAACAATTACTTACACACATGTGTACATGTGCATATATGGAAGTGTATATGTTGAGTAGTTGATTCACAAACCTCATGAATAGAGGACAAACCTTCAGAAAAGAGGGGAGAGATGAACAGGTGAAGAACTTAACTGCTAGAAAGATGAGCAAAAGCTGCATAGCATTTCCCATGGGGGACTCTGATGGAGTCTTGTCCTCAACCAGCAAACATTTATGTCTAGTCCCAGCAACATAGTTTGGGTCCCAGGGATGGCCTCTCTGGATCCAGCCTCATGCCTTTTCCCCTCCTGTACTCTCTGGTGGTAGTGATGTAAGTCAAGCATCATTATAACTGTATTACCTATCATGGTTCTTTTGTGGTTGTTTCACCTAAAAATCACAAATTCTTTGGAGGTTAGTGAATGATGTATCTGCATTCTTCTCAAGTAATAGAACAAATCAGTCTAAAATTCACAAAATACCTTAGAGACCACCAACTGTGGTCCCTCCTTATCTTAAAGGGTGGGGAAATTGTATCCCAGAGAAAGGAAAGAGCTTGCCCTGAGTCACACTGCGGGCAGAAACAAGCACCAAGCCCCGGTCTCCCAACAGCCAAGATCCAACACCAGGCTAGGTCTCTTGTCACAGCACCACATATCCAGCCACCCAGCACCACAGGTTTGATTTACATCACAACACGTGGGCTCTTGCAGCCTCCAGCCGGGGCTCCCCACCATGCTGTGGGGCTCTGGATGTGCCCTTACCTCACACGTTGACTTCAGCAACGCCACCCGATTGGTTGCTCTGCCATGGAGCCAAGTCTCCCATTGTTAATCATCTTTTAAAAGAGTTTAACATCTGCTGCAGGGAAATTTACTGGCCTCAGGTTACCAGCTATAATTTTGGTCATTTGGGGGAAATAATGATGCTATAGTCGTCACTTTCCAAATGTTGCAGGAACCTGACCCAAATCAAGAAACCTCTCAATAAATCAGCTCAAAAACAGCATCAATTTCTAGCCTCGCAATTTAGAATGTTGCAGCTCTGGATCAGTGTCTGGGCTAGAGAAAGCATCCAACTCAAAGTCTCTAGATTTTAATAATAGCTGCCATTGTTCAAAGAGGGATTCATAACTCTCAATGGACTCTGGCCAAAAATCTTGAGCCAGACTCTATATTTATGTATGTTTGGATGTACTAAGTGCTCTGCAAGTTTTGTGAGTGGTTCTTTCAATGTGGGAGCTACCCAGTTCTCCAAGCCATGGTCCTGCTGGTGGACATCACCCCAGACCCTCCCTGCTGAGAAGCCTTCTTTGGCCCTTGATTTATGTATAGATGGCTAGATCATTGTACATAATGACATAGGTCACCAATAATTTTTTTTTAAAAAGGTAACTCTTATGGAGTCCTTGCTCTGTGCCAGAAGCCATTTTTAATTCATGTAATCTTCACAACACTGTGAGACTACAATTATCTTCATTTTACACATGGGGAAACTGAGGCACAGAGTGGGTAAATGACTAGCCTAAGATCACAAATGTAATCAGAAGAGCTGGGGTTTGAACTCAGTCTGGCTCCAGGGACTGACCTCCTTCTGTTTTTTAAACAGCTTTATTGAGGGGCACCTGGATGGCTCAGATGGTTGAACATCTGCCTTCGGCTCCGGTCATGATCCCAGGGTCCTGGGATTGAGCCCAACATCAGGCTCCTGGGTGAGCGGGGAGCCTGCTTCTCCTTCTCCCTCTGTCTCTCCCCCTGCTCATGCTCTCTCTCCCTCTCTGTAATCTCTGTGTTTCAAATGAATAAATAAAATCTTTTTTAAAAATTTTTAAAAAATAAATTTAAAAAAATAAAATAAAAAAATAAACAACTCTTTGAAATATAATTCTCATACCATACAACTAACTCTCTTAAAGCGTATAGTTCAATGGGTTTTCAGTGTGTTCACAGAGTTGTGCAATTATCATCACTAATTCCAAAACATTTTAATCACCTCAAAAAGAAGCCTTATGGGAAGCCCGGGTGGCTTAGTCGACTGGGCATCCAATTCTTGATTTTGGTTCAGGTCATGATCTCAGAGTTGTGGAATCAAGCCCTGCACTGGGCTCTGCACTTGGCATGGAGCCTGCTTAAGATTCTTCCTCTC
>NC_138376.1:33425704-33458913 GCF_054177405.1 Leptonychotes weddellii | reverse complement strand
CTGAAAAACAAACTGAGGGTTCTAGAGGGGAGGGGGGTGGGAGGATGGGTTAGCCTGGTGATGGGTATTGAGGAGGGCACATTCTGCATGGAGCACTGGGTGTTATGCACAAACAATGAATCATGGAACACTACATCTAAAACTAATGATGTAATGTATGGGGATTAACATAAGAATAAAAAAATTAAAAAAAAAAAAGCAAAACAAAGAACGAGAAAAAAAAAAAAAAGATTCTTCCTCTCTCTCCCTCTGTCCCTCTCCCCACCCCACTTGTACTCTCTTGTGCTCTCTCTCTAAAACAAAACCCTATATTCATCAGCAGACATTCCCAATTCCCCCCTTCTCCCAGCCCCTGGCAATCACTAATCTACTTTCTGTCTCTATGGATTAACTTGTTTGGGACATTTCATGTAAGTGGAAGCATACAATATATGTGACTGGCTTTTTTCACTTAGCATAATGTTTTCAAGATCCATCCACGTTGTACCATGTATCAGTACTTCATGTCTTTTTCATAACAAAATAATATCTCATTGTATAGATATACCACTTTTTTGTTTATCCATTCATCAGTTGACAGGCATTTGAATTGTATCCACTTTTTGGCTACTACGAATAATGTTGCTATGAACATTTGTGTGCAGGTTTTTGTGAGTATATATGTTTTCTTTTCTCTTGGGTATACCTAGGAGTGGAATTGCTGAGTCACATGCTAACTCTATGTTGAACTCTTTGAGGAACGGCCAAACTAGTTCCTAAAGTGGCTGCGCCATTTTACATTCTCATCAGCAGTGTATGGAGAGTCCAGTTTCTCTAAAATCCTCACCAACACTTATCATTTCCCACTGTTTTGATTACAGCCACCATAGTGAATGTGAAGTGGTATCTCAATGTGTTTTCGATTTGCATTTCCCTAATGACTAATGATGTTGAGCATCTTTGTTTGTGCCTGTTGGCCATTTGTGCACATATTTTCTTTGGAGAAATGTCTATTCAAATGTTTTGCCTATTAAGAAAACTGATTGTCTATTATTGTTGAGTTGTAGGAATTCTTTATATCTCCTGGATACAAGTCCCTTACAGGTAAGTGAATTTCTCCCATTCTGTGGGTCATCTTTTCACTCTTTTGACGGTATCCTTTGAAGCACAAAAGTTTTCATTTTCATGAGGTCCAAGTTATCTGTTGTTTTCTTCTATTGCTTGTGGGCACTTGATGGAGTATCTAAGAAGGACTTTCCCAACTCAAGGTCATGAAGATTTGCTCCTACATTTTGTTCTAAGAGCTTTAAAGTTTTGGGTTTTATATTTAGGTCTTGATAGGGTATGAGATAGAAGTCCACCTTTATTCTTTTGCATTGGTTTTTCAGTTGTCCCAGCATTATTTGTTGAAAAGACAAATATTCCCCCTCCCATTGAATAATCTTGGCACCCCCAAGGCCTCTCTTGACTACCACAGTCAACTGCCTGTCTTGAAAACTTTGGGGAGATGAATGCCTCTGTGTGTGTGTTATAAAAAGCAACTGAGGGGCGCCTGGGTGGCTCAGTTGGTTAAGCGACTGCCTTCGGCTCAGGTCATGATCCTGGAGTCCCGGGATCGAGTCCCGCATCGGGCTCCCTGCTCGGCAGGGAGTCTGCTTCTCCCTCTGACCCTCCTCCCTCTCATGCTCTCTGTCTCTCATTCTCTCTCTCTCAAATAAATAAATAAAATCTTAAAAAAAATAAATAAATAAATAAAAAATAAAAAAAAAATAAAAAGCAACTGAAACTAACCGAAGCAGTGACCCACAGTGCCAACCTCTGGTGAACTTAAGTCATCAGATGTCTGAAGGTCTAAAGAGTAACAATGATGAAACAAGACCAAGGCCAGAATATCTACCTGATCTCCAAAGACTTAAAAACCATTGGAAAGGAGATGGAATCTTAATAAAGGTCTGAGAAAGAAAAGTCTCCCAAGGAAGAAGGAAGGAAGAAAACTCCATGAGGAGAAAATGCTGCCTAAACTAGCAGACATCCTCTGGTCACCTCTTAGATGAGATCTAGTGTTCTCTGCCCAAGACACATCCGGATGAACATATAGAGTCAGATGGAGTCAGCCAATGTTGAGATTAAAGTTTCAGATCTGTGATGATTTCTATCAGTCCTTCCTCTGAAATCTTAGAGTTACTCCTTTCTTTGCAAAACTGTTAATACAATAGCTTCTTCCCATTATTTGGGCCAGATTCTGCCCCATTGGTGACTCAGGGTCCCCATCTTCTTGCTGCTTCTAGAGTGGAGAGGCCATGATTTTATTGCCCTGCCCTTTGCACGAACATCTCTTCAACCTCAGAAGGAGCTCTGGCACTACCCAATTAGTGATTCATTACCTCTTCTCCAAAAACAGCACCCCACACACGAGGGGTACTCAGGTAACTCGGATAGCCACAACTTTCAGAAATAATTCCTTTGAGGTAGAGGTGATACCACGTTGAGTAAGGCATCATACTACATGGAACTTACTTAGAAGTGATCAAGTTCTAATTATTTTGCCTTAACTTCTTCAGGGTTTGCTTTCCTTTCCTCTACTTTCATCATGAGCCACTTCCTCACTCTCCAAAGGGTTTGTATAAGCCAGGGCAAATAACACTAGTTGCTATATCAACCCCCCAAATTAAAACAGTTTAATTCAATAAAAATTCATTACTGTCTCCCACAAAGTCCAACGCACATGTTCCAAGCCAGTGGGCAGACTCCCATGTGGTCTTTCAGTGCCCTAGGGTTTTTCCATCTTGCGTGTCTGCCATACTCTTAAGACTCTAAGTCCTCTGCTGGACCCTATCCATCCAGCCTCGAGATGGGAGAGAAAGGATATGGAATCACTCAGCTTTTGTTAATGGGCTAGGCCTGAGTGACATATTTAGCTACATTCCATTGGCCAGAACTCAGTCACATGGACACATCTTACTCAAAAGAGGGGACAAAAGCCTCCTGTGGCTAGGAGACAAAGGAAATGTTTTTGGTGAACAACTTGGCAGTCTCTTCAGCAACTATGAAGATGCAGAATTCAGGTTCCATGACAAAATCTTTACGATGCTTCCAAGCTGTCCTGTTGTCATCGTTCCTCCGAGCTCAGAAAGGTCTCCCTGGCCATTTATTACAACTATATCTGTATGAAAAGGGCCCATGGGCAGATTTGAAAGCCAAGCAGTGAGATGAGTCTGAGTAGGAACCTTCCTTTCCATTAACAGCTCAAGGTGGTTACACAAGAATTCTGCAAATACGGGCATCTGGGTGGCTCAGTTGGTTAAGCGACTGCTTTCGGCTCAGGTCATGATCCTGGAGTCCCTGGATCGAGTCCCGCATCGGGCTCCCTGCTCGGCAGGGAGCCTGCTTCTCCCTCTGACCCTCCCCCCTCTCATGTGCTCTCTCTCTCTCTCATTCTCTCTGTCTCAAATAAATAAATAAAATCTTTAAAAAAAAAAAGAATTCTGCAAATACCCAAATTTGGTAAAAAATCAAGAAGATGTTCTGAGAGCCTGAGCTGGGTACAGGAGACTGAGGCTGATGTGTAGGTTGAAAGGATAGGACCCAGGGAAATCAGACAAACAGTCATGTCTCTCCAGAGATCAGACCACAGAGGCAAAGCGAGATGCAAGGCATTGAAGCAGGGACTGGAGATATCAGAACAAAACATGGATTAATTAATCAATCTAGGCATTGGGGATCAACAGCTACTAACATCACAAAAAAAGAGACAATCAGACCTTACATGGCTCCTGATGAATCAGCACACTACTACCTATCACCTAGGGAGAAAAATCAAACCTGAATGTGATCAAGCCTCAAGATCTAATTATTAATTTATTAAAAATGCACAGGGTGGAAGAACATGCTAAACAACACCATGAGGATGCAATCAGCAAGATCTAGTCTGTGTGAAGCCCTATAGGTCAAATGACACTGGCTCTTCAACAAATACATGGCAAGGAACAAAAAGGGGATGGGAAAGAAAAGTTTATATAAAAAGAGACTTAAAAAGATATGTCAAGAACCATGAGAGACGATGGACTCTGAAAAACAAACAGGGTTCTAGAGGGGAGGGTGGGAGGATGGGTTAGCCTGGTGGTGGGTATTGAGGAGGGCACATTCTGCATGGAGCACTGGGTGTTATGCACAAACAATGAATCATGGAACACTTCATCTAAAACTAATGATGTAATGTATGGGGATTAACATAAGAATAAAAAAAAAATTTAAAAAAAAAGATATGTCAAAGGTGTGGGCAAAACTAAAGGGCAGTGCTTAGGAATGCATACTTATAAACTATAAAAAAAATGTCTGCCACAAAAGTCAGCCATCTTCACATAGGAGGACAGCCCTGGTGTCCCAGGTAGCTAAGGAAATGCCATGAGCTCAGGAGAGTTGGGTTCAGTTTCCTGTCCTGTTTCTGGTTTTCAAAATGAATTTAGGCAAGTCTCTGCCTCTCTCTGGACCTCACCTCTTCAGTGGCAAAAATAAGGTCAACTATAACCAATTCTGCCAAACTTCTAGGATTGTCCTGGGAACCAAATGAGCCTGTGCCACCCACCTTACTCCTTGTCCCCCTGATGAGCTCATCACCTTCTGTATTGAACCTCACCTGATCCAAGAGATGCAAACCCTCCCTTCCTGCTGACCCCACAGTCATGAACACAACACTATGATGTTCCAGCTAGTTTCTTATGACACTTTCTCAAGCTGCAGTTTTGCCAGTGCCCAGTAAGGAATGTGGGCACAATAGGTAAAGTCTGTCGTAGACATTCAATAAAGTCCACTGAATGAATAATATGTAGAAAAATCTATAATGATTAAGGTGTGCTTATGAGTGTAAATTATTATAATTATTTGTTATCTTCACTGAGCTATAGGATTAGGACACTGGGGGAAAATGTCATCTTTATTAAGACTGGATGATTTGACAATCTGTTGCCTTTCAGGTAGAGGGGACATTTTGATGAAAGAAGGGGAAACAAAGTCCATAATCTGGTCCATTGCTTTGTCTTGGTAGGGTAGGCTGATGGTAGCACCAGAGAAGGTAGCCAGAGGAAGTGGTAAAAAGAGGAGAATGGAGGGGATGTCTAAAGCCAAACCTATATACAATTTTAATTTTGCTAGGGTCTGAGTGGATGGTAGAAACACTCCTCCACCTGAAAACAGCTTGGAGCAGAAGCTTAACCGTCCAGACTCCAGGGCTCTGCTGCTGGCCCTAATAGTGAGCTCAAACTATCCTGTGCTCTCTTCACAGTCCAGGGGGCCTCACTGGGAGGCCATGTGCGCGTGAATGAAAATTCCACAGGGCCCTGGACTGAATGATGTCAAGTAGGTCCACCCAACCCTTAGTATTTCTAGAAGCTTTTCCTCCAGACCTGTGTTTCCCAGTAGACTATATGTGCCAGGCTTCATATGCCAGGGAATGGCTTTCAGGAAAGGCTGCTCTGAACAGATGCTAGAGGGGAGACTGGAAACGTCACTGAGCCTTAACTATGGTCTTGGAGGGATAAACTACATGCAATTACAAAACTGATATTCACATGAGCTACCGGCTTTTTTCTCTGAGGCTGGTGTCCATTCACCCTCAGTTCCCTGCCCAGTGCCTTGGATAGGAGAGGCTGGAGAATCTGGGCTCTCAGTTCTGGCTTTACCTCCAGGTGCCACAGGAAGGCTCTTTGAAGAACAGGTTTCAGGACATCAGTTATTGCCTCTTCCTAAATAAGGAACAGGAGTATACACAATAACTCAGAGACTCCCAAACAGCCACTCAGTGTAGTTAGGCCTGCCTACTCCAAGGCCAGAACTCAGGGGTATCTCAGACCAGCTTGGTACAAAGGTTTATCATCCCACACACATGGCAGAAATCACAGCTCAGGAGTTCTGAGAACAGTTTTGTATAATTTCTCAACAATCCAATGTCCTGTCTTTCCAAAAACCAGAAGGCACAAATAACAGAAGTAACATGTCAAATGCATCCCAAGCAACAATGTCTCTTGTCTGTGATGTAGGCTGTCTACAGAAGGGTCTACAAGATGGTATCACAATTTTCTACCTGAGAATTCTCTGCCGTGTCCCTAGCTTAAGAATAACATCCTGGCCCTCTTTCTGTGACAAGCTTTGGAAAAACTGAACTGAGACTGGGCTGGAAGAAGGTCCATGAGCCACGTCCCAAGTCCAGGTCTGTGAGGAAGTGAGAGAGAGAACAGCCAGTACCAGTTCTTCTTCCTCCTGCTGCTGCTGGGCTCCTGTTTTCTCAGCCACCTCCAGCAGCTCCTCCTTTCGGTGGCAGCTCGGATGAGAATTATGGAATTGCTATTATTACCCCAGCCCGTGTCCAGGGCTTGATGGCTGCTACCCTGGCAGCTCCTGCCTCCGGAGGAGCCAACTGCAGTGACAATAAAACAAAGTCCTTGGCAGCTGAAGGCCTCTCCTCTGTGTGCTGGGGCTGACGAACGGGTTGTGAAGCCAGCCCTGACTCCAGCTCCTTGGGAAGTCTTGGAGCTGGCCCATTGCCTCCCTGGCATCTGATTCCAAAGTCATTTTTCAGCCCAGCTGGGAAGGCCGTGACAGTCTCAACAAGGCTCATTCTACCAACCTCAAGAAATGAGAGTCTCCAAGCCTGGGCTGTCTGACCAGGGCCTCTTCTAGAAGAGAAGGAGATTGGTTTGCCCTAATTTGGCTGGCCTTCTCAAGCAACCAAACAAATAGCACTTAGAGAGCACCACTTCCTACAAGGGCATTACTCAAGATTCATGCATCTAACACATCTTTCTGTAGCACCTACTTTGTGTCAGTCACTGTGTTAGGTGCTGAGGATATATCCATGGATGGGGCGGCCAGGGGTGGAAGCCCTGTTCTTCTGGAAGCCATATTCTATTGTCAGGAGAATGATGAGAAAAAAGAATAAATAAGTAATTTAGTGAATTAGAAAGTAAGAGATGCTATGGGGGGATTTGAGCAGTCAGAGAGATTGGGTGTGGAGGAAGCAGGAGTGAGGTTTCAATGGGTGGTCAGGGAAGGCCTCACTAAGAATGTGACATCTGAACAAGACTTGAAGGAGATAAAGGGTCAAAACCTAAACCCCACACTGATCGCCTTCCAGGAGTTTGCCAGGCCTGTTTACAGACGGCTGTGACAGCAGATGTCTCATGAAGTGCCAGACTGGAGGGTGGTGGGGATCCAGAAGAGGAAGCCAGTGCAGCCCACTGTGGCCCAGCAGGAGAGCACGCCATCTTGGAACTGTTCCCAGAGAGCGCTTTATTACCTGAAACTTGGGCAAGACACCAAAGGCAGGTCAGGTTTCGGCTGAGGTATGACCATAAATATGAGGAAATGGTGTGACTGGGGCTCAGGGGAGCAGTGTAGGGACCATGCAGGGAATAAGGCGGGGCCAAAGGCCCATTCCAAGGTGGGGGCAGCCCAGGGAAGAGAAATACCTGTGGAGTTCTCACAGGCTGAGCTAATGGGAAATCCCCCTTCTTCCGAATTGGATACTCCCAGATCTGAGTGTTCTCCTAAGACCAAGCCCACTAGACCAGAGTGGCTCAAACCTGGGCCCATCAGTGTCACTTGGTTTTTAATAATACAGCTTCCTGGGTCCTGTTTGGGACCCATAAATCAGAGTCTGTGTTTTTTAAAAGCTCTCTAGATGGTTCAACAGATCCATCAGGTTTGGGGTCCACTGTTCTGGCCTTACATTGTCACATTTTTACTACCTGAATCATTTTAGAGGCAGCTCATGTGGTAGGAAATTCATATTAGGGGCTCTGTTAAATGTCAGTCCATGATGAGCCTGTGAGCCCCTTGAGGACAGGGACTATATCTTACTTTTCCATATGAAAACTTGGACATTTTCTGTATGAAACATAACAGGCATTGATAAATATGTTCTGAACTGAACCAAACCAGGGACTAGCCATCCAGCTGTGGTCATGATACTTAGCATCCCTAAGCCTCTGCCTCTATAAAATGGGTATAATAATTGCTGCCCTTCCTGTCTCACAAGATTTGTGAGAGGCCCAAAGTGAGGTAAATCAGATACTTGCAGGAACAGTTGAATAAGGTTTTTTTAGGAATTCCCAATGGAGAGGAAGCTAGACACAGATGATCCAAAACAGATCATCTTACAGATCTTCTAACCTTGGAATCCAACCTGTGAGTAAGCCTACCTTCCTGAACTTTTTCTTTTGCTTTAACTAAAAAATCACTCATTCATACTGAACAAAGAGTTGAGTATCTACTATGTGCTATATACTATATTTGGCAATAAGAACCCACAAATGAATAAGACACAGTCCTGTCCCAGAGCACAGATATGAACATGGACCACAATAGCTGGTACAAGCAAGTTGTGGGGAGGGGTTATGGCCAAAGGTATTACTTCTAGGCCTGAAATAATGAGCAGAAAAAAATCTCTAAAAGTTCAAGGCAAAAAGTGCACAGTGGCCAAAGGCAATGACACAGAAAGCAAAGAAAAACAGTTATCTCTTTCAGGACCAGCAAGTCGGGTGACATGATCAGAGTGAGGGGTGGGTACAGAAGAAGGAGGAAAGGGGCTAGGAGTAGTAAGCAGCCTCGAACATGGCACCCAAAGATCCCTGCCTCCTGGCATTCCTGCCTTTGTATAATCCCCTCCCTTTAAGTGTGGACTGGACCTAGCAACCCACTTCTAACAAGGAGAGTATGACAAAGTGATGAGATGTCACTTCCAAAATCAGTTGCAAGAAAGACTACAGCTGGGGGCGCCTGGGTGGCTCAGTTGGTTAAGCGACTGCCTTCGGCTCAGGTCATGATCCCAGGGTCCTGGGATCGAGTCCCGCATCGGGCTCCCTGCTCTGCGGGGAGCCTGCTTCTCCCTCTCCCACTCCCCCTGCTTGTGTTCCCTCTCTCACTGTGTCTCTCTCTGTCAAATAAATAAATAAAATCTTTAAAAAAATAAAAAATAAAAATAAAAAAAAAGAAAGACTACAGCTGGGATGCCTGGGTGGCTCAGTCAATTAAGCATCTGCCTTTAGCTCAGGTCATGATCCCAGTGTCATGAGATCAAGTCCCACATTGGGCTCCCTGCTCAGCAGGGAGCCTGCTTCTCCCTCTGCCCGCCACTCCCCTGCTTGTGCTGTCTCTCTCTCTCTCTCTCTGATCAATAAATAAATAAAATCTGGAAAGGAAGGAAGGAAGGAAGAGAGAGAGAGAGAGAGAGAAAGAAAGAAAGAAAGAAAGAAAGAAAGAAAGAAAGAAAGAAAGAAAGAAAGAAAGAAAGAAGGAAAGAAAGAAAAAGAAAGAAAGAAAGAAAGATCTCTGAGGAAGCCAGTGCCATGTTGGGAGCTGCCCTGGGGAGAGATCCATATGTCAAGAAATTGATGTCTCTGGCCAACAGCCAGCAAGGACCTGACACACTCAGTCCAGCTGTCTATGAGGAACAAAATCCTGCCAACAGGCACATGAGTGAGCTCAGAAGTGTGTCCTCCAGCTGAACCTTCAGATGAGACCACAGCCTGGCTGCTATCTTGACTGGCTTGCTGTGACCCTAAGGAGGACCCAGCTAAGATGCACCCAGATTCCTGTGAGACAATAAATATTTGTTGTTTGAAACTGCCAGGCAACTTGTTACACAGTAATAGATCCAGGTGGCCCTCAGAGTTTTCAGGCATGAAAGTGAAATAATTAAACCTGATCAACAATTGTGTTGATTGGCAGTGAGGGGCCTCTGTAGGAAGCCCTGTGAGGAGTGATGGGAGTTTGAATGAGGCAGCAGGAGAGGGAACAGAAAGGAATGAACAAGAGATTCTGCAAGGTACAGTGGGTGGGACGTGGCTTCCAAGAGGCCAGACTGCCCATTCATCTGGTTACTCAGACCAACAGCCTTGAAGTTGTCATGGATTGCTCCTTTACTCACACCTACACTCAGTCCGCCAGTAAATTCCATCTTCACCTTTCCCTCCCTCCCAGATCATGCCACTTCCCTGCTCAAAACCCACCAATGACTTCTAACTGCCCTTACAACTAAATCCCAAGTCCTCCCTATGGTCTGCAAGACCCGATGCACCCTGGCCTCTGGCCATTCTCTGAGCTGTCTCACTGCCTGCCCTGCTCACGCAACCCAGCCAAACTGTCCCTTGCTAGCCCCTCTGTCTGGAATTCTCTTCCTGCAGAGGCTGTTTGCTCCACTTGCCCCTTTAGTCTTTTCAGAAAAGGATTCTGATGATTCTGATTCAGAAAAGGATGAGGAGGCATTTAAGCTGAGGTCCTGAAGAAAACCCCGGAACTGGCCATCTTGGATGGCTTAGGGAAACCGGCCTCATTCGTTCAGACTCACATCACCTGCAGCATGATCAGTAGTATTAGGTGGGGTGAAAGCCTTCCCAGATGATGCCAGGAATGTGGGGTCTGGTACCCAATAACCAGAGAGAATGGGGGACATTCTTCTTCGGGGTTATTGCACATGACAGCCCCTCCCACCTGTCACAGCCACTGTACCTGTCCCCTCCGCCAGTGGGCTTGATCCCCCAGCGAGGCTAAAGATGCTGTTTTCACCACTGCCTGTGCAGCCCAATGACAGAGGCACAGGGAGGTGGAGAGATTTGTCCCAGGCTTTCTTGTTCCCAGTTCAAATGCGCCTCATCATCTTGGGTCTTCAAAACAATGAGCACTGGACAAGAAAAACTAAATAAATCCTAATAAGAAAATAAGTGACATGTAAAAAGTCCTTTGTCTATTGCATAACTATTTTAGCTTAATGTGGTGTGGGTGTGAAGCAGTCAGTCATTAAGTTGACCTTAACTGGCCACCTACCAGCCATGAGGTCAGGCGCCGTGCTAAGCAGCAGCTGCTCGCTCTTCGTGCCCCGTACATGCCAGGACGGGGCATGGGGCTCAGTCTGCAGGGCCAGGTGTAATGGGCCAGGGGAAGGAGGGCTCTCTGGGCAGTATCCTGCAGCTAAGGAGAGCCACAGCCCCCAGGGGGCTCTCTGTCATCTGCCTGATGAAGTTTCTTCACAGCCCTTGGCCAAGTGGCTGTCCCCCTTCCACTCACTCGGGGCTCCCGGGAGGCCTCCCAATGGCCCTGGCAGTTAGCCCACCACAAGCATGGTGATGGTCTCTTGGCAGTGAGCAGGGCCATGATGGTGTGAACTGGCTCCATGGGGTAACCAGTGAGTCAACAGTGCGCTCCTCCCCCCAATCCTCTACCTCATCGTCCCCCTTATAGGCCACCCACAATGTCCTAGAAATGCCAGCTCTCCTATTTTCACTTTTTCCTTAAAGACAGAAGAAAAAAAGACACAGAATCGGAAAAGCAAAGGGGCCAGGTAGTGAGCAGGGAGGTGCCTTTGAGAGGAGTCCGACAAGGTGGGAGCAGAGGGTTTCAAGGACAGGGGACCTTCAGTTTGTGAGGGCAATGGGCCCCGCTCCAGTGGTGGCAGGAGTCCCTCGGACCCTGGGCAGACCTGGAAGGGGCTCTAAACACCATCTCACTCAACCTTGGTTTCAAGTCAACTGATGTTCAAAGAGGTTAGATGCATTGCCCGAGTTCGTAATTAAGCCAGATTTGTTCTGGCCTTAGAGAATGGAAGAGAATGTTGGAAAAATAGTTACCTTGGACAGAAAGCCTGCATTTTAAGGCACTCAACCATATAATGACACCTAATCATTTACCTACGATGGGTCTCTGCCTGGTTTCCTCTAGGCTAGCCTAAGCTCCTCAAGGGCGGGTGTTTCTGAGAGTCTCTTGTGTCATGGACACCCAGGAAGTCCTGGCTCAAATTGACAAACAGGAAAAAACAACAGCAGGTAAGACCGAAGTAATGAACAGAATAAATGATAAGCAAAGAGATACCCTCTAAGTTGCCCACAGCTCACTCCTGCTGAGAAGTCGAAGCCAAAATTCAAAGGCAGTGCAGTCCAGTGGAAAAGCACAGCATCATAAATAATTATAGGCACATTACTGATGATAGCAAGAATGTACAGTGCATGGCACTCTATTTTGTCACAGAGCCTTGTCACTGTGGTCAAGGACTGCTGGCTGGGGCAGGTCAAGGCCACACTTACAGTCCCCAATCCTGAAAACCACACAGTGAGAGGAGTTGCGAAGAGAGGAGTGCTCTTTCTTACCTCAAACCCAGGCAGCGCCCGATAAATTCAATTTCCACACCTGCCTGGAATGAAAAATGGCATATTTCAGTGCCTGCCTCGTGTTTATCGGACTCTCCAGGGGACGTGAGAAGTTTGGGAAAAAAGCATGCTCTAAAACTATCATTGATTTTTCTAAAGTCACTATTTCATTTATTTTGAAATTTCAAAAAGCATCAAGAGAGGGCACGAGATTTTTTTAATGCTCATCAGAAGGCGGTCCAGGTTTGAAAGACTGAGAAATCCCAAATGTGTCTGCTTCTGCCGGGGGCACCCTCCCCACTCCCATGTGTCCTCACAAAGAACGCAGAAGGGGGTGAGTCGGGCTCTCCCGGATCCTCACCATTCTCCTTCTGACGGAGACAAATAGCCCTCCAGCTGTGTTCTGGAATCACTTTCATCCTCCTCAGTTTATCTGATTGGGCGGGTGTAACGTCTCCGGGAGCCGGGCGGGAGCCGGGCGGGAGCCGGGCAGGAGCCTAACTCAATTCAACAAATACTCATTGAAGCCTGCAGTGAGCGAGGCCCAGTGCTCAACAGTCGAAGACACTGGCCCTTCAGGGTTCAACGACCCCTAACCGAGGGCCTGGAAGCGGAGCTAGGGAGGCCCAGAGAGGGAAAGGAGTTGCTCTCTGTCACCCAGTCAATGTTAGAGTCAGGACTCGAACCTAGGCCCCCCAAATCTTCACAATCCAGTGTTCCATCACCACAGCACATAGCCCCTTCAGTTGTCCCCTGCCCTAGAGAAGGAGAGACAAGGGAGGGGACTGACACAGATTGGGCACATGGGTCTGCCCGCAGCGTACTAGGCCACTTAGTAGGGACGGTTTATAACCGTGGTCTTCAGCACTTCTTTACTTGGCGCGGCACTTTCCTGTCTGTGTCATTTCACACCCACCGTCCAAGCACTGTGAGTCTCCGAGGCCCTCGATGTCTGGCTCTTTCATCTGTAAACGGCCATAAGCACACGAGCTGCCCAGGGGTGCGGTGAGGATCGGGGACAGCGGAGTCGTGCCACACCCACCTCCCGCTATACATCACAGGATGGCTCCCTGCCTTTATTTTGCATCCAAATCACAGAGATGTGATGAACCACTGCTGGCCTGTGACATCCACTCCCAACTGATGGCCCTTCCCCAGTCCTGCTATGGAACCAGCCTGCAATGTTTTTTTGAGAGTGAATTGGAATGTTTGATTTTCTGAGTGACACTAGGCTGTGAATGACATTCAGCCTATTCTGAGCTCTGTTTAAAGTATAACCCGTCCTCCATGGAAGAATCAGGCAATTGTGGGTCAGAACGTAAAGGGACATTCACAGTAATCCCCTGGTTACAAATGAGGTAGCTGAAGCAAACACCACCACCACCACCAACAGGGACCGAGAGACAACCCAGGGCAGTGAAAGACTGCAGTTCACACTCCCAGATCTACTTTTCCCCAAATCCATTGCGTCCAAACTCAGATTTTATCCATGAGGTTTGCTTGACCATGAGGTCTGTCTCAGGCACTTGGCAGTTGCTTTTAGGGTTGGGAGTTCCTACGGGGTCACCAGAATCATCTCATGATCGAGTCTCCGATGGACACGGCCATTTAGGCTCTGACGCCAAGCCGACTGCTCTCAGGCCATTTCTCCCCTGTGCACCAGCGTCCACCTGTTCCGGACACTCACACAGGGCGTCCTATTCCAGGCAATCATGCCACAGCTGCAAGTCTCCTTGGGAAAATTGGTAAACTCTATATGGGAAGTTTCTACACATGGGAAACGTCTAGTCACTAAAATGTCAATCTTTAACTTTCAAAACTCATTCACCACCCCACTGATATCAGAACGATACCAAGCCTGTGGGTTTGGAGTTCCTATCCTTTCGTTAACCAACCTTCCTCATGATTCTTTCCAGGTCCATTGGGTGGGTCTTCAGCGTAGTTCACTGCAAACAGGAAGTTTACAGACATCAGAAAAGTGTTCTCACTTCACTGTCTTCTCAGAATATGCACGAGGGAGATCAGATGGCCAAAGGCAGCTGGCAAGACAGTGGCAAGAGCTCTGGCCATGGGGTCCGGCCATAGGGCTCTAGTCCCAGCCTTGCCACCTTGCTGTGTGACCTTGGGTATGTTACTTCTCTCTGGGCCTCAGGGTCGTAGTTTGTAGAATAACCTGCTTCTTGGGGATGAAGTCTAGGGGGCCTGCGTGCTTGGCGCTCATGATTCCAGGGGTCCCTGAGAGCCTGGACTCAGGAACCAGAGAGATCTTGGGCAAGCCACTCAACCCTAAGTAACACGGAAGTGGTAATAATAAAATGCATACATGTTTCGGTTTTGTGAGGAGTAAATGAACTGATACATACATGTGAAGGGCTTGGAACAATGCCTGGTATGCCGTAAGCACTCACTAAGTACTAGCTCCGACTTCTGTTACCTCCACAAGGGTTGTATCTATCCATCTTTGTGTCCCCGGCCACCACCACTACCCCCCTCCCCCGCTTCCCCACCATGTGGGACCTGGCAGGCTCTGGCTGAATGGAAGTTTGAATTAAAATAATGAGTGAAGAAATATCCAAACCGAATATATGAGAGGGAAGCGGAGGCTCAAGGGGGTAGGGACAAATATTTCTTCTGTCCTAGCCCTTTGAAGTGTCTTTGTTGCCGCAGGGATGGGGGTGCGATGTGAATACCTTCAGCCCCTCCCAGCCCCCCTTCTCCCTCCCCCACCCCATTTCTGGAGCCAGAGGAAATCCTGCCCCCCTATTCCTGGTCTGTGATGACCCTGCACAACCCCACCCCCAACTCGTCCCATCTCAATTGCCCCTCCGTCTTCTTTCATCCCATAGTTCATCTTCCAACTCAAGGGAAACAGTAGTCAAAAAAGAAACAGCCCTCCGCCGCCCCTCAGCCCCTGGCCAGTAATCTGAGCTGCAGAAGGAAAGGGGCAATTATGGTTTGGGGTTTCTCCTCCTCCTTTTCCAGCTCCTTGACTCACTTTTCATCTTTCTCCTGCCTTTTGAGAGCTCGGCATTCTAGGGGTGGCTGGAGGTGGGGGGCACAGCCAAGCCCCCCATTTCCTCCGGAGCAAGACTGGGGGGCGAATAGCAGCCCTTGGGGGGGCCCTGGTGCCCCTCTGCTAATCCACAGCCCGATGACTGCCAAGTGCCTAGCAGGCTCACCCCTCTCCCAGAAGGAAATTTATTAGCAGAGGCTTCGGGGAGGGCTGGGGTTACTGAGACTTCATTACTCTTACAAAATACACTATGGGACATTTACTAGTGTCCCGTGAAGTGTGGCCATAAATCAGGGGCTCTGCAGCGCTTGTCAGAAGAAATGAGGAAAGTGCGTTTGCTCGCACCCACCGTGGCCTTGCTATTGACCCCAACCCCAAAGCAAGGCCACGGGGCTTGATAAAGCCTCAGCGCTAGCAGCCCTCGGGGCAGCCTCCCCGCCCCACGGCTGGGCACAGGTTTGTCCCAGCTTGCACGGTCGGAACGAAAATGCCGTCCAGTTTCAAATCCACACATACCACGCATTGAATCTCTCCTGGAAATAATATTTCCTCTGCCAATTTTATTCTCCTGGCCCCAGGGACCTACAAAACTTCTGTGCAGCATGATCCTGTTTCTAATATATATATACATATATATGTATATATATGAAGGAAATACACTCAAAAGTTAACAACGATTCTCTCTGGGCACAACAATTATGGATTATTTTTATTAACTTCTTCATACTTTCCCAGATTTTCCACACTTTAAAAAAAATAAATATGGGTGATGTTTATAATCAGAAAAATGTTACTTTTTTTAAAAAAAAGAAATTCAAGACTCAGTCCCAGAGGAAATATGCCGATGTTCCTGTTATTTATAAAAATGTAAAACTAGGGCGCCTGGGTGGCTCAGTTGGTTAAGCGACTGCCTTCGTCTCAGGTCATGATCCTGGAGTCCCGGGATCGAGTCCCGCATCGGGCTCCCTGCTCAGCGGGGGGTCTGCTTCTCCCTCTGCCCTCTTCCCTCTCGTGCTCTCTGTCTCTCATTCTCTCTCTCTCAAATAAATAAATAAAATCTTTAAAAAAAAATGTAAAACTATAAACAACCTCAGTATATAATAATTATTCCACATTCCAGGACAGAATATCACACAGCCACTTAAAATACTGGCTTTGAAGAGGCGAGGGGAAATGCTTATGATTTAATGCTTAGAGGGAAAAAAAAAAAGGGCAAAAAACCCAGGTCATTTTATATGCATATGCTGACTTGTAGTATATAAAAAATTATACATACCAAAAATGCCTAGAAGAAATATTATTATTGTATTAAGTTGTGGGCTTCTGGAATATTTTCTTTTGCTCTTCTCTGTTTTCCAAATCTTGGGTAATGCGGTTATAGTTCTATTGTAAGTTTTAAGTGTTTGAAAGGAGAAAAAAATGCAAGCCAGGCTGGGGGTTCCTGCTCCCTCCCCTCCCCGCCGTGGCCCAGTTACCACACACGTGTTCTCGCCCCACATTAAAACATGAAGCCTGGGGTGCTGTGGTGGGTTCAGTTCCGTTGGGACAATCTGGAACAATCAGCTCCACCAATGAACTTTTTATGGAGTTTCTGACTTTGAAGCGAAGTAATGAGACTTGGCCCCTGACCAGGCCTTGAAATGTTCAAAGTAGCCCTCCCCCCACAACCCATCAATTAGCTAATCCGAGGCATCCGAAGTAGGTAGGCGGGCAGGCGGGCATCAAGGCCCTGGTTTCTAGAAGAGAACGGGAGAGGTAGGTGCCCCTGTCTGAGGCCCAGCTGGGAGTGTGAGGGACCCCTCTAGCCTCCAGCCAGACCCAGGGGGTGGGGATCCTTCTGGAGAAACACCCTCCCCCAGCTCAGCAGCCTGAGCACACAGGTCCCTTCCTTCTGTCTTACATTGAGGGGCACTCCAGAAAGAGAGATTGGGTGGAGGGCTCTAAGCTGATCTCTGTGGGGCAGAGGAATGATTCATCTGGAAATGAGAGGTCTGTTTGAAGTAAACAGGCTGGTCTCGAGCACCCCCTGGCTGACCAGGATGTCCACTGCTACAAACCACCACCCCACGCCTCAGCACAGGCAAGAAGTACCACTGGTCTCTCTTCAACAAAAAGTCCCTGGGAATTTTCTAGATGCTGGGTAAAAAGGTACGATCCCTCACTCCCTCTGTCCCTCCCTTTATTTATTTTAAAAATAAATCAACCTTCCTCATGAAGGGATCCCTCAATCCCAGGAGAGGGGTGCGCCTTGCAAGGTTTGACTTGGGTTGGGGGTTGAGGGGGCGGTTGGTAGGCTCCCTGCCCTGCCTTTATTTTTTTTTTAATTTTTTATTGTTATGTTAATCACCATACATTACATCATTAGTTTTAGAAGTAGTGTTCCATGATTCATTGTTTGTGCATAACACCCAGTGCTCCATGCAGAATGTGCCCTCCTCAATACCCACCACCAGGCTAACCCATCCTCCCACCCCCTCCCCTCTAGAACCCTCAGTTTGTTTTTCAGAGCCCATCGTCTCTCATGGTTCGTCTCCCCCTCCGATTTCCTCCCCTTCATTCTTCCCCTCCTGCTATCTTCTTCTTCTTTTTTTTTTAATATATATTGTATTATTTGTTTCAGAGGTACAGATCTGTTGAATCACAGATCTGCCTTTATTTTTGATAAGAAGTCACTCTCTCCCGATGTGGTGGGGTGGGGGCAGGTGAACCTCTGGCCTACCTCTGATCATCACCCTTCACTCCACATTTTGAATGGGTCTCACAGCATTTGGAATTTCAGTGGCCTTTGGTTTTGATTTTTAATAAGGGTTGGGGGGCGGGGGGGTGGGCAGGACCTTTGCCTTAAAGCAGTGAGTTCTCTTGGCAGCTCTAGAGAGCCTGGCAATGTTGAGACCTTTCCTGGAAGGGCTAAGAAGATGAGCTGGTTGGTTGTGGTGTGTTTAGAAGTTTAAAACGGCAAAAAGAGAGATGGTTTGTGGGAGGGGGACTTGGGCCTGGAAAGTGAAGGGGGTGGGGGGGACAAGACCTCCAGATCTGCTCTCCTCTCTACTGTAAATTACAAGCCTACTTTTTTAAATTTCCTTTCCCAGAACAATGTTATTCATTCAATTCCAAAGTAAACATTGGGCTTAGATACTCAACAGTTTGGGAGAACAAACTGTCCTCGTTGTTAGGGTCTTTACCTGTCAGGGGACTGATTAAACCCATATATCTTCATGGCAGCCATCAGCAGCCCCAGTGGGCTGTGAGGAAGAACCAGGCACCAGCCCGCCTGTCCCCACACAGGTTAGGGCAGTCCCCCCACCCCGGTGCCAGCCCTGAGCTTGGGGCTTTCCCCTCTCTCCCAGGGCTGGTTACCCTAGGGTGTCCGATCGGGACTCCAGCCTGACCCCAAGACCCCAGACACTTACTCTGAGGTAAGGGGGCAGAGGAGAGGAAATGCTGAGGCCTGGAGGGTACCAGGGAAGGGGGAGGGGAAGGTGGCGCTTGAACAGCCTTCAAAGTGATAGATGCTTGTAGTACAGAGGAGTTGATTTGGGGAGAAGCACAAGCCGTGGGTAGTAAATCATGCAATCCGATGTTGGTGCTAAGAATATGGAAGCCCATTTCCTTTCTCCTAGGGGAAGGCCGCTTAATTAAGAGATCTCTGGGTACTCAACTTTCCTCATAAATTTTAGAGAGCTGTAAAACTCAGAGTGTGTGTGTGTGTGTGTGTGTGTTTGTGTAGGTCTACGTGCACCCGCAGGGTGGGCAAAGAAGAGCACATTCGGAGCTCTGTTCAGAGTGGCACTCACACTTCAGCTCTTTTGTTCTTTGGGCTCCTGCTCAATCTTTTGTGCCTCAGTTTCCCCACATAGGGAATGGCAGTAACAGGTTGCTGCTCACATCCCCGCTTAAAGTGAACATCAAGAAACTGAAATTGGAAAGCACGAGATGAAATGTTGAGTGAGTGGAGGGGGGCCGGGGCTCCCACAGGGGGAGGTGGGAAGGGGGGTTGGGGCCTGTGTTGGGTGGGGGTGGATGCCGAGCCCAGCCCTCGGCCCTAGATGACAGTTGCAGATGTGGGGAGCAATGCTTCTCAGCCCTCACCCCAGGGATGGCGTAGTCGTTCTGCTGAGCCGTCCTCAGAAACCTCTGGCTGGAATCTTAAGTTTCCGGTGCTCCTCTAAGGAATATTTAATTTCCAAAGTGCAGTCTGTTTCTCTTCCCGAAGAACTCGTTTCCCCTCCTGGCTTATCTGATTGTGGGTATCTCAGGGAGCAACCTGTCACCTAACATTTTCCGCAAAGTGAACATTAGCAGTTGGGGGGCCGCGATGGGGGCCCCTGAGGAGCCAGAGATGATGGCCCGGGGCAGGAAGAAACACAAGCAAGATACAGAAGGCCAAGGACGGAAAGAAAAAGCCATCTACCCTAGAACGGCCCGAGCTAAGTCAAATTTTCACTCACATGGAAAGAAAATGCTCTCGCATGCTGTTCCCTCCATAGCTCACTTCATCTCTCATTACCTTGGGTCGCACTGTGTCCCAGAGAACGGACAGGTAAGGCCACGGGCCTGCCCCAAGTTGCTGAGGGAGAGCTCAGCCGAGGAGAGGAAAAGCGGCCCGTGGTAGGTCACGCTGCCAGAAATGGGTAAATCCAGTCCCCCGACCCACTTCTGCCAGGCTCTCCTCACATGCTGGCTCAGCTGGTGTTGGCACAGCACGTAGTTAAGCTTACAAGGTTTAGGTGATGTGCTTTTTTTTGTTGTTTTTTGTTTTTGTTTTTCATTTCAGGGCTGCTCGTTAATGGTACTGCAAGACAGCTGGGGACAAATGTATGGAAGTTGCTCTGAGCCCTGTGGCTCAATGCCCTTGACGTAGGACCGATCCGAGGTGCTGTCTGGGATGGCTTGGGCACACTCCTGACTCACAGCCAACCTGCTTGAGTTCTTTTAAGCCCCAGATTCCACTGGGTGGGTAGCGCTGGTGAGGACCGAATCAGGCAATGACCTGTGCACATGCCAGCCGTGAAGGGGTCTCCCATGACACGTTAGTTACACTCTTCCAGAAAACAGGAACATGTGTTTGAGCTAAAGAGCTGGCATTCGGCAGCCCTACGCTGAGCTGTGCTTGAGGAAACAAGATTAAATGCTGGGAACTGGTTTGTTCATGGGCTCCCTCCTTCAAAGATGATGATGCCAAGGACCAGGGAATGGGGATAAGAACACAGAAGTGAGGTCTGATGCTACAGGATGAGAGCTGAGAACTCCAGAACATTCCAGCTCTGCTTAGCTCCATGGTTCCATGACATTCCCGTTGAAATGTTCTCTCTCTCTCTCTTTTTTTTTTTTTTGCTTATTTGTTTTTTTCTACAGTAAATATTCATCACTTGTATAATGCATGAAATAAAAAAAATGTTTTTAAAAGAAGATCCACATATAAGACACAAAAGACACCGATTTCTCTTCCTTTCCTTGCTGTCAGGTACATTATAAGGTAGGGTGAAGTTATGAACATGTCATGAAGACAATCCTTTTGGAAGCGTCGCTGTCACATGGTTCAGCTAACAGACGCGTGGCGTGCTGACCAGCTCGAAGGTGTCAGGCGCCACGCCATCTCGTGGTGACACAGAAGATGAAATCGCTCTCTCTGACCAGCACCACACAGCTGAAAACAGAGCCACATATATTCTCACACCCGCTACCTGTAGAACGTGTGGAAGACCCGGAGACCCACCAAGCCACAGACTCGAGGCCTCAGGGTCAGACAGGACATGAAGGAAGTCCCTGGCCCTGGCCATTAGGCTGCGGCAAGAAGGCCCAGAGACCCAGGAAAGTCCAGGGCATCCTTCCTAAAGGGAGCCACCTCTACTCAGCTCCAGACGGTCGTTCCGCCTGGGAATGTGGACATAAGGTTGGCATGGCTTCCACTTGTTTGTGAAAAGCTGAAAACCTGTCTTTTTATGTGAAATCCCCAGATTTTCAAGAACAGCGTTTCAATTTGAAACTCTTGGTAGAGAGGGACCCTAAAATAACTCAGTAACTAAATATCCACTCACACAATCTTGCGAAATGCATAATATGGCTACCCCAATTCTATGCTGAGGAAATTGAGGCCCAGAAAGAGTAAATAATGGGCCTAAGGCGACACAGTTAGAAGTGGGTCGGGGGGAGAGCCTGGCACAGGAGGACTTAAGGGAGGGACTGTAGGCCCCTGTGTTGAATCAAAGGAGACAGGGCCCATTTTTCTACCATAACAGTAAATGGGCCCCAAATTAAGCCAATACCCAGTTCTTATTGCTTCTGCAAGGAATTAATAAACCATGACATCTTCTGAAAGGGGGGAAGGTCAGCTGCTCAGAGAGATGTCAGAAAGCCCTTTACAGGGCTGGAGTGGTTCTGCCTTAGCGAGTAAAATGATTATGCCACAAACACGCAGAGAGGGAAAAGCAGCAGGGATTGCCAACGCCCGTGCCCGCTCCTGGCTCGGCTCAGAAGTGTGCCCACCGCTGGGAGACAAGGCCCTGCAGTAGCCGGCTCTCAGGCAGCAATGGCTGTGGCCTCTCAGAGAACACTCTGGAATATTTTAGGTTTATATTTTGCAGATGGCATGCCAAGTCATTCCCTCATTCTGCCTATTAGATGGTTAGTTTCCTTTTCCTAGTTAAAGGATTAACTAGAATTATCAGTAATCATGAACTTCCCCCAAGGACAGGTCAAAGGAAATTAATGGAAACTGCAGCAATAGGGACATGGGTTAGCTCCGCAAGAGGAATTCCTGACTGGGAGAATTACCCTGGCGTGGGTAACTAGAGAGTGGAATTAGAACCCATCATGGAATCCAGGCAAAGCTGAAAATCCCTTCAGGCTCTGGCTCAGAGAGGAGGTTACAGCAAACAAGAAGGAGAGGGAAGGCTGGTTAAATACTTTACTGTGGAAAGTTCTAGAAACTCAAAGCTGAAGGGGGACCTTTGAAAGATTCCGGCCTGACCCTTTAATTCACAGAGGAGAAAACTGGTCCAGAGTTGGACAGGGACTCGGTAAGGATCACACAGCTAAGTAACAGCAAAGCTGGAGCTCAAGGCCCCAGTCCAGCCACCACTTCCCCCCTTGAGCTCGTGAGGTTCACTAGAGATGAGATTGCAGACTTCTCAGGTTCTCAGTTTGTCATTCTCTAAAATGGAGCATCAGACTTAGCATGTCATCATGCAATATCTGTGTACATGTCTATGCCCTCTCTAGACTCTGGGTGAATGCCTCAAGGCTGGGGACCATGACTTCCTCATCTAAAAAGATGAGGTCACTGTGTGCCCTCCACATGGCCTTACACAGGGTGGGCCCTCAGTAACTGGGGCGGAACTGGGTGAACAGTCAACTTGGAGGGTCCTGAGGCTTAGTTCCTGTGTGTGCAATCTCTGTGAAGTACTGGACAAGATGTCCTTGTGCAAGACAGTGTCATTATCGCAATTGGAGCAGATAAGAGACCTGGCTTCCTGGGAACTACATCAAATATGGTAAATGCTATTCGTTAAATCTAGGTGATGTGCATAGAGGCATTCATTACACTATTCATTATGTTCAAAAGTATTCATTACACTGTTCTGATAGTTGGGCCATTTTCATAAAAAAAAAAAAACAGTCAAAAAAATTTAATAGGAATCAAAAGCTTATTCCTTAAAGACACGCACTCATGAAGCTTGATTCTAGAAAATAGCCATGCCGTTCATTCAGCAGATGTCTATTGTTGCTAATGGAATGTTCCAGATTCTTTGATGGCACAAAAGTCAAATAGACTTAGCTCCTGTCCTCAAGGAACCTGAGGGGAAATGATACCTGGGTGACAGTGCCACAAAACAAGGTGGATGTGACGGCAGGGGAGACGTGTGGACAGCTGGCTCAGCCAACGTACAGCCGTTGAGCCCAACTCCTGACCAGCAGAGCCAACATTAACCCACTGCACACCCACAGTCACACCCCAGGCACAGCTGGAGGCAACCAAAGGCTGGCTAATGACCAAGGTCCCCCCTGAGGAGAGCTTGGGATGCCTCACCTCCAGCCCTCCTCATTTCCTGCTATGGAATATTTGCATACAGGACCCATGAGGTTTAATTGAAACAGAGAGGAAAATGGGGCCCTGAAAGGGCATTCCGGGGCATGCCCGCATGGAAGGGAGAGTTCAGGGTCACTGCTGTGGGGACTTGTTTTGGAATGGGGAGAGGGGCAGTGTTTATGGGCTGAGGATATGGTTAAGAATGCCACTGCGAGCAGCAGGGCATCCCAAGCCCAGGGTCATGGCTGATGGCATAGTTGTAAGCTCTAGGCTACAGAGCTTGGAAAAGCACCATATTTAGAGTCAGATAGCACTGGATTCAAATGTGAGTACCACTTAGTGACAGTGTCCAGCAAGTTGCTTGGCCTCACTTTTCCCATCTGTAAAATGGGATCAAATGAGTATCTACCTCACAGGGCTCGGGCATACGGCGGCCTAACACAGCCTGGCATACAGTGTGTGCTCAGTAAACGCTTCCTTACTCACCCACTCCTGTCCCCTTGCAAGACAAGGTCATCTACACAAAGGAGTGTGAGCATATGCCCAGTTTCTTATGGCTCAGAGTAGATACACAAATCATCTTCTATAGGTTTTCACTTTGAGTCCTGTGTGTTAACAACCATTTCTCCTGTGGAGGCACAGTCTTGGGCAAACACTCAGGGAGGTCAGTGGGTGATGATACCTCCTGAGTTAGTTTGGGTTCCCTAAGAGGCCGACCCAGAGCAAGGTTCAAGTGTGAAGAGTTTATTTGGGAGGTGATCCCGGTAAACACTGGTGAGGGAGTGAGGAAGTGAGACAGAAGGGAATAAAGCCAATGAAGGGAGTGTGAATGTACATGTTACTACCGGGGGCAACTGGTAACAGCTTTCAATCCCACAAGGAAATTTGGAGAGGCTGTAGAACACACCTCGATCACCCACCTTAGGAGGGAGGGAGCTGGGGTATTTATCCTATCATTGGCTAAGGGATGTTCCTGGGCATGTGACCTCCTGGGAATTTTCCATCTGCTGTGCAGGCAGGCTAAGAAAAAGCCTTCAGGCCCTCAGGAGCAGGTGCTTGTAGAAGAAAGTGGTAGCATATTCTTGGTGCTGACTGAAGTGAGGACCAAAGAGTATGAATGGGGTACTTCCAGCGCGCTATATCCCCTTACATGGGATTCCTTCTCATCACATAGAGCGTGGGTTTCTGACGGCTTTGGGTTTCTATTTACATGAAGTCCCTACCTACCTTTCCTCGTAGCGTTCTAAAATCTCCCAGCTTCCAATGAGTATGTAGTATAACCTACTGAGACATGCATAATATATACTCAGATGGCAAAATCTCTTAGGGCAGTAATTATATCTACTTATATTTCTTTTACTGTGACTTCTAGCTAGTGATGTGCCCTCTCTGGCCTTGGCTTCTTTTTTTTTTTTTTTTTTTTTAATGAGAATGAGAGAGAGAGAGCATGAGAGGGGGGAGGGTCAGAGGGAGAAGCAGACCCCCCGCCGAGCAGGGAGCCCGATGCGGGACTCGATCCCGGGACTCCAGGATCATGACCTGAGCCGAAGGCAGTCGCTCAACCAACTGAGCCACCCAGGCGCCCTGGCCTTGGCTTCTTTATCTATAATATCAAGAGGGTTGTTACGACAGCCTCCGAGTTCCCTACTCTGATTTTTATGCTGCCCACTTCCATCGCAAGCCCCTGGAGCCATGTAGAGCACCTGGCAGGCATTTCCAGAAGTTGGTGGACTAAACAGACACAAGCTGCTCCAAGTCAGAGGCTCCATCCACTCCTCCAACTGGTGGAGCGGGAGACTCAGCCGTCCTGCCGAGAGTTGGCAAGGACCAGCGGGCAAGAGGGCAGCCAGCGGAAGCTGAACAGAGGAGAGCTGAATTCTGGGAAAGGAAGCTGACGGCAGAAATGGCAAAGTCCGATCTGTGTGAACAGGACCCCCAGAGGTCACAAAATCCACCCCACTTAAGACTGCAGATGACAACACAGGCTACTTTGAAAGAACTGGACAACCCCCGGCCCTCCCACAATAAACCACCAACCACGCTGTCCTGAAAAGTCAGAGACAGAGACACAGGGAGAGCAAGTAATTGTTCTATAGTTTTAAGCCCCAATATCCAAGCCCCAGTAGCTGGGCCCTCAGGTGACACTGGGAATAAATAGGTTTCGGCCCTGACCCTCCGGGAACTAACTTCTGCCCTCCCCGCGCTGGGCCAGAAGTTGCCCAGAGCCCCAACCACTCAGTCTCCTTCTTCTGGCTCCAGACTCACTGGACATGGTGAACAGCTGTTTGCTATTCTGAGTGGAAGAGCCTTTTATATACTTGATGACATATTAAATCATATCTTAATGATGATGGGGGAAGACTTCTTGTTACAGCTACTGCGTGGATAAAAAGTGATGGGCCATATGGTATTGGTGTTAATTTCATCTGGGTTATGGCCGGACAGGTGCACAGAAGAAACTGGATGAGTAGAATAGTTGTGAGTTTAACACTTCGCCTTCAGGCGGAAAGACTGTTAAAAAGTACATTGCTTTAAAAGAGTAAAACACTAGCAGCAGTCTAGTTCTCGGTGATGGAAAGATGGGTGGGTTTTATGTCTGTGTATTTTCTAGATTATCTACCATGAACGTGAATAACTTTTACAACCAGGAAAAAAAATAAAGGAGGTATGTTTCAAACATATGTGGGGTTTTTTTTTTAAGCAGGCTGTAAGTGTGTACCCACAGAGACTTTAAATCAGGGCTGTTTTTGAGATGGTGGTGGGGCAGAAGAAGCAGAGGCTAAGAGAGAGAAGGTAACAGATTTCCCCAGCCAGTGCCTAACACATAGTAGGCAGGCAACAATGAACTGGGGAAATGCTACTAGTCCAGTGTGTCTTAATCGCAAACAGCTTCCCTTTACCTCGAGAAAACAGCAGTTGGCAGGTAGACACAGCATCTCCTAAGGAAACTTTAGATGAAGTAGCGTGTGTTTGAGCTCTAATTATTCTTACTACTGAGTTAAAAACTATCTTTGGCTTTTGGAGTGTGATTGGGGTCTAAAAGGGATACCCGCTTTTGCAAGGGATAGAAGGAATTCCCCAGACATGCACGTACTCACCAAAACACATGTATTCTGGAGAAATGTCGATAATAAACTATTAAATGAAAAAGCAAGCTATAAAATACTACGTACACTACAACCACATCTATGAAAACACTATGCATAGATACAAGAGCTGGAAAAAAATCAAAATAGTTGTGTTGGGGTAGCTTTTTACAAAGTTCTTAATGTAACTGTTGGCCATTCAGGGTTTTTATCCAATATTTTATTATGAAAATTTTCAAACAGTACAGCAAATTGAGAGAATTTCAGGGTAACCCCCTATTTACTCACCACACTGATTCTGTCTTTAATGCTGCTGAGTTTCTAAACTATTTTAGAGTGTTTTAAACTTTTCTATTATGTCATATTTGGCATTTGCATTAACATGTATAAATTATAAAGTTTAATTATAAACTGCACACCGGTGAACTCCTCACCCAACTTACACACCAGAACATCACTTTCACACGTGCATCTCCCTGTGTGCTCTATCCCGTTCCCAACCCATTTGCTCCCTCCAGAAGCAGCCACATTCTGAACTGTGTGTTGATCATTATCCTCCTCACCTATCACACGGCTTTTGTGTGTGTCTGCATGCGCCAGGGCCGGCTAAGTCACGCTGCGGTAACAAAGAAGCCTAAAATCTCAGCTGCTTAGCACGTCATCGGAGGTTTGCTTCCTGCTCAAGCAAAACCTACTGCAGGTCCCACTGGCTCTCCAGGACACCTGTCCTGCGTGTGGCAACTCCAGTCCAAGATGCTTTGACTTTTAGGGGTAGCACCATCCAGATATGAGGCCTCCCCCAAATCACGTCCACAGCAATGAAATGCTTCAGCCCAAGAGTGGCACATGCCCATTTCAGTCCTCTGCAGCCTGCTTTCTTCATTCACTGCCATGTCTCTATGATTTCTCCACGCTGTTAGAGGCAACTGGGTTTTCATTCATTTTCACGATTGTGTAATCCTCCATCGTGTGAATGGTATAGCTCAATGTTTTGTCCATTTTCCTATTGAGCGACATTGGCATTTCCAGTCTTGTGATTACTAACAGTACCGCCAGGTACGGGCTTCCCAGGGCACATGCTCAGGAGTTACTCTGGGGCACAGATTGTTGCGGGAGGGCAGGGGAGGTTCTTACAGCTAAATTTTTTAAGAAGAGGGAAAAGAAAAAAAAAGGAGCAGAAGGTAGAAGGTGTTAGGTTGGCATTTTTCCATTTTGCAAAGGAAGATTGGGGACACGGGATTTTCTCTAAGATAATTTATTTATGGGGGGAGAGCAGAGGAAGAGGGACAAGCAGACTCCCCACTGAGTGCAGAGCCTGACGTGGGGCTCCATCTCAGGACCCTGAGATCATAACCTGAGCCAAAACCAAAAATCAGACGCTTAAGCGACTGAGCCACCCAGGCGCCCTGGGGACACAGGATTTAAAAAAAAAAAAAAAAAAAAGGAAAGCAAGCAGATGGCAGGGGGCAGAAAGTTCACAGCTTTTTATGCTCATCTTCAGCAAGGCACAGGTTGGACTGAGAAAGAAAAAGTCAGAGATTAAATCAACGTTTTGCACAAAACTGCAAATTTATGAAGAAGAAACAAATGATGAACCTAAACAGCTATTTCTCTCACAAAATTTGGAGTTTCTAAAATGGTGCTTCTCAATGTCAAGATGTCATCCTTTCAAGAGACAACCTGACATCTCAGAAGATTCCAATGCAAAGTTAATTTTCATTTGCTTCCTTTTTAAAAATAAATGACACACTGATCTTTTTTCCTTTTTTGCTGGAGGGAGGCATGCCTTGGAATCAAAGAAATAATGACAAGGTATTTCAACTCCCCAAAGATTGGTAATCACCAGCACATGGCCCTGGAAGGAAATAAATGGAACAGGGGAAGTAAGGCTATTCATGACAGATTTTGACATGAGCTAACCAGGAATAACGGTAATCACATAACTTATCCTACTGGTTTCCTAGGAGGGCCTCTCATGTTAGCTTTGACCATAAGCAAGGAACTATGGCTTTGATGAAATTCGTTTATTTACATTCAATTTGGGGGGATAATAGAGGGAATCTGGTAACCCACGTCTTGATAGATCAAGAAAGAAATTGAGAGATAGACCTAAACAGCTTTGGAGTAGATGGCCCATGAGCAAAATGGATAAAACCGTGGGAGAAGTCTGAGACCTGTCCCCCTTGGTTTTGTTGATAAGAAGAATGAGCTGGATCTTAGCTCTGACCTTAGAGGACCAGGACACATAGTTAGCCTCTGACCAAGGGCAGAGGAAGAGCATTGAGGGAACAGGGCTCCTTTCCATGGGAAGGTAAAGATGACCAGCTGCCCATGAATTAATAGGAGCCACAGCTTGTAATTCAGTGATCAAAGGATGAGGCTCTATCAAGTTGAAACAAAAGTAGATGCACTGTTTATTCTTGCTGTCACTAATGAGGCATTTCCAAGTGCCATCTACTATGACTTGTCTCCTTATTTCTCAGCAAGCCAGTAAGATGGGTAGAGTTATCACTCAGGCTTCTAGGTGGCCAGTGACAGAAACAAACTAGGGTGATTTCATCAAAAAAACAGTTTACCAAGAGGATATTGGACATCTCGGAGAATTACAGGGAATGTTCAGAAAACGGGCAAGAGCCAAGGGAAGCCAGGACCTGAGTTCAATCACGACCAGCTAATGTCATCGCGGAATGGACCACCGCAGCTATATCTGCTAAATCAACCTCCACCATCACTTATCGCTGTGTCTCTGCATCACGTGTCCCAGATTCAAACTCCTGGAGGGACAGGTGAGCTTAGTTGAGCCTGAGCCAGTGCGTGCCAGTGTCCTGGGCCAGCAGGTGGAGGTGGAGATTGGCAGCCCAACAGGGAGAGGCAAGAGTGCTTTAATTTAGGCTTTCTTACTTTGAAACAGTCCTACTTCCCACCAAGGCCCATATGGGAGGAAATTCCCCAGTTGTAGGAAGGACTTTCAGAGGCTGGTCAGAGGCAAAAAATTGGCAGTTGTCCCCGAAAGCAGGAGTTACTATGGTCCCCATCTATGGATGAAGTGTTCTGATACGTCTTGTCCTGGTGCATCGTGACTGGTGGTGACTCCTCACTATCCATACCTGTATTAGGCAGACTCTGACAAAGAAAGAGCTAAGATTCCCCACAATTAAAATGAGGCATTGTGCACAATGTAACAGCTAACATTTTATGGTGCTTTACAAAGTGCATTGACCCATTTGTTTCACTTAATCTTTACCCAAAAACTCCTTACACTGACCCTGATGGGTGCAGAGGGCAGGAGGGTATTCTTGTCATCCCATCTGGCACATTGAAACTGAGGCCAGGTCAACTCAATGGCTTCTCTGTGAGCAGAGGTTAAAAGGAGATATTCTGGCCACAGTCTTCATGCTGTGTCATGTGACTGCTTAAGTATTTGGTTGATTTTTGTTCGGTATAATGGGCCATTTAATGTTTTTAAAGGTTATTAAAGCAGGACTTTTTTGGGGGCGCCTGGGTGGCTCAGTTGGTTAAGCGACTGCCTTCGGCTCAGGTCATGATCCTGGAGTCCCGGGATCGAGTCCCGCATCGGGCTACCTGCTCAGCGGGGAGTCTGCTTCTCCCTCTCCCGCTCCCCGCTCTTGTGCTCTCTCTCTCTCAAATAAATAAATAAAATCTTTAAAAAAAATAAATAAATAAAGCAGGACTTTTTGAAAGCTAGTGGGCACAGGAATCACCTGGGGATCTTTTTAAAATGCAGATTCTAAGGGGCGACTGGGTGGCTCAGTCTGTTGGGCAACGGACTCTTGATTTCATGATCTCAGGATCCTGGGATGGAGCCCTGTGTCAGGCTCCATGCTCGGTGGAGAGTCTGTTTGAGATTCCCTCACTCTCTCCCTCCCTCTGCCCCTCCCCCCAGTCACATGTTCTCTCTCTCTCAAATAAATAAATTTTTCTAAAAAAATCAAATTCTGGTTCAGTAAGTCTGGAGTGAGGCTGGAATCCTCACTTCTAACCAGCTCCCAGGAGATGCTGATGCAGCTGGTCCAGGAACCACATTGTGAAAGCAAAGATTTAGAGTGTTAGTAATCAGTTTTAAGAGCACTACATGTTTTTAATCTGTATTACACAACTGCAAAATTTTAATCACTTGGTGAAAGATTGTTTGTGACACAGTTGAGAATTTTTATTTCTTCCATGTTCTGATCATTTGTAGTATCCCTTTATTAAGTTCAAAGAAGGAGTTTTGGGGGCACCTGGCTGGCTTAGTTTGTAGAACATGCGACTCTTGATCTCAGAGTTGTGGGTTCGAGCCCCACGTTGGGCGTAGAGATTACTTAAAAATAAAAAAATTTAAAAATCTTAAAAAAAAAAAAAAAGGAGGAGGTTTGAGGGAGTAATGTATTGCACAGATGAAGTAGTTGTTGACTTTGCTTTCTGCTCCAGAAGGTGACCCAACAGGGCAAGGAGGGAGAGAAAATGTAGCCCTACTGCTCATGGGAGCAGGCCTTTCAAGACAGTCTTATCTCAGCATGCGGCCCCAGAAATTCAGAAGCAACCCTCTCATTTCAAAAGTAAGCTCTCCTGAGAAGTTTATAAACACCCAATATCCTGCATGGAGAAACACAAATAGAAAAGAGGAAAAACAACACAAAAGAAATGAAAAACCTCCCCCGAGAGAAATGGCAGCCACACATCTCTGAGGGCCTGAGTCAAGCTTGAAGAAGCAGCTGGCCCTGTTGGGAGCAGGTCATGGAGAGCCCAGCGGAATGGAGGTAAGCGAAAGGCCGAGGACAGCTGAAGCAGAGCAAAAAACAATTGCAGGTTGGGGGGGGGGGGTAGGAAGGGGGTCTTAAAAACTACCATCTCCTCCTAAAAGCAAACAAAGACAAAGGGAGAAAGAAGCAAAGAGAAACCAGATGCAAGGTTGGCCCGAAAGCCCAGCGTCAGAGGCAGAGCCAGGGCAGCAGGTGGAGCAGATGAGGGGTTCAGGGGAGCAGAGCTGGGGAGCAAACACAGCACCTGTAGGGAAGGGTGGTCAGTGAGGCAGGTGGGTAGGAGCCAGCGCCAGACTGGTCACCAGCAAGTGAAGGGGAGCGGGCACCAACCAGCCCTCAACAGTGTTTAGGGCAATGATTAGAAAGAAGGCTATTTGGGGGTTTCCTTGGTCTCCCTGAGCCACCAGCTGAAGCTGCACACATGCTCATCTGTTCTGGAGCCTGAGACAGCAACACTGATTTCACCAAAACCCTTGCTTGGGCTTTGAAAAATAAGGAAAGAAAAGGGGTGCCTGCCTGGCTCAGTCGGTAGAGCATCCAACTCTTGATTCCAGGGTCTTAAGTTCAAGCCCCATGTTGGGTATGGGGCTTACTTTAAAAATAAAAATAAATAAGAAAAGAAAACACCCTTTGAAAGCTTCCACAAGTTGTTGCAGTTCTTTTTCAAAGTCCATATTTCTTTTCAAAAGGATGTTACTCAGCAGTTTGGTTTATGTTTTTCCTCTCTCCAACTAGATCACTTCATGTTCACACATCAAAGTGAGAAAACATTGGTGGGAGTATTTTTAAGTCTCTAAATTGTAGCCTTGGAGGGTGGGGAGCATGTGGGCTCTCCCTGGCCCCTACATTTCAGAAAGGTTCTCCTTCCCCTGCAAACTCCAGCCTCCTCCCCTAACCCCTTCCCTCCCCGTGAGCTACCCGCTCCCTGCACCCCCTGGAGTGTAGACCAGGCTCTCTGGATGGTCTAGAACTCAGTCCTAAAGAATCACTACTTTCCCTCTCTCCCTGGGCCTCTCTTCCTTCCTGCTCCCTATGCCCACTCTGGTCACCACTCATACCCATGCTCATGGTCACCCTAAGTAGGCAATGCTCTCGGCCCACCATCATGGCCCAGGTTCTCCAAGAAACTGCCCACCCTCCTCCCCGTAGGTGAGTCCCAGGAGCTTCTGACTTTGGGAAAGTCCAGATCTCACTTCACCTGAGTCACATGAGACTCACAAGTGTACCTGGACCCTGTGGTCTCAACGCTCTGCTTTGAAGAGTCTCACATCTATACTACTTGAATTGTTTGCTGTGAGCTTCTATATGCCTAGACCTACCATGGGCTCTCCAGGTAGGAGGCAGACATGGGGTGGGGCGTCTTTCTGTATGTGGCCCTCTGATATTTGGGCTTTTCATGACTGATCACTGAGGACTGGGGAGTGGGCACTGCAGAATTGATCTGATCTACAAGGATACTGTCAGGTGTGCCCTTGATATGCATTCTAGCTTTCCTTTTCCACAATCCCATCAGACAATAGAAGGGCATGGTCCTTAAAGGCACACATGCAGAAATGCGGCTGACCCATGTCCTCTCTATCTATCCAGCACCCACATCTTCCAGGAATCCTCCCATGACCCCGGTCCCTATGGATGTCTCCTTTCTATAAACCTCCAGAGCAGTGGCCAGCAAACTAAAGCTCATAGACCAAGCCTGGACTGCCATCTGTTCTTTTAAAGAAAGTTTTATTGTAACACAGCCATGCTTATTCATATACTTATTGCTTATGCTGCTTTTATGCTACAATGGTGGACTTGAGTAGCCACAGTAGAGACCATCTGGTCTGCAAAGACCAGGGTGTGTTCTATCTGGCCCTTTACGGGAAGGATTGCCCAAATCCTGCCATAGAGTATCTTTCTTTAAAATTTTACACTTCTTACTTTGTACTTTTCATCTCTTCAATCAACATTTGAGAACTCTGAGGAACAGGAACTGTGGACAAATGCTTTCCCCTTCAGGTAACAGAAATTCTCTCCCAGCTTTGCTTGAACAGTCTTGGCTTCTATTGTTTCACAAACAGGAAGTCCAGAGGTGGGGCAGGGCTCAGCCACAGAACCCATGTTCTTTGCACTTTTCTGCTCTGTCAGCAGCTGTGCTGGCTTCATCCTAATACCATTCCCCCACCTCTACCCCCAGTGGTCTTACAATGGCTGCCAACAGCACTC
>NC_138376.1:33388899-33425204 GCF_054177405.1 Leptonychotes weddellii | reverse complement strand
CCCCCCCCCATGCCCCAGCTAATTGGAATTCCAACCATTTAAGAGCATAGGAAAATACCTGATATCTCTACAAATGAGATGTTCAGTCTGCTTTAACACTTTGCTAACCGGCTCAGATTTTTTTTCCAGAGGTTGCTGAAATGCTATTTCATTCCTAGAGGAAAAAAAGAAAAGAAACACAAATAAATAAATAAAATAAAATAAAACCAATAATTCCTTCCAGAAAAGAGCCAAAAGGGCAACCCCACTGTCACTTTGCCCCATTGTATAATGACGTGAAGAAACAGGGGAAATGGCTTTCATTGAACAGGTGCCATGACTTGGACACGTGCCAGGAAAATCGTGGACAGCTGTGAGAACTCTGCCCACCCAGAGAAGGGCGAGGCCTTGACCAAGTGCTCCCCTCCAGGAACAGCAAGGACCCACAAATAGCAAGTCTGAGGTAAATCAATGGGCAGCCCTTGCAAGAATGTGTTACGTGGGTGCAAAACATCTACCTCCAGGCAGCCATGACCCATCTCACCACCTTTAAGGTGGGGGGCTGCCGCGACACAGGCCCAAGCAGAGCCATATTTCCTCCTTAACATCAGGTGGAATGGGCATGTGCAGGAAGAGGGGAGCAGAGCTGTGCTCTGGTTACATAGAGTAACACCATGTCAGCTGCCGGGCCGGGTGAGTCATAGGCTGGGAACCCGACAGTGGTCTTCTCACAGGGAAAGGGCATGGGCCTGCCACTGAGTCATTCCCCCTTCTCCCAGAGAAGCTGTATGTCTACCATCCCCAGTGAGGCCCCACTCCAGTGAGGGAGAAGTGAGCTATTAAATGTCACTTTGATATAAGGGCCTCTGTCTAGAAATCCAGTGTTGAATCATGGTGCGCTTGGCTCGAACAATATTGAGGGGGGCCGCCCGTGTCCCCTGGGTAGGTCAGCCCAGGTCTGGACCCCGATGCAATGATGACATTGCTGCTGACGTGAATCATAAGTGTGATTTATTTGTTCACGCTAAGTATTCCAGGCAGGAGTGGTTTGTGGGGTTGACAACCCACAAATTGCAAAGTGGGAAGTTTATGAGGCTGATTTATGGACAAAGTGAAGGGCCACTTCTCTACACAGAAAACAACCAAATGCCTCCTGAAGCAAGGTCTTATTCTTATCAGGCTGGGTGGCATCTCACAAAGTCGGACCCGCCCATAAAGAAAGGAGGCAGGAGGACACAGAGTCACTTAGACTCTTACTGGTGCACAGTGCTCACCATGATTCCCCCAACACTCACCAGTACCACAACTGAGTGTCCCCATCACTGCCTCCATTGCCTACTGTAGCCCTACCATCATGGCCTCTGTCACGCCCATTAGCACTCTCATCACCACCAGCATGGTCCTCACCTTCACCATGACCTTGCCACCACATTATCATTCTTACCGTCAGCCACTGCCGTGGTCAAAAACTCCTGCAGCCACTTCACAGCTGCCTTCATGATTCCCTCAGCTCTCCTGGGGGGTCATAAGTCATCTTATAGTCTCCAGTAAGACTGAGCTACGAATGGGCCATTCCAAAGAGACAAAGCCTACAAGGAGCAAACACACTTTTTTCAGCATCGTCGCTTCGTGGGTTCACACGCCTTCACAGGTTTCCCCACCCATTCACCATGTTAAGAATCCTGTGGTCACACAAATCATATTCTTTTTATTTCATTCATGTCAATAGAGGCTCCAGGAAACAAAGGTGTACACCCTCAGTGGGCTTCCCATGTTGCTAAGTGTTTTATTCGCTCTGGGCCCTTTGACTCCCCCTGGGTTACACATTCCTGGTCTTCTGGGGCACCAGCTCCTGGCTACTAGCCTGGATCATTAACTCCGTAAAGCCTAATAGTGTCATCAATATATAGAAAGTCTGAGTTGGGACTCAGTCTGAGTTGGGACTCCCCCTCCTTAGGGGATTGCTAAAGTTACACCAAACTACCCGCGTTCATTAACACAAATGTCACCACCAGAACCATGACCACTAACCTCATCTTTACCGTCGTCAGCATCGTTGACTTCACCTGACCACTAGCATCAGGAGGCCAGGTTAAGTATGAAGTTGTGCAATGCATTCTGCTAGGTACTGAGTAGAGAAATGCAGAATCCTAGTTTCTAGAAGAACAGTCCCCAAGGAGTACTCTTCAGAAAACAAGTCTCAGGGAATACACCATGTATAAGAAGAAGAAAGTTCCACTGCCAGTTGAATTTAGGAAATGCGGCATGCCCAATGTCCTTTAGCATACTGAAGGCCCTGAGATGACCTGCAAGAGAGCAATCTGTGTAAGGTTGTGGGACCCAATGTTCTCAGGAATATTTTACCACTAAATCATTGTTCCCCCTAACCTCTATTAACATCACAATGAACCCATGTTCCACAGAACACACTCTGAGAAGCACAGCTCTAAAAGCTTAAAATTGGGGCGCCTGGGTGGCTCAGCTGGTTAAGCGACTGCCTTCGGCTCAGGTCATGATCCTTCAGTCCCGGGATCGAGTCCCGCATCGGGCTCCCTGCTCGGGGGGAGTCTCCTTCTCCCTCTGACCCTCCCCCTTCTCATGTGCTTGCTCTCTCTCATTCTCTCTCTCTCAAATAAATAAATAAAATCTTTAAAAAAATAAAATAAAAGCTTAAAATTGCAAAGGCAACAGTGACATCAACAGAGATGCACTGGTGGGCTACCAGTTTGAATGCTTCTCGGGCACACACACTTTAGCACCCAATCACAAAGACAAAATGGTAACCCTCCCTGGGCACTGGAAGACAGGGTGGTCATTGTCTCAGCCTGTACAATATTCACTGTGTCCTCTGAGTATCCTATGAAGACAAGCATTATTCGTGCTGTCCTCAGTACCTCCAGTTCCCCCCTCCCAGGTCTGGGGACATCCCATAGCTTTGGATGTGCATTTTCCAAGCCATTAAGTAACTAAGGAACATTTTACGGACACCTGAGCCTCCAGACAGCCATCCCTAAGGGCAGAATGCCCAGCCTCAGAGTCAGGAGGGACCAACCCCCAAGGACACAGAGGTCGGAGGAGGGGGGAGGACCCCCCAGGGCCACAGTGGCTGCCAGTCTGACCCATTTCCTCCACACAGCAGAAGCCCACAAGCACCAGTCCAGGATGGGAGCCAGTCTAAGTCCTATCATTGGTCCAAGATGAAAGAAAAGAACTATATCCCCAGAGTAGATTTTGCATAAAGCTAAATGCATTCAACTCAGAGGATATCCTGAAATTGTCAGTTCTGCTCTGGGAGTTAGAATATCCTAAACATGGGTGATATTAGACGGTGGGTATGTTTATTTCCTGGGGCGGCCATAAGGAAGGACCACAAACTGTGTGGCTTAAAACCACAGAAATTGATCGTCTCAGAGTTCTGGAGGCTCAGGGTCCAAAATCAAGGCGCCCGCAGGGCCCCACTCCCTCTGAGACTCTGCGGAGAACCCTTCCTCGCCTCTTCCCAGCTTCCGGTGGGGGCTGGCAATCCTTGGCCTTCCTAGGCTTAAAGCTGCCTCTCTGCCCCTGCCTTCACGTGTCCTTCCCCCTGTGTCTTTGCCTTCGCCTTTCCTCTGGGTACAAATTTCATCTTTTTATAAGAGCACCAGTTACACTGGATTAGGGGCCCATTCTACTCTGGCCCGACCTCATCTTAACCAATCCGATCTGCAACAACCCTATTTCCAAATAAGGTCATATTCACAAGTACCAGGAAATAAGACTTCAACATATTTTTGCAGGAGACACAATTCAATTCCTAACACTGGTTTTTCTCCTGGTGTCCTCACTGGGCAACAGACAAAGCTGGCAACCCTTAAGTTGAATCAAGATGTTGTTTGCTTTTTGTCTATTTGGGGGGTTTTTTGTTGTTGTTTTACAGGTGAGCGAAATCCCACCAACCTGGAAGCCATAGGTGAGGGCATTTTCCACAGTACCCACTCTCCCACCTCCTGACCCCACCTTGGCTGCCCCCCTCCCCGCCAGGCCTCACCCTGAGGGCACCTCGCAGGAGGGAGGGCTGGTTTCAGCCTCACTGCTGTCCTCCTGGGGGACCCGAAGGGCATTAGTGGCCCCTCAACCTCCCCTGGCAGGCAAAGAGTGTAGAGCAGGCCTCCTCCCTCATCTCCTGCCAGGACCCCTCACCCGAAGGAGAAGGCTCAGCGGCCTGGCCCAACCCCAGGGCGAGGGGGTTACCCTCGAGCAGGGCGGACCTCCTCATCCTTCCTGCGATGGGCCCGCAGTCAGGACACGTCCACTGCTGGCTTGGCCTCGTGGCTCCAGGTGCAAAACACAGAAGACAGGCTCATGCCTGAGGCCTTGTCAGCCAGGCAAGGGGGAGGGCCCTCTTGTTCGCTCTGAGCATGTCTGGCCTGACAGTTGCTTTGGCATATCGTCGGTACTCAAGAGAAGCCTGTGGAATGGAAGAGAATCAGCTGAATTTCATATTCCCCATTTCCATTTCATTTACTTGGCTCCTTCTGTTCGCCTCAAACCCAGCCAATTGGCTCACTTTCCCTACACAGGCCCTGTCAATTCCGACTTCCATCTCCTATATCCCGCTATACCTGCTCCCTAGAATACCTTTCCCTCTCCTCTATTTAGACAAATTTCAAGCACGTTTCAAAGATCAGCAGAGTCCCTACTCCTCCGTGACCGTGCCAGCCTCCAGAGTCGCGAAGCTCTGTGCCAGGCGTTTGGGGTCCAGACATTGTCTAGTGCTGCATGTTATCTGCTTATCAAAAACACATTTTCTGTCCCTAGTTGCATAGGAAATACGTCGATGAGCCACTCTAGCAACAAATGTTATACATCACTATACTCTCCTAACTCGCAGCTCAACGTCTTCCTCCGCACATCCTGCCTCCTCCGCATCCCCTTCCCAAGGTATTCACCCCTAATAAACATCTTGTGCCCCAAACTCCATCTCAGCATCTGCTCCTGACAAACCAACCTGTTACAGAGATGGTGACAATTTTAACTTATGATCTAAAAGCACTCGGCATCATGCATGACCCATAGTAGGCACTCAGGGACATCGCTTCCATCCTTGCTCCCCGGTGAGGCATAAGTGGAAGGCAGTGTGCAGGCAGGTGTGAGTTAAATCCCTCCAAGCGGGTAGGAGAGCCTCAAAAACACCACATGCCAAGTTCCTGGAAAGGCCAGGCAGGAGGGCCCAAAGACTCACAGCGACCTGTGATTAAAGAGACAGAAGTGGATTCAGATGGCCAGGAAATATCGAGACTCAGCATGGCGAGCAGGAGCGAGGGATGGGTGGAAATCTATATGCAGAGGTAATGTTTTCCAGCTCCTCGGGCACCGCTGTCCTGCAGACTTCTGCTGTCTGCCCAGGAGTGGAGGCTGCTCAGCTTTGAGTTTTTCCTATAAAAAGAGCCCCCTGGCTATTATTCTTTGCAGTGTGAAGTGGAAAATTACCTGGATGAGGTTTCACATGAAGCAGCAAGTTGTTGGAAACGGCTGGAGGGACTTCTGAGCTGAGAACAAGCTATGAAACTAGTTCTTGGTGGGGAGGTGGGGGTGACTGACTAACGGGAAGAAAGAAAAGAAAAGGAAAGAAAGGAAAGGAAAAGAACAGGAAAGGAAAGGAAAGGAATAGAAAAGAATAGAAAAGGGGAGAGGGGTCTGACCTCAGGGGCCTGGTGCCCAAGTACCTTGGCATGAGAAACTGAGGTTTGATCCGTAACAAGACCCTCTGCCTACCTTTTAATACCCCTTCAATCTCCCTCACACCAACTCCCCAACCTCAGCAACCTGAAGGGTGCTTTCTGCTAAGGGCACCATGGGGTAGAGGCCCAGGGAGAAAGCAGAGCCGATATGCCCGCAGTCTTCAGAACCAGGCAGCTCCAACTCGGCCTCAGCTCTGCCACTTTGTAGCTGTGTGACTTTGGGCAAGTTATGTAACCTCTCTGGGTGTCATTTAGCTATTATTGTCTCTATTATCATGCTATTCTTGCCATCAGGAGTTACAGTCGCTGGGGGAACAGAAGAACACGCCTTGAAACAAAAGCAAATTGTGTGTTCCTCCTTGTGGGAGTTCCCCAGAACCAGTACCAGCCGGGCTTGAGCTTCTAGGAGGACTTCATGCATTTGAGAGGGGCCTTGAAGGACAGACTTTGGACGGGCCTGGGAAAGAGAGAGGAACAGGGAGCATAAAATATTGAGATGAAACCACAAAGGCAGAAAAGGGCGTGGGGTGCTTGTGGGACAGGGAGGAGCCTGGGGCACCCCATGGATGCAGCATCCGCTTGCTGGTGCTGAGGATTCCAAGGTGAGGGATACACAGTCTGGAGGGGGCAAGAGAAGTGAACATTCCAGGTGAATCAGGGTCTGGTCAGGGAAAGAGAGACCCACAGAGGATAGCAAGGCATTCCAGTTAGCAAGAGCCAGGAACCCAAGCCAGCCAGTGGGGGCTGAGGCCATGGAGGAACCCTGGACCCTGCCAAAGTCTCCATCAGAAGAAGCTAAGAAATACCCACTCTGCTCCCAACCTCCTGCCATTGCTTCCGGCGATGGGACCTAACCAGAAGCCATTACTGGCGAGGAACCTGGGAAACATGGTTTGCAGCCATCAGCACCCATCCCTACTCCGCAGTAGGAGGCAGAGCAGACAGAGGCACACAATATAGCGGCGACCGTGACAGAAATACTCACAGATGCCACAAGAGGCCTTGGCAGGATGACTACCCGGGGCTGGGGGTCAGTGAGGGCTTCCCCAGAGGAGCCAACCCCTGAGCTGAAGCCGGAGGAGGGGTTAACAAGGAGAAGGCAGGAAGGCTCTGTGCTGAGCCAGGGAGCAGCGAGCGGAGATCCTGGCGGTGAGGACGCATGGTGCCAATGTACCCAACAGGACAGGCGGGTGTAGCCCACCGGAGGCACGGAGGCGGGTGGAGGCCAGAGGGAGAGAATCTTCCCGTGGCACCGGGGCCCGACCCTGAAACCTCCTGGGAGCCCTGGAAGGTCTGAAGCGAGAGTAGCCCAGCGGTCCCTGTGTGAGCATCCCACTCCGGCCACACGGAAAGTTCTGGATTTGAAGGGGGGCAGACTGAAGGCTGGGGGCCCGGGGCTGCCCATAGCTGCTGCAGTGGGAATGGAAAGGGAGTTTGCAGAGACAGTGCCGAGGTGGGAGTAATAGCGTTTGGGGGGCTGTAGTGGGAGCGGGGAGGAGGGAGCCCAGGGGACACCCAGGGGGACAGCCAGGTTTCTGACTTGAGCATCCAGAAGCTGTGCCTCTTCAAACAGCATCTCATTTGGCCTTCACAGAAGTCTTGAGTTGGTCAGTGTTGCCATCCCCACATTACGGGGGAGAAGACAAGGCTCCGAAAGGGGACTTACAGCTGTTCAGTCCCCAGCCAGTAACAAGTGCACGGGGGACTAGGCAGAGGCTCGTAACGTGGGCTCAGCGCGTGGCCAGAAGCACGCTTCCTCCTCCCCACCTTGGCCTGAAGCCTAGCACTTCCTTCCATCGCGACTGTGGGCCCCCAGCACTGCGGTCAGCCACCGGGACTCTGTGTGCCGCAGCAAAATTTCCACGGGAGGGTTCTGAGCTGTTCCCTCGAAATACTGTCCACACTCCTCACGTCTGCAAAATGGCATCGCCGGGACCCGCTGCTCGATCTCCCGGCCTAATGCGTGAGGAACGGCGCACACATACTGCTCCAGCAGGGTTTTTATAACTAGGTCAATGTCATTGGCTTACTTGGTAATCCTTGGGGTTTGTTTTTTTTTATCTTAGGCTTTTGAAAACATTGTTCTGAAAAGGGTCCGTAGGCTCCAGCTGGCCCAGAAAAATCAAAGATCGAAGAAAGAACTCTCCCCAACCCGCCCCGCCCTCCACACCACAGTTCTTAGCTCACTTGGCCCATCCATGTCCCTGGGCGGCTCAATGAACTGGGGGTGGGGGGGAAGGCGTCCTAATGCCTGGAAGGCTCTCAGGAAAGAATGGAGGACCTCATGTTTTTCCTCAATTAACACCACATGGATACGTCAGCTTCAGCCCCTGATTTTTCAGCATGGCTCCTAATTAAATCGTATTTGTCTCTGTCAGGCCATGGGTCCCAGACTGGGGCTCAGACACCACGGCCACAGAACACAGGAACCCCTCGAGTGCATGACTAACCCTCGCACAGCCAGGTGGGCAGGGAAGGCGGAGGAAACAGAAGGCTGGAGAGGCTCTGAGGCTTGGGCCGGGGACTCCCACCCCACCCAGGGCTTAGCTGGGATGTGAGGAGCACTCAGTCTGGGCTCCTTTGACCTGGGGCATGCCTGGTACCACCCAGTGCTTCCACAGCTTCCCCCACAAGAACCAGGGTCTCTCTGGACGCCGGCCCTGAGCGACCCACACTGCCATGGCTCTTGCTTTGTCTTCTCAGGACTAAATGCATTCCACGTGGTCTCCAGCCCCAGCTCTCCCCTGGCAGAAGCCGAGGGTCCCTCTGCCTCGCATCTGACCCCATGCCAACCCCAGCCAAAACCATGTATCTTTGTCTGCAGCATGTTCCTTGCAGAGGGAGACTCTGATGAAGGCCAAGCCTCCCACCCCCTCACTACCAGTCCAGCCCCCTGTCACCTGGGGCCAACCAGCCCGAGGGCACGTAGCAACCCCTCCATCCCCTTCTTTATATCATCCCTGGAACCCAGGAGGGGTTCCCTGGGATCCAAGACCCAGCAGAAGAGCTCAGAAAGGATGAAAACCTTGAAATTGCAGGGTTGGAGGCTAAAACATAGGCAGGCAAAATGTGAGTGCCCCAAGGGCTGAGTGGAGAGTGGCCCACCTGGCACTGGGCAGGCCTGGGGAAGGAGCTGGACCCGTGGATAGAGTGACGCAGCTCAGGGGCTTCAGGAGGGCAGGTGCTCTGCACACACTGCAGGGCTGAAGGCACCTGGATAAACCATGCATGCACCTATTAACCCTCTTCTGGGCTCGGTGCTGGAGATACTCCTATCACCGTGTCCTCACACTCTCTGTCCTAGCGACCCCATGCGGTAGACCCCATACAGAGTATGGAGGAACAGAGGAGAGATCGTTCATGCCCCTGGGGGTGCTGGGGTCCCTCTGAGGTAGACACTGTCAGGTACCATCCCGATCCCCCTTCAAGGAAGGACTTGCTTCTGCAGCTGCTGGGAGCGGTTAGCTGTTAGCCCCTCATGCCTCAGCTGCAGAGAGCTGCCTTGCTCAGGGTCTGTCCTCTCCCAGCCACCCACCTCCAGGACCGATCTATCCGTCTCGGGTACTGGGAAGACTGACCTCAGCCCATGGCAGGTGGACTCTGACTAGGCCACACTTGCTGCAGAGCCCCCCGTAGGCTCTGCCAAGGCTGTCAGACATGGGGCCTGCATGGCAGCTTGCCCTCTCCCTCTGCCCACGCCTGCTCCCTCACCCCCGCAACCCCCGGGGCCCTCCCCACTGAACATCCTGTGCACAAACCCCTTCTCGGAGTCTGCTCTCCAGGGAGCCCAAGTTACAACCACGTCCCTCAAAGGAAGTGACAGCATTTTCCAGGGTCCGTGGCAGAAAGCACACAGCGTGGTGGCTGAACCAGACACAGTCTCACTTCCACAGAGCTGTGTCCGGTGGGTGAGCGGTGTATACCAGGCAGCCACAGATCTGCTCTGGGGAGTCCTGGGGGAGGTCTTTGCCTGAAGGAGTGAGGGGTGGCTTCCACAGGAGCGGATGTGGGGCTCAGCACTGAAGGAGAAGAAAGAGTCCACAGGCAGAGGAGAGAGAAGTGTGGGGTGGGGGCCCTCACCCCGGTATCTGCATCCTCACAGATGCGCGGAGAAAGGAGGCCTGTTGGAAGCCTGTAGAGGGGATCATGAGGTGACTGGGGAGACGTTTCCAGGAAGGCAGGCAGGGGGCCAGACCACGAGGGCCTTCTCTGGACTTCAGTTCTCGGACAATAGGGAGGCTTTAAGGGATTTTCGGCAGAGGAAGGCCCACATGGGGGTGTTTTCTGGGGAAGTAACTCAGGTGGCAGAGAAGGGGGAGGGGGAGTGGAGTGGGCACGGGGGCTGCCACTGTCTATCACCAAGTCCGGGAGTCAAGGACCTCGAGGGATCCAGGATGAGAAAGAACAGGGGGACATTAGAGGCAAAATGTGAAGTTAATAAAAATACTTTATTCAATCAAACCCTGACAGCAGCCGCACCCCTGCAATGGCGGCCCAAGCTGGCTTTCTGATTTTTCACTTTGGTTAATTATCTAATGGCTTGCAGGGCTCCCTGCTGCTCGATGACTTGCACATTTTTCGGTTTCTCCTCTCGCCCACCCTGCCTTCCTGCGCAACTCTGGTCTTCCTTCTCTGGAGTCTGCCTCCCCTCGAAATCAGCTTCACCCCGTCTCCTCTTTGTCAGAGGGTGCTGAGTCACAGACAGGAATTTTCTGGACCTTCCTCTGCCCTGATTGAGCAGGTGCTTCCAGGGAGCACAAAGAATTAGTGATCTGGGCCCTGTCTCTCAAAAGTTGATGGTCAAGGCGAGGCAAATATTTTTGCATTCACACACCCGGTATAGGGTGAGTGGGAGCCAGGACTAATTATCAGGCTGGAGGCCAGGGCAAAAAGATTTTTAGCCAGTTTGCCCTTTTGCAAAAGGACCCAAACTCTCAGGCTGGAATTGAGATGTGGTAGGCAAAGGATTTGGGTTTTGATCCTATAGGCAATGAGAAAAAGGTATTCCTTGGGCTGGATTCTCCTACAAACAGAGCCTGAGACAAGGATTTTGTCCAAGTGGTTTACTTGGGAGGTGATCCCAGGAAGCAACGGTAAGAGAATACGGAAGGGAGACAGGGAAGAGAAGGAGGCCAATCTGGGGTGTAGTAATGAGCAAGTTACCACGAGGGCATCTGGGGCTCAGTGCCACTGGGACCTCCGAGAGTCTGAGTAGGATATGCCTCAAAGTTGTCCCAGCAGAGGCGCAAGGGAGCTGGGGAATTTATACTCCACTGGCAACAGTGGAGGACTGCTCCTTGGAGTGTAAATGCCCCAGTGTTTCTAGCCAAACTCTCAGGCACAAGCCACAGGGCCTGCATCAGGTCACCACCAGTATGTAAGAATGGTCAGTGCCAGGGGCTGTGGGCAGGACACCAGCCAAATCCCCTACAGGTGCAACCAAATGGAAATTCCGCTCTCATTGCTGCCTCAGAGACCCATGGGTCCGGTGAGCACTGATGTGAGAGGGGCAGAGGTGGGGGTGGGAATCTGAGCTGACTAGAGAAATGTGTAGAATTCGGAGATGCAGGACAAAAGATAGGAAATTCCAGAGAAGAGTGAAAGCCATTTCCAAAAAAGGCCCGGACCAGTGGGGGAAGGTGCAAGATTGTCATGGAAAAGACCATCATCCATGCTCCATTCAAGGAGCCTGGTAAGAACACAATGGGAGTAGAGGTGGGTGAGCGGGATGCGGCTAAGATGCCCTCAGGCTCTGCTCTGTAGACCGAGAGCCAGGCTCAGACCCCAGGACTCTCTCCCTCATGGCGGGCCCAGACCTGCCCACTCTGGGTTGCCTTCAGAACCAACAGCCGGGGGGTAAGGGACTTTCTCTCTCCCACCCTGCCAGGCCCTTCAGTGAGGCCTGTACTCAATATAATGCCTGTACAAGCCTTAAATTAAGATGGTCCAGGGGCACCTGGGTGGCTCAGTCGTTAAGCATCTGCCTTCAGCTCAGATCATGATCTCAGGGTCCTGGGATCGAGTCCCACATCGGGCTCCCTGCTCAGCAGGGAGTCTGCTTCTCCCTCTCCCTCTGAGCTTTCCCCCTGCTTGTGCTCTCTCTCTCTCTCTCAAATAAATAAATAAAATCTTTAAAAAAAAAAATTGAGATGGTCCAAGGAACAAAATCTGACCATAGTTGCTTAAATTGTAGGATTCATAATCTCTGCTAACAAAAAGTCTAGAGGTGGATGGCTCCTGTCTGGGTTCTTTCAGCCCCCCAGTGATGTCAAGGCTTTTCTGTGTAAGTCTCTTGGCTTTTCTCAGTGGTCACAGATGGTCATCACGATCCAAAGATTACACCTTCACATGATGATGTGTGAGGCAGGCTGGAGGGAGGAAGGAAGTTTCTCCTCTCTTCTCATCAGGGAGAAATGGGGTGTGAGCCCAGCCAGAGCTAGCTTACACACCCACACCCCGTTCTTGAGTGAGATGGGGTTCTGTAGCAGGAAGGGAAGATGGCTGCTGGCTGTGACCAACAGAGTCTGCCAATCTCTGACTTCAGAATCCCCTCACCCTGTGGTTTGAGTGTGTGGACCCAGTCAAGGCCAGTTAGGGGTACAAGGAAAGATCTCCAAATACTTATCTTCCTGGGCTGCCCAGTTTCCCCACATTGTCCCCACATTGTCCTGAGGGCACACACACACACACACACACACACACACACTTCCCCTATCAAAACCCTCTCTTGAAGGTACCTGGGTGGCTCAATTGAGTGTCAGACTCTTGATTTCAGCTCAGGTCATGAGCTCAGGGTCGTGAGATCAAGCCCCATGTCAGACTCCGTGTTCAGTGGGGAGTCTGCTTGAGATTCTCTCCTTCTGCCCCTCCCCCTGCTCTCTCTCTCTCTAAAAATAAATAAATAAATCTTTAAACACACACACACACAAAACCTGCTCTTGGTAAGACCCGAGAAACCCATTCACTAAGGTGCAGGTAAGAACCATTACTCCAACCAGGGGATTTGCATTGTAACAGAAAACAAGGAACTTTACACTAGACATTTCCAAGTAAGCTTTCAGAAGGGCAATGAGGGGGCCCTTCATTTCCTTATTTCTGGAACCCTGAAGACAGCCCGTGTTTGTCTGTGATGAAGTCAGACAGGGAAACTGAAAGTGTGGAGCTCCCCTGCCCTAGCTGTGAGTGTATCCCAGCGGCTCGGGTCAGCTCGTCCAGTCAGAAGCCTCGGAATGATAAAGATCGGAAAATAAATTAGTGAATAAATGCAGTTCGTTTGGCAGATGAAATACTCCCAAACGTACAGTCTATGGAGGAGAAAATTTAATAATGACACTTTCTGCCGTGGCCGTGAGTTTGGAAACTGTTGCTTACATACTCTAATGATGGGACATACAGTGGAAAAACAGAGAACCACAGTGTGGGGGGGCCAAGAGACCCCTCAGGGTCCCCCGAAACTTCATCGTATACTCGGCCTCTTTCTCCCACCACTCTAAGGCCAGACCTGCTGTCCGCCTTCCCATTTCCTCTCAGTCGATAAACTCAGATTCCCCCTTCTATGCACCAGGCATCACAGGCAGGACAGAGATGCCGGTCCTGCCCTCCAGGATGCAGACTAGGAGAGGAGACAGGAGGAGCCACAAGCAGGGCAGGCACCAAGAAGCTTCCTGGAGTGTGGCCTTAGCTCCTTCTTGGCTGCGAGGGTGGCCACTCAGACAGCGGGAGCAGTGGGAGGGACAGCCTGGGGCGAGGGTGTGGGCACACTCAGGGGTCTGCGGGGGGCTCTCAAAGCAAAGCGGTGATGGAGGCGGGAAGAAGCTGGCAAAGTAGATTGGGACCAGATTGCAAAGGGTCTGGAATTCGAAACTGAGAGGTGTGCATTTAATTCATCAGAAAATGGGGAGAAGTTAGGGCCTATTTCTGGGGGTTTTGTTTAAATAGAGGAGAAACAGGCTCTGAGCCACGGATCTGTGCCATTGTTGTGAAAGTCACCTTAGAGTTCAAGATCTTAAATGGCTTCACCTCCCACTCATTCATCCGTGTGAGTTAGGACAAATGAGGCACTCCATGACCCTGTCGTTTTATTTCCCATGGAAGTTGGGCCAGGGCAGGGAAGGAAGGGTCGAGCAGAGCTGAAGATGGCCACACTCTGGGGCCACAGGCCGGGGTGGGGGGGGGGGTCAGCCCATGGGGGAAGGTGGGAGAGGACACAGTGGTGCCAATGGAGATGGGGGTGGCATCCGGGGGAAGAGCTCATCACGCCCACGGAGTAAGGAAGTCAAAGCGTGCAAGACCCAGCCAGGGTCGCCAGACTCGGGGGGAAGGATGGACCAAACCATCAGTGAGAGATGAGTGAGTGGCACCCGCCCCCCATCTCTGGAGGGAACCATTTCTCCAGGTCCAGCCAGGAGCCCAAGTAACAGCCCCTTGCAGCCTCTCCCCACCGTGCATCTCTGGGCAGAGCCTGTCCCGGGGGGCTCTGGCTGGGCCAACAGCCAGGCTCCAACCAACACATCAAAAACCCACCAGAGATGATTAGAATCTCGATTTCAGATGACATTCTTCCCCTTTTACTCCTTCAGGTAACCCTAAACCTTATGATGTCTAAATTATTATGCTGAAAGCGAAATCGAGTCTTTTCTAGCAGCAGGCGGAGGCTTCCCAGGGAGCGCGTAGCCCCGCGAGCCGAGGTAATGGTTACCAGATGCAGATACAAACCCCAGGCCTGCGCAGGTCAGTGCATCCGGGGCCTTTGGGCGCTGATGTCCACCTGCACTCACACGGGGGCTCTGAACTCCCACGAGGACAGCGGGGGCCTGAGGAGCACCCCAATTAAGACATGGTGAAGTCATGTAGTCCTTGCCACTGTCCTCGAGGCCCCGACGTGGTCAGAGACTCCACAAATGTGAGCGCTGGAAGAACTTTGAAGTATATAGTCTCCTCCACTGGTTTAAAGAAACTTGTTTTTTAAAAAGGAAAGAAAAGAAAGAAAGAAATGTTATTTGCAGCCCCCGGGGTATCCGACAGAAGGGAAAGCCTGTGGAAGAGGGGTAAGGGAGGGCCCCAGGCCCACTCAGCAGGCGGGTGGCCGCACCAGGAAGAGGGTGAAGCTGCTCTCACACAGGCCAGGGGGAAGCAAGGAGCGGCTTGTGTCCGCACAGCCGGCTACCAGAGCCTCTGGAACACGGACCCAGGACTCAGCTCTCCTACTGCCACATTCCGCTGGTCCCACCGCCCGGCCCCCCCACTCCAGGCTGCTGAAAAGTCAAAGCCATTTGGTTTTGTTCCTTGGGATCTGCAGGGACGACGGAGCATCCGGAGAGAACTGGCTGTGGATGTAGATGATGTGACAAATGGCAGGTGCGAGAAGGAGACGCACACCATGCCTCCAAAGTCAGAAATGATGATCATTTCTTAACCATCCCAGTAACTGATATTTTGTTTTGATAGTTTGTTTTTTTCTTTCTTTCTTCCCTTTTAACAGTAGGAAAATTCATTAATCCTCCTCAGTCTTTCACGGAAACAACCTTATCTCAAAGCTGACGTAACCCCACTAACTCTCACTTTCTTTCACCTCTTGTGTCCAGTCGGCCGCCAAGTCCAGACAGATCTTTAAAAGAACTCTAACCCCCCCACCCCCACCCCCCCCATGGCTACCCCAGTTCAGTTCCTCATCTTCCCTAGGGACTAGCTCCTGCCTCCTCCCTGGCTCCCCACCCCACCTGTCCTGTACCCAAGCTCAGCGGCTGTCCCTTGAGGCCTAAGGCAGCATCTAAGTACCAAGGGGAACTGAATGTACTTCCCTCCCTCCTGCTGTGGGCAGGGCTCCTAAGAACCCGCTGTGCTCTCTAGGAAAGCTAAGGATTCCATCGGCTGAGGGAAGGAATGTCTCCTCCAGGATGTTAAAGCTCAAAAGGCGGGGGCTCCTGGGTGGCTCAGTCATTAAGCATCTGCTTTTCAGCTCAGGTCATGATCCCAGGGTCCTGGGATTGAGCCCCGCATCGGGCTCCCTGCTTGGAGGGGAGCCTACTCTCCCTCTCCCTCTACTGTTCCCCCAGCTTGTGCTCTCTTGATCTATCAGATAAATAAATAAAACCTTTAAAAAAAAAAAAAAGCTCAAAAGTCGTGGGCCCTGCCCGCCCCAGCTCTCCTGTTCATGGTTACCTCAGCCAAGTCTTCTTGGAACTATCTCTGCTTCCAGCCTAAACCTCTTGTCAAGGTAGTAAATTCTCGACACTTACCCTCACACCAGTGTTTCAGTGGTCCAAACCCACCTCCTCTGAGGTTTAGACAATGCAGGGTTTGGATGGGGCTGGAGGGCCTTACCTCCAGTGAACAAGCACATAGCCCAGATCCATTCCCTTCACCATTGTTTCCTCATCTGTAAAATGGAGATAAACAGGAGCCACCTCTTAGGATCATCGTGGGGGCTAAAGGAGATTATGCATTCTAGGCACCAGGGACATTGTCTGGCCCAGAGTAAGGGCTCCATAAACATTAGCTTAAAAAAAAATAGCACCCTACCTGCCTGTAAGGCCAAAAAGGAAAGAAAAGAGTATTTCTTGAGTTCTCCTACTGGCAAGGCCTGGTGCCAGGTGTTCTCCTAACTTATGTCAGTTAATCTGCGTGGCTAGCCCTGCAGTGATACTATATATTTTATCCCAGTTTTTACCATTTTCTAATTCAAGAAGCTGAGGAATTGTGATGTCACTTGCCCAGGATTCCTAAATGAGTCAGCCCTCTTTTGGTTGCAAATGATTAAAGCCAACTCGGCCAATCTTACCAAAGAAGAGACTCCGGGGTTCCCAAGATGCATCAGTGTTTAAGAAGCATGTGTGGGAAAGGCAAGAAGCAGCCAGGCCTCAGAGCAACCCGCGGCCGGGGCTCGGATCCCGTCACATCTCTCTCCCCACCTCCACTGGCACTACGGACTGGCCACGCGGACGTCATCCACAGCCTTCCCCCAGCAGAGAAGGACCGACGCCATTCCTCAGTTCCAGTTTCAGAAATCCCAGGGAAAGACTCTGATTGGCTCAGCTTGGGCTAGACACCCACCCCTTAACCAATCAACTGTGGCCAGGGGTCGGGATCGTGTGAGTTATGCCACTTCCCACAGAACCACATGGAGAGAGCAGGGATATGGGCAGAAAGTGAGTGTGCAGCTCCCGAAAGACAGGGCTGTGGGCGGGCCACAAAATAGTAGCACACTCTAGTTTCATCGCCAGTAAGTGGAAAAGAAGCTGGATTGGTGCCTGGGTCTGTTGGGCTCCAAAGCCCACATTCATGCTCTGTCGCATACTGCCTCTCTGAGGCTCTAAGTGTCTACTCCTGCATTCGGAAATCAGTTGGTCAGTCAGCCTCTCCAGAAAGTTCAAACAAATTGACTGCCTTAGGCAACATGATACCCATGGATGCTTCTGGCGTCCAAAGCCAGATGAAGCACATCACTAGGCTGGAGGCCACACCTTTCATCTTCTATTCCATGGTCATTGTCATCACTGCCTCTATCACTCCCTGCTTTTTTCAATCTTTTTTTTTTTTTTACCAAACTCTGTCCCCAGCCTGGCTGGAAAGTAGGGTTTTCTGGCAAACTGAGAATTTCTTTAAGTGTGATATTATTAGGGTTCCCAATTTTCTCAGTATGGAGATCATAGATTGTTAGAGCTAAAAAGGGATCTCCAAACTATTAAATAGCTCCTTCTTTCTCATTCTGCAGATGAGGAAATGCTGAGCAGGGAGGGAAAGCAATGTTCCCATGGGACCATCCGTGGCTCCCCAGTCCTGGTCCAGTGCCCCTCCCCCACTGAGTCTTTTCTGGATCACACTGCAACACAGTGTTGTATTGTATTATGATATACCACACGTAATTCTGGTACAAAATTTTTTCAAAAAAATTTTTTTAATGATCCAATAAGCACTTCTGTTTTCACTGGGTAGGAAGAAATGCTGTAAATTCCTGAGTTCCTCAAAGAAGTTCATAACATCCTTCACCTCCTAGCCTTAGCTAAAATCCTGCCGGCCGCTGAGAACTCTTCTTTGGAGCCCTCTTAAGTAAAAACCATTCATCCTCACACCCAGTGGATCTGGAGCTTGAAAGTGTTGACAGTTCTCCAAGGGTCTTTCACATTTCAGTATATCTTGCCGGCAGATGCATTGACTACTTTCATTCTGGACTTTCCTTTCAAAGTGTTTGTAGAGTGACCAGGCTTGGACAATAGAGATGGTGTCTCTCTCCAGAGCAGAGGGCAGGCCACCTTACTGTCCATTATAAAAGATTCATAGTCTCTAAACTCAGGGTTCCTCTCTTGAAACATAACCTACTTCATGTACATATATCACTGGAATCTCTTTGCATCACTCTGGAGGAATTGAGGCTCAAAGAATCCACGCAAGTGATGTGAGTAATAAACTGTCCCTTGTCTCTGACTCAGGACTTTCTTCTGCCAGCATTCATGAGACTGCGTCAGGCTGACTTGTTATAAATTACCAGACCCTGCACAGTTATTTTTTTTAAGATTTTATTTATTTTTTGACAGAGAAAGAGACAGCGAGAGAGGGAACACAAGCAGGGGGAGTGGGAGAGGAAGAAGCAGGCTCCCCGCTGAGCAGAGAGCCCGATGTGGGGCTCGATCCCAGGATGCCGGGATCATGACCTGAGCAGAAGGCAGACACTTAACGACTGAGCCACCCAGGCACCCCCCCTGCACAGTTCTTGAAAGAGAGGTGAACTCCATCTCTGCAGTCCTCAATGCCACTTCCAGATCACTTCTTCTAACTCCTGTTAGAATCCCTTGTGCCATGATGCTTTGATCTTATCTGGCAAGACCACTCTAACTCTCTTCATCTCTGTCATATACTAACCTTCTTCTTATCCAGTAATACCTTTGGCACTTAGCCTCCCCCACCTCAAGTCCTGCCATAATTTTGGATGACTTCGCAGGTCACATGAATGACCCACCCAACCCCCTCCTTCTCAAGTCCTCCATCATGTCAACTCCTCTGAAGAACTCCTCCCCTCTCCTCAACCACAGGCTCCTCATGGCCAGACTCTAGACAATGTCAACACAAGTAATTGCTTTACCTCAGAAGGTAGAACATTCTCTATTTTGATTATTATATTTTTCAGTTTTAGGAATTCTGTTTGATTTTCCAACCTATGTCATTATTTATAGTTTCCTATTCCCTGCAGATATTTTTAAGCTAATTTGTATTTCTTTGAACAGAATAAACATAGTGTTTTCATAATCTGTATCTGATAATAAAAGTTTCTGAAGTCAATGGGTCTGTTACACCTACAGGTTACTCATGTTCTCTTATTTCCATGCTATAGTTATCTTTGACACTGTACTAGTCATCATACTTGAAAAACTATTTATAGAGATATGTGTCTGGTAACCTTAGTCTAGACCCACCTTTAATCCAAAATTGAGGTTTGAGTTTTTCTGAATCACCCAGATGGTACAAATCAGCTATAAGACCATGTAACAGTTGGTTTAATTTAGCTCATTCTGGGGCACCTGGGTGATCGGTTAAGTGTCTGTCTTCAGCTCAGGTCATGATCCCAGGTTCTGGGATCAAGCCCCGCATCAGGCTCCCTGCTCAGCAGGGAGCCTGCTTCTCCTTCTCCCTCTGCCTGCCACTCCCCCTGCTTGTGCTCTCTCTCTATGTCAAATAAATAAATAAAATCTTTAAAAAATAATAATAGGGCTTCCTGGGTGGCTCAGTCATTAAGCATCTGCCTTCGGCTCAGGTCATGGTCCCAGGGTCCTGGGATCGAGCCCCGCATCGGGCTCCCTGCTCAGCAGGAAGCCTGCTTCTCCCTCTGCCACTCCCCCTGCTTGTGTTCCCTCTCTCTCTGTCAAATAAATAAAATATTTTTTAAAAATAAAAATAATAATAATAATAATTTAGCTCATCCTGATTTAAGGCTTCTTAGGAAGCCCAACTTATAGTAAGGAAAGCTTCCTATTAGACATTACACTTTGTGCTGGTCTTTAACTTCGATTTTGGTAGACAAAAGTTCAAATTCACTAAAATGTGAAATTCCCTCAAAACAAAAACAGATCCTGTGCTCACCTACCTCTCTGACTTCTTTTTTCCCTTAAATGCTGGCCTAATAATTCCTTACAATCTTGTCAGCTCTTGTCATTTTTAAGGAGATTTTTTCTTGTATTTTATCCAGAATTTTTGGTTGTTTTCAGCATGCAGGATAGCCTAATTAACCTAACTCACCATTACCTGGAAGCAAAGTTCTCATAGTCCATTCTCTATCAACAATCACCTGTATCTTCCAACATTTTTCCTCCACTAATCTCACAGCATCCGGTTTTAAACTTTTGAGACCCCCAGACCTTTGGCTTCTTCATTTCTCACAATGTATTAACCCCTTCTGTCTCCACTCTCTTCTTTATGCCCCATGATCAATTATTTCAGCCTGTCTTACAAAAATTCTTAATCCTTTTGGCCCATCTTCCTTCCCTTAGATCTACCTGGGGGGAAAAAAAAGAAAGAAAGAAACTAATCCTAGACTGGGCCCTGCCTTCTCTGCTCCTATATTCATAATGCTGAGTACTTCTGGAGAAATTTACCCAACCACTCATTTTGGTACTACTCTTCCCCCATGGTCCTTGACAACTGCTGGGCCCCTATCACCACCCATTAGACATCCTGTATAACACAATAGGCCACGATGCTGTTCTGCCAAGCAGCTTTGTTAAACTTCCCCCTCTCATGAAGCCCTTTAGCTTCCCACCAACCCCCACATAATCATAAGGTGCTTATACCTCCTGGTTCAGCCAAAACAGCTGCATCTTCCTATTTCCCCACCGCTAGTCTCTTGTCTGCTCACCACATCTGTGTCCACCCTTGTCTCTTCCTCATCTGCTTCACAGGGAGGATTCTCCTTCCTCCTAAGGCTCATCCTCCCGCCTGGCTCCATCCCCTTCCACCTTCTTAGGAAACTCAGGCCAATAACTGAGCTCAATCCTTTCTCTTTCTAGTGGCTCCTTCTCATCATCTTGTAAACGCACTCAAGTTCTTTGTATTTTATAAAGGAGCTCTTTCCTTCAACTCTCCAGTCCATCCAAGGAAGTGTTCTTGGCTCTGTTCCCTCAATACAGAGTAGTTACTCCCTCTACAAGTTCCCACTGCACCCCAGGATTATAGTCTGTTTCCTTGTACTGCAATTCCTCCCAAAAAAACAACGAGTTTCTTGAGGGCTGAAACTTTGTGTTAATCACTATTGAATCCCCAACATCTAGCATAGAATTTGCAAGAGGAATGAAAGAGTAAGGCCTGGGGTCATTGTTAGGCTCAGCAGCCCCCATTAATCTCTGTGTACTGGTTACCAAGGAATTCTGCTTTGATGGGAGGCCAGTTGGCAGAGTGCTAACTTTACAGTATTACTGATGCTATGCAATTCTTTTCAGTCTATGGAAATTCTGGCTCTATTTAGTTAGTATCTAATTTGCGGGTTAATAAGTCTTTGTGTGAAGGTCTTGGTGCACAGTGCAGGGCTAGGATCACCTTTCTCAGACTCCCCTGGGGCTTGGGGTGGGGAGATGAGTGTGTTTTGAGCCACTGGCTCTTTGTACAGCTTACAGGATCTCAGACTGGGCGTATTACTCGTTAGGGTTTATTTACCTTTTGTGGTGGCCAAGAAAAAGCCAAGCTTAATGAAGTGGTTACCAAAAGTCTTTAACATCATATTTTCCACAGAGTTCATAAAAATGTTGACCGTGGACGTTACTGCCACATTGCGTCTTTCAAGGAGATGAACAAAAATGATATTAAGTATATTGATTTGGTTTTTTATAAAGCCTTCCCAGCAAGAAGCCCGGTGTGTTCTCATTCTCCATGGTAACAATAGGACCTTCCAATGGTTAATGAGTAAGTTGACCACATGGCCTTGGGCATTCCAATATCCTTCCCTGGGTCTTGGTTGCAACACCATAAAATAAGAAGCTTGGATGAAATGAGCTTTAAGGTTGTGTCTGTTTCTGAATAGAATGATGTTATTCTTTCTAAATTCACTCCCAGGACAATCCACTGCCTTTGCTTTAAAGGAAAGAACAAGGAGTATTATTTTTCTCCCAAAGACATGATAGAAACCTGGGGGTGATAATAATAACATTGATCTCATAGAGCAGTGGTAAAGATTAACTGAGATATGGGTACAAATGACACACAGCAAGTATACAATATGCATTCTCAGGTCACCCAAACAGGTGCTAAGGGCCTGTGTTAGGGCAGAAAGATGCCATCCCTACCATGTCCCATTCACCCCATGTATATATACTGTCTGTCAGTGAAGTCTGAAATCCCAGGATGGCACATCCAGTAGGGCCAGAAGGGAAGGAAGAAGAACATGCTGGGCTCCTTTTCTACCACCAACCATGGTCCCCTGCCTGGCCCCTGGACCCCCTCTCATGTATACACACACACCCACAAACACATACACACATCTCTGGAATAGCACTGGACTAGCTTGGGGATTAATATTCAAAGGAAATTCGAGTCCTTGAATGACACCCAAGGGTCAAGCCTGCCTCATGGGTTCCTGATCCTGAACACCTTTCCCATTTCCCTTGATAAAGCATGCATGCTGGACTAGGCCTGGTGGGGTCTACCCACCATCCATCCCCCACTTCTTCCAGCTAACAGAACCAATTTTATTCTGGTGGCAGCATATTTAGTCCTCAGAGATGAAAACTGGTTCAACTGAAACCAGCCATTCATGGCCACCCCATTTCCCTTTGCCAGGGTTGGTGTGGGGATGCCATGAGACCCTGCTCTGGTTAATGAGATGCAAAAGGAACTCTCCAGGTGCTTCTGGAAGAGACTTTCCTCCGTGGTAACAGGCGAGGGTAGCACCAGAGAAAGTGCTTGTGTCCCCTGGCCCCAGCTTCCTGCTCTAGAAGCTGTTGTATAGTGGAGGAAAGCACAGAGCTATAGTAACCATGACAGGACACCCAAGGGAATCACAGAGACACTGACTCAGCACGCTGATGTCCCTGAGCTCCTGCATAACACAGACTGCTACCTCAAGACCTGCCAGGACAAAGCAGCAGAAAAATGTCAACCCCGGGGCCACACCAACTGAGAAACAGTCAAGTCCTAGCTCTATCACTCACTTGAACTTGGGCAAGGTGGCTCAGTTTTCTCACCTGTAATATGGATACCATGTAGCATTTCCCTCTTAGGAAGGATATTAGGACTAAGTATATGAAGAAAGCATATGGAACAAAGGCTGACAGGCATAAGGGTTCACTATGATGATGTGAGATCATTAATTATCTTTATTATTTAAACCACCAAAAGTTAAGACTTCTATTACTTGCAGCTAAATGTATCCTAATCAATCTACATATCTAACAGCTATGACTTTTTACTGCATTTCCTAGTGGTTAGCTTGGCAGAAGCAGATGATTCTTGCTTGGAAACAGAGTTCTTTTAATTAATCAATCAATAACTCTTTATTAAGATGACAGCAGAGGGGCGCCTGGGTGGCTCAGTCGTTAAGCGTCTGCCTTCGGCTCAGGTCATGATCCCGGGGTCCTGGGATCGAGCCCCGCATCGGGCTCCCTGTTCCATGGGGAGTCTGCTTCTCCCTCTCCCACTCCCCCTGCTTGTATTCCCTCTCTTCGCTGTGTCTCTCTCTGTCAAATAAATAAATCTTTAAAAAAAAAAAAAAAAAAGATGACAGCAGAGGCAGGAGCCTTGGAGGAGCATAAAGGCATATCAAACCTGGTCACTGCCTCCAAGGACCTCAGGGATCAGTCCAGGCGATTGCTCCTGTAAAAGGAGCAATCTCAGATGAGTGGCCCCAGGAAAGCTGCCCAAGCAGGCAGGATTTCACTCATTGATCAACCAGCTCTGACCCAGAGCCCACGGAGCTCTGCCCTGCAGATACCATGGTGAATAATTCATGCTGGTAAGATCCTGCCCTTGGTCAAGTATACCCAGAAATAGGCACAATAATGGCAAACTGTGGTATGGAAGTGCTATGGAAGACTCAAACAGGATGGTGTGGTACGTACTTAAAGGAGGGGTCTCATTTGGAAAAGTCAAGGAAGGTCACTGTGAGGAGGTCGCATATAAACCAAGACGTGGAAGGTAAAAAGGAATTGTCCAATGACCAAGTGGGGAGCATGTTCCAGGCACAAGGGACGGCATGTGTGAAGGTTCTGAAGCAGAAAAAAAGATTTACTTATTTAAGGAATCCAAAGAAAGCCAGTGTGCCTGGAATAAAGGGAGGAAGGGAGAAGGCTGAGGGCAGAGCTGGCTGGGCCCCGTGAGCCATGGTAAGAAGTTCAGCTTTTATCCCAAGAGAAGCAGGGATCTACTAATGGGCTTATGAGGTGGTGATAGTCCCCTGGGTGAAAGGAGAAGAGGTAGCCTTTCAGGAGAAGTCAAAGATGTCATGGAAGAAAATAAAGGCTGAAAGCTAATCAAAGAATTATCCATAAAGTGCTTAAACCTTCCAAAGTGCACAGAAACTATAATGATGGGCTATTTTAAAGTTTTCTCTCTCTCTGTTCTGAAAAATCCTTGAGAATTTTAAGCACTAATTTTTAAAAAAGGATGCTGAGGAATTTTAGGAGATTTTAAACAGCTTGCACAATTAAAAACCACCCTCAGATCCAACACCCACATGCCTCCTGATAAATGTCAGCTGGAAAGCATTTCACATTGAAGCCATACAGGGTAGGAATGGGAAGGGTTGGTTTAGCTTGGGATGGCCATCCACAGACATCCCAACATGGCAAATGACAGGGGCTGGCCGCCCGGAGAGTATTCCAGGAAGGCAAATGCCTCTCCCCATCAAACAAGAACACAAAATCCTTCACCCCATTGCACATGAAAAGTTCAGTGAGAGTTTGAAGATATTAGGCCAGGATTTCTGGAAGCCGAGTAAAAACGACCTTGAAAATAAACCACATACTGCTGCTAATTAATCTTAGTTCCTAGTTCTTTCCAATCAGACCCTGAACTATAATCCATCTTCATTACACTTCCTTTAAAGCAAAAATGGTGCATTTCTGCAAGTCTAATTAAGGAAGGAACATTATAAGGCCTTGGGTCATAACTCTCTTTCTGTCACATACATGTGCATAAGTCTGCTACACACACACACACACACACACAGAAACAAATTATTTTTAAAACCCTCCATGGCCTATTTACTTGTAACTACAGGCAGGTCACTCAAGAGCCCAAATATAGATGAGATGGCCAAGCTGGGTGCCATCAGAGTTATGTCAGCCAGAGGTTCTCCCCACTCCAGTGTCCCCACCTTGCACACATCTACCCACTATATTGCTGTACACACACCTAGTGGGCAGCCATGGGCTCAGAGAAGGGCTGCCTCCCCCACACCCCCCAGCCCCAGGGGATGAATCAAGATTAGTCTGAACTGGTAGTGGCAATTGAATGGCTCTTTGACAGTGATTGAATTTAGAGTAACATTTGACCCACTTCTTCTGAACAATTAGACAAAAGGAAAATTCTGCTGGGGACTTCTGGGAAAGATTCTCTTCCATGATAAAAGGGATGAGCCTTGAATGTGATTGGGTGTGTGAGGGTGAGATGCTTGTCTCTTCAGCAGCCAACACAGTGGAAAAACTAGTGACCCCAGAAAGGAAAATTACCTACCAGTGTGGACTTGCCAAAGACATGACTTTGGGAGTTTGGGAGAACTTGGGAAGTAAGTATTGGGATCAAGCTGTGTTATCTCTGAGGGCTTGTCTGGTCGTAATTGTCTAACTCCAAGATTTTGACTTGGGATCCCAAGGAAAGGTTGGAATGGTTCAGGACCCATCTTTGAGTTGGACTTCACGTTGTGGGTGCAGACCAAGTTGGGGTTTGAGGGATCTGGTGATAGGTGTTCCCCAGCTGGGGATGGATCCTTTCCATTGACACATTCCTCACTCCCATTTCCATCACCACCCCCACAACCCTGGATGAACCATAAAGTTGATTTGAGTTTTCCCAATTGTTGAAGATTGGAGGGTTCCTACAAGCTTGTCAAAGATTATTCATCAAAGTTCAAGGGCCTATTAACCCTTAAGTGACCTCTGAGACTTACTGAAGTCTCTCTCTCTCTCTACCCACAACCTTTACCCCAAACCCACTTACCTCTTCCCATCCCCCACTTATTGCTGCAGTTCCTATCAGTCAAGCCCTGGATGAACTTCCAATTCCAGTTCTAGCCTAAATTGTATGACCAATTACAGATTGTAAAGAGAGATACATGAGCCCTTGAATTTCTTGCTTGGAAAATTTAACAATCCATCCAGATGATTCCCCCTTGTCACATGATCATTTCAACCCAGAGCTGATCCATTCTCATTAAGAGACTATACACCAGTGTAGTTTAGAAAGTACCTAAGTACACAGGTGTGGGTGATACCCTCTTAGAGACCGAATTCACACACATAGATTTGTACATATTCACATGCGCACTGTGAACCCCAGCCAGGGAATCTCCAACAGCAGGGCAGAAGAAGAGGGGTGCTGAGTGGTATAGCCAAGAGGTTGTATGAGAACTTGAAGGGACAAACCCCTCACTATACAGATGAAAAGCTAAATCCCAAGAAGGAAAGGGTATTGGCCTGAGTCCCAAAGCTCCAAGCTTAAAATAAGTGAAAACAAGTGAGTTAATAGTGCTATTAAGGATGCTGGTTTCCTGCATAGTAAAATGGTAGGAATGACTTTGTACACTATTCAAGGTTAAGCCCTGCTAGCATGGCAGAATTTCACAGAATACCATAGACACCTCTTGGGTAGCCCCCTGGAACTCCCCCTTCAGTGGTGGACAGAGTCAGGCATTTCAAGGTGGGCCCCAAAGGCCATGTCTATGCTACCTGATCCTGGCCACTGGCCACAGCTGACTGATCAAGGACGCATGACCCAAAGGGGGTCAGAGACATTCTCCTTCCCAGGATTTTGACGTCCATATCAGCACACATGGACTAGAAATCTTTGGGGCTGGATTGTGTCAATGGGAAACAATCGAGAAGAGGATCTGGGAACTCCTGCTATAAGCCATCAGGGGCTGCCCCATTTTGTTCCAAATCTTAGTTGTTCGGGGCTTCCTTTGATTTGTGAGGCACCACATAGTCTCTCTAACAAATTAACTTTTTTCTTTGCCTAAACTAGTCAGTGAGGTTTCTGTTGCATGCAACTAAAAAACAAAACAAACAAAAAAGCTTAAGAGAACCACAAGTCTGGGTATTGAGGAGGGCACATTCTGCATGGAGCACTGGGTGTTATGCACAAACAATGAATCATGGAACACTTCATCTAAAACTAATGATGTAATGTGTGGGGATTAACATAAGAATAATAAATAAATAAATAAATAAATAAATAAATAAATAAATAAATAAATAAAAAAGAGAACCACAAGTCTGGTGCTCACAGGTGCCCCGGTTTGCTGTTTCATGGACAGCATGTCTCAGAGATCCATGAAGCTAACTAAATAAAATTATATGGCTTTAAATCCCCCAACACCTTTCACTGGGGCAAAACAAATTAAATGAATAAGGCTATACAAAGCATCAGCAACCCAATGTTTTAAAGGACATGTTGAGTTTTATTGAGAATATTTGACACTGTCCATAAACATTGTCCCAAAAGGATGACATTTTTGTTTAGACAATGACCAAGCTCAGGGGGCAGAGGCTGGACAAGGGAGCACCCATGCAGAGACCTTGGGCCAGATGTCTGGACTCCAAATGTAAGGTTCCTTCACTGTCCAAAGCACTGCAGATCCAAGAGTTAAGAGCTTGGATCTTTCATCTTTATCTAGCCGCAAACTCACCCTCTAGCCTGAAACAGGCCATTTTGCCTCTCTGGAAATAATTTCCTCCTCTGTAAAATGGGAGTATAGAAATACCTCACTTCTAAGTTCCCTCTTAACTACAAAATATCCCAATTCTATTCAGCTATCTTTCTGTTTATTCATATTTAGGCACTGATTCCAAAACTGGTCCTTCTAAGGCTCATTGAAAGGGTTATGTCTCAAAGAGATCATTGTAAAGAACTTAGCTTAAGCCTCTGTGGTCTCCAGCCTCCAAGATGGCCCACAGTGGTCTTTGCCTCCTACTCTGCACACCATTCTGTAATCCCCCCTTCACTGAATCAGGGTGATTCATGTGAGTACAGCATACCATGGAGGGGATGGTGTGTGCCTTCTGAAGCTAGGTTATAAAAGGCATTGTGGTTTTCTCCTTGTTCTCTTGGACCACTCACTCTGAAGAAAGCCAGCTGCCACCTTATGAAGGTGCTTAAGTAGCTCTAGGGAAAGGCTTGTGTGAAGAATTAAGACCTACCGCCAACAACCAGCACCGGCTTGTCAACTATGTGAGTGAGCCATCTAGAAGCAGATTTTTCATTTGACCATAGCTTTCATTGCATCCTGAGAGCATCCTCATGAGAGACTCCAAATCAGAACCACCTAGCCCAGCCAATCCTGTATTCTTGACCCACAGAAACTCTGAGAGATAATAAATGTTTATGGCCAGTTTAAGCCACTTAGCTTTGAGGTAACTTGTGGCACAGTAAAGAGAGGTAATTCCACCTTTAAAATTTTATATCTGATTCATTTGAAATAAAAATTAAAAATTCTGATAAAGGTAACAATAATGATTGGATCATTATGGTATTTTTTTCTTCCTAAGGTCCAAAATCCTTCCAAATATCTGTCAGAATTTTCCCTGAGAGACTGTGTGAGGTAAGTAGGGAACTGTGAGGGACTTCCCCATCTTCTTGATGCCTGAGAAATTTGTATATTGTTTTTAAATTATAGTAGGTTTGGCCAAACATTGATAAGCTAATGGGTACCTGGAGGTCCATTATGCGATTCTCTTTACTTTTGTATACACTGGAAGAACGCTATGCTTAAAAAGATTGTAATTTTTAAATCTTCACTAAAGTGAGCAGGAGAGGGAGAATATCTTGGCAGTAGGCCTGGCCTGCATCTCCATCTTTATCTGCTACCCTCTCTCCTCCCATCTCACTACTCTAGCCACACGGCCTTCCTTGCTGCTCCCTGAATACACCAAACTCACTCCCTGATCCAAACCTTTGCACTTGCTGCTTCCCCTGCCTCTGGCAGAGACCACTGGCCATCCCCCAAAATCCATCTTCTCTTGGTTCCTGAGCACATGACTGGACTACATTTCCCAGGCTTCTTTGCAGTGGAGATGACTACGTGACCAGCTTTGCTCTTGTGGTACATGAGCCTAAGTCATGTTGGTCCCATTCAGACTGACCCATAGAAAACTCCCAACATACTTCCCTAAGCTCTTTGACCTTCTATCCAAATGGGATGGTGATGCCAGGAAGACCTTGGAAGTCAAAATTTGAAGACAATAGAGCAGTCATTAGCCTTAGTCCCCAGATGACCGTATAAAGGAACGCCATCCCATCAGCCTGAACACCAACACTGAAGGATTATGTGAGAAACAAAGAAATGTCTTACTCTTTAAATTGTTTGATTTTGAAAGTCTATTTGTTATGCCAGCTCAGCTTACAACTAACATTATATAATTATAAATATATGGTTACAATTATAACATTATATAACTAACTTCATAACTGTCCATATTGCTTACGCCTTCATATCATTCAGACCTGCTCAAATGACGCTTGCTCTGAGAAGCCTTCCCTCTCAGCCAATCTAAATCAGCTTGTCCCCACCCTCTACCATATTACCCTGTTTTCTTCTGCTTCATAGCAGGTACTCCTACCTGAAATTATACGTGACTGTGTTTAAGCTGTTCTTTGTCTGTCTCCCATACTAGAAGGTAAGCTCCATGATAGGGCCCAACATATGATAGGAATGTGCTCAGTAAATACTTGTTGAATAAATATAGTGGGCCAGGCCATGTTGGGAACCCAGGCTAGGAGGTCCCAAAGCATAAATAAACTTAACCAATCAGTGTCCAAATCTTGGGACCATGTCACCGTGGGGAGCTTATTAAATGCACAGTTTCTGGATCTCATGCCCAGAAATTCTAACCTGTCAGGTTTCGGCATGGAGTAGGAACCAAACCTCTGTGTGTCCACGCATGACGAGGTTTGAGAGTCACTGCTCTGACTCTGCTCAGGATCTGGACATGCCCCTCGGATACAAACTGAGTGTCCACACAGTGGAAAGGAAGAGGCCTTCATTTAACCTCCAAAGGCTTGGGGAGATTGAAGAAGACCAGCTCCCAGGGAAAGACAGTGCTCCTCGTGGGCAAGTGGGCCTATTACTTAGGATATAGACTTGGCTGAAATGGACAGAGACCTCACCCAGCAGTGGCCTAAACATCAGGGTAGATGTCTGTTTCTCTCTGAAGTAGAAGATTGAGCTGGGATGGCAGCTGTGCTCACCAGGGCCCAGCCCCTCCCATCCACTGTTCTGCCATCTATAGAATGTGGCCACCACTCACATGGTCAAGAAGGCTCCCCATCATTTCCATGATGCAGCCAGCAAGGAGGAGGAGGGCATGCCCTCCATTCCCTCTAAGGGAATGATACTAATGAGCCCACAGGGCATACAAATCCCTACCTATTGCCACGGAGTGCCAGCTCCAGCACTTTCCAGAAAGACCTCCTGCTTGCTCCAGGGTGGGCAAGGGTGCAGCCCCCTGAATGACTCATAACCACCCTGTTGCACTCCATTACCAAGTTTTATGGCAAGCCAGGGAACAGGCCTTCCACGTGTATGCTCTCCCCTCTGAGCAATAAAAAACGCCCAAACACAAGAGTCAGATGTGCTGTATTCTTTTCTGTCCTCCCTCAGCTTCTGAGTGTCTGCCAAGTCCCATAAATTAGGCAAACGTCTCCGGGCTCTGGAGCCGCAGGAGAATGACCAGCAGCCAGAGCAGCAAATCCAGAGAACAGGAAGAATAGATCAACAGAGGGAGGGAAGTGGCTCATCCCTGAATTTCCCAAGCAGCCCTCAAGAGAGTTTTGTGCCGCTTTGCAAGTCCCTAGGGTGGTGATTCTCAAAGTGTGGTCCCTGGACCAGCAGCCTCAGTGTCACCTGGGAACTTGCTAGAAATGCAAATTCTGGGGCCTCACTACAGACCTCCTGCATCAGTAATTCTGGGGCTCAGACTGGCAAAAAACCCCTTTAACCAACCCTCCGGGTGGCTTGAGTGCTCACTGAAGTTTGAGCACTCCTGCATTAGAGGCTTTCTTGACTACCCCAGACCAGCCACACATCAGCTGGACAGATCAGGAGGAGGGTGAGGCCAGAAGGACACAACGTGTAAGAAGGTGCTCCTTTTTCAGGCTGTGGCCTTGCATGACCCTGAGAGCGAGCACCTCATAGTCTCAGCCCTGTGTGGCAATGATATACGGATGGTGAAGTGTTGTAGGGGGTGGTAGCTGGAGCCAAGGTGGGGCATTTGGGGCCTGGGAGAAGTGGTGATCTACAAGAACCAAATTCCACGGAGACCACCCTGGGGGAGGGCAGGGACCAGGCAGGGTCTGGACTTGTCGCTGGTGAGTGCCCACGGTGGATTATGCCTGGGCCAGGTACTTTGTGCCCACTCTCCCACTTGATACCGTGGACCAGTGGGGAGGAAGGTAGCATGGCCCCATATAGCCAAGAAGGAATCTGAGGCCCTCAGAGCCCATCATTTACTCAAACTCATCCGGCAAGTGAGTGGTGGTGGTGGCTTGGGGAAGGGAAGTGGGGACAGTGCCTGTGCAGGGCAAAAAGGAGGTGAAGGAAGGAAAGAGAGAGCTTCTCTACTTGTCATTCAGGACTTCCCCTTGAGGATTTTCAGGAGTCTTTCCTTCTCTCCTCAAAGTTCTGCCAGCAAATCTCTAGTTATGGCTTTTACAACTATTATTTTGGAAGTCAACAGCCTGAACAACAAATATTTCCTTCCCTTTGCTTCCTGTTCAATCAGTCTTCATCCCCATGAGGCAATGTGGACCCCCTGACACACAAGGGGTTGGTCCAGAGCCAGTCAGGGGGGAGGAAGCACAGACCAAGATGTCAGGAAATCCACTCGCTAGATCTGTCCTAAAACACAGAATTTTAGAGCTGGAATGAACCTTGGAGATGATCCTGTCTGACCCCATCATTTTATACACAAGGTACAGAGAGGGAAAGTGGCACACTCAGGGTCACCGAGCAGATTGGTGGTTGAGCTAGGGCTATAGTCCAGACCGAGCGCTGTCCTGCTATGAGAAACACATCTGACCTAGCCTTGCTGCCCAGGGCTGCTCCGTGGACTGGGTGGGGTCCATCACTCCCGACTCCACGTTTTCATTATTCTGTCATCCCATAATTCTATCACATTACCAGAAACGTCTTTCTCTCTTCTTCTAAAACATGAGCTGTGTATCAGTTGATGTGGCTTATTCTGTGGTACCCAGCAGCCCCACAATCTAAGCCTTAGCACATACAAGGTTATTATTCCTCCCTTCTACATCCCTCCTCACTGGGAAGTGACTCTTCCATGAGCCCAGAAGGAGAGATGAACTGGCTATATTTGGGTACTAGTAATGTTGTCATAATCAGTGACTGAGCCTGCGTGTGACACATAGCAATCACCCACTAGCTCCTAGAAAGTGTGAATGGATGAACAAATGAGACAAAACAAGGAAGGAACAGAGAGGACAAGGGAAAGATGGGCCTGGCTGTTCTCTGCCTATCTGATGGCATTCAATCCCCAGGCAACAGGGGAAAGTAGAAAGAGCCACAGACTCGTGGTCAGGAGGGCTGCAGCAAAGTCCTAGCTCTGCCACCAGTCTGGCTCTGTGGCTTTGCACAGGTGTGTAATCATAACAAAAATATAAGTGGTCTCGCTGTGAATTGTGCAAGGCTGTTGAATCTCAGATCTGTACCTCTGAAACAAATAATGCAATATATGTTAAGAAAAAAAAAGAAGAAGAAGAAGGTAGCGGGAGGGGAAGAATGAAGCGGGGGAAATCGGAGGGGGAGACGAACCATGAGAGACGATGGACTCTGAAAAACAAACTGAGGGTTCTAGAGGGGAGGGGGATGGGAGGATGGGTTAGCCTGGTGGTGGGTATTGAGGAGGGCACGTTCTGCATGGAGCACTGGGTGTTATGCACAAACAATGAATCATGGAACACTACATCTAAAACTAATGATGTAATGTATGGGGATTAACATAAGAATAAAATAAATAAATAAGTAAAAAATATAAGTGGTCTCTCCCCGCAGTTCCTGGCACAGGGCTCCTAAAACCCTTGTGATTCCCCGAGTGATAGGAACATCTTTTGTTCTTGGTAGGCTCCTGGGTAGGGGGCTGGTTGCCAGAAAGACCAAACCATGATCCAAAGGCTGAAACTCCCAGACCTGCTCTTCATTCTCTGGGATGCAGAGAGGGTCTAGAAATGGAGTCAATTATCAATCATATGCCTGCATGATGAAATCTCCATAAACATCCCAAAAGAACAGGGTTCAAAATGCTTCCAGGTTGCTGTACGCATGGAGGTCCTGGGAGGGTGGCACACCCAGAGAGGGCACAGGAGCTCTGCACCCCCTCGCCAGGGCTCACACTTTGTGTCTCTTCATCTGGCTGTTCCTCTGGATCCTTTATCCCATCCTTTATTACATAATAAACTGACAAACAGAAGTGTTTCCCTGAGTTCCATGAGCTGTTGTGGCAAATTATTGAACCAAGGAGGGGATCATGGGATCCCTGATTTAGAGCTGGTCTATCAGAAGCACAGGTAACAGCCTGGGACTCATGATAGGCGTCAGCACTGGGGGCAGTCTGTGGGACGGAGCCCTTGTGGGACCTGACGCTGACTCCAGGTAGACAGCATCAGAACGGACTAGAATTGTCGCACACTCAAGCTGGTGTCCGAGAATCGATGGGTGTGGGGAAACATCCACACATTTGGTGACCGGCAGTGTGAGTATGGTAAGTAGTTTTTCCTGACAGCAGGTCACTTCCCTTCTCTGGGCTCTGGTTTTCTTTTTTTTTTTAAGATTTTATTTACTTATTTGACAGAGAGAGACACAGCGAGAGAGGGAACACAAGCAGGGAGAGTGGGAGAGGGAGAAGCAGGCTCCCCACTGAGCAGGGAGCCTGATGCGGGGCTCCATCCCAGGACCCTGGGATCATGATCTGAGCCGAAGGCAGACGCTTAACGACTGAGCCACCCAGGCACCCCTGGGCTCTGGTTTTCTTACAAGGAGAATGACACCATTGGGCTATCGGGAAATCAGCTCTAAGGTCTCTGTTGGCAACAATATTCCGTCAGCCTACAACTGCACAGGACTGGGACAGCACCACAGAAGGGGTCCAGCGGTATGCGTGTGTAGCTGGAGTTTAGTGGACCAAGTATAAGGATATGCTTAGGGAAAAAATGACCCAAACTCTATGCATTGTAGACTGAATTAATCATCAGTTATGACTCAAGAATTCCTAAAGATAACGGCAAATGTGTTCTTTGCCCCAAAGGGTGGATGTTATCTGAAGGAGTACTGGAGATTGTATCTCTCCTGGGCAGGCCCCTGGACGGCCAGGTCCACAACAGTGAGTACAGGGAAGGACTTGGACTTGGAGACAGCTAGAGAAAGTACAGAGGGAAGTGTCTGGGCCTTCCTTTATTGCAACCCATCCACCCTCCACCCTTCTCTCTGCTCTAGGCCCCAGGCAACCAACCATGGGCTACATCAGTGACCTACTTGTCCTCTGGACTCAACCAATGAGGAGCCCTGGCAGGAGCCAGAGGACAAGAGAGAGTGAGGCTTGGGTGCCCATGCACCTCTTTCCCTCCCTGCATCTCCACCTCGGGCCAGTTGCATGCTTCTGCTTCTCTAGATGGCTCTCCTTCCAGGTACCAGTAACCACCCCACCTGGCTCCCTTGGGCCTAAGAGTGGTAACAGCTCAGCCTATACCAGCCCCGGGCAGGGCACAATCCCTTATGGTTCCCCTACACCCACACCTTTGCCCATAAACCCACCTCTAAATGCCCCACTGTTAGTGAGCCACCAGTCTCCGGTAGGAATGTAGGGAAAGGCCTCTAATGGGAAAGGCAGACCAAAGAGATGAACCTCCCAGACTGGAGGGAGAAGGCGGAAGGAGACAGGATGTGGCCTACAAAAGGCAGATCTTGGGAGACACAGACTTGTTCCCAGACCTTAGAATATGAGATCAGGGGAAATGCCCCCATCAGCAGGACCCAGGCCTGTGACGATTATGGGGAAGTAGGGTGTAGATGACGCATCGTAAGGTATCTGCCCCACCCAAGCCCTCTTCTCTGGGTACTGGCCCCGCCCATAACATTTGCTGAAGGTGGGCCTAAGTGGGACCAGCTGTGCGTGTAACCCTGCTTTCCCACCCCTCGCTGCCCCTGACTGGACCAGGCACAGACAACTGACACAAGCTGGACCAATCATATTTGCTCTATCCAGAACCACAAACAAGAGACCCAGCCACTGAGTCAGTGACTGACAGATCCCAGAGAACACATTCTATCACATAGTTACTAACTTATAGAAGCGATCACTCTAGAAGGTGGTAAAGACCAAAAACATAAAGCAAGACGAAACAAGTCAAATATATCCATGGACCATTTACTATAAATGGATTTGGATTTTCCCCATACCTTTTTATATATATAATATAGATCTTAAATATATTTTAGTATATTAATATTTTACAAATTAATATATTTTTATTAATATATACAAGTTTACACACATATAATTTCTTCCCAGCCTTTCTAGAATAGAATCTTAAAGCAGTTGGTTATTGGGAGTAAGTAGGAATGTGGGAAAAAGGACCTGACGTTTACTGAGCACTGTTCTGCACCAGGCTCAATGCCATGCACTGTACTTAAACCTCACTTGTCCTCATTACCCTTTAAAGCACCTGTAATTTTCCTCATTTTGGAGTTAAGAAGCTCAGGCTCAGAAAAGTTTGGCTGAGGCATTGGGCAAATGGTTTTTGAGCTCCTACGATGTGCCCAGCAGGGTTCTAGGCTCTAGGGAATGTCTGTGAACAAAACAGACCAAAGATCTGCCCCCATGGGGTAATGCCTCACACCCCATGGAGAAGAGAGACAAGAACTGAACAGTTGGAGTGTGCAGCCATCAGTTGACAAATGTCATAGAGAAAAGAGCAGCAGGGAAGGGGCAGTGGAGGGTATATGGAGGGATGGGGGGACAGAGAAGGGGATTCCTAAGTGCCAACTGGTGCGGGGTTTTATAGAGGTGGCAGCATGAGCCACACAGCCATCTGGACTAGAGTGTTCCAGTAAAAAGGATCAGCAAATGCAGGCTTGAGGCTGGACGGAGGGGCAACAAGGAGGCCAGTGCTTCTGGAACAGAGTGAGCAATGGAGAGGGAAATAGGAAATGATGGTAGAGAGGTAGCCAGAGGGAGCAGGGCCCAAGTGCAGTGGGAGGCTTTGAGGGATCCTGAGCAGAGGAGAGACATGGTCTAAGTTGAGCTTCACTGGCTCCTTCCAGGCCACGGTGCAGAGAGGGGACTGAAGAGGGGTGACAGGAGGCTGTTGTAATCATCCAGGGGGAAAATGAGGTGACAGCTTGGCCTGGAGACACAGCAAAGGAGTCATGAAAAGTGGTCAGATTCTGGGTATAGACTGAAGATAAAT
>NC_138376.1:33330226-33388399 GCF_054177405.1 Leptonychotes weddellii | reverse complement strand
ATCTCATCTGTCCTGCTTATACCCCTCATCTCTCTGATCTCATCCGTCCTGCTTACACCCCTCCAGCCACATTGACCTCTCGGCTGGTCCTCAGATACAGGGTACCTGTTCTTCCAGAACTTTGCACTGGCTGTTCCCTCAGCTTGAAATGCTCTTCCCTGGAGATCCACATGACTCAACACCCACACTGTCTTCAGGTAAAAAAAAAAAAAAAAAGATCATTATGCTGCACCCCTTAAATTTACGCAGTGCTGTATGTCAATTACATCTCAGTAAAACTGGGGGGAATTACCTTTCCTGTCTGAGCCTTAACTTCTTCATCTGTAACATGGTGATAGTAAGCAACACCTCACACCTCCAGGGGGTGTGGTAAGGATTAGTGATATTGACTCGAAGTGCTCAGCAAGACACCATCACAAGGTAAACATTAGACACCTGCTGAAGCTACACATGACAAAATGTTTTTACATGTTGATATCCTGCGATATGACATGATTGTCATGATAGACCATGGCTTCTATTTCCCATCCTTCTCATCTACTCCCAACCATCCACCCCAAGGTGTCTGTTGGTTGTTTGGCACTGGTATTATTTCCATAGGTTAGATTTTCAAATTTAAATACTAGGCCAAAGGATAAAGAAAAAAATTAAGAGTTGGAATATATCGGTAACCTCACGTATATTTAAAAACAGGACGCTTTGAAGACCTAACAGATGTTGCTTATGCTGAATAAAAACCACTAAGGACATGCTAGTGAAAGGAATTTCTTGACAAAGGCTTCGAGGTATGGAGGTAAGGAAGGGCCTGGAACGCACCCAGAGAGTTGGAGGACGTTAATAAGAGCAGAAGGTAGATAATAGACATGAGAGCAGACAGGGAACCTTCCATTTCCTAGTGCAGATTTGGATTTTATCCTGGAGGCAGAGGGGAAGACACTGGGTTTTAAAGTAAGTGTCAGGGCTGGAGTCACATCTCAGGAAGAAAGCAGCATGGAAAGTAAGGATTGAGAAGAGGGGCAGACCAGAAGATGCTTAAATCACTTTTTTAAATTATGGTAAAATATACACATATAAAGTTTACCATCTTAACCATTTTCAAGTGTACATTTCAGTAGAATTAAGCATATTCACATAGTTTTGCAAGCCATCTCCAGAACTTTTTCATCTTGCAAAACTAAAACTCTGTACTCATTGAACAACTCCCACCCCCGACTCAGATCACTTTTATAGGGCTTATTGACCTATTGGATGTAGAGTTGAGGAAGATGGAGGTGACAGGATGACCCCCAGGTTTTGAGGTTAGAAGGCTGGTTAGGCGGCTGTGCCACTAACCAATCTGGGGGATATGGGATACTTCACTTATCTATTGCTCATAACAAACACCCCAAAACTTAGGAACTTAAAACAACAAAGATTTATGGTTGCTCGTGATTTGGGGGTTAGCTGGATGCCTCCTCTGCCGGCTTTGTCTGAGCTCACTCATTCAGCGGTAATAAGCTGGAAGATGTGCTAGGTTGGAAAGTCCAAGCTGGCCTCACTCCTGAGCCTGGCAGTTGGCACTGGCTGTCAGCTGGGGCACTTTGGTTCTCCCCCCTCCTTGCACCCTCCGTCAGGCTAGAGTGGCTTCCTTACATGGCAGCTGGCTTTTCCCAGGCCTACGCTTCAGACTCTCACAGAGTCACAAGGCCAGCCCAGATTCAAGGGGAGGAGAAGTAGATTTCACTTCTTGATAGGAGGGGCTACAAAGAAAGTGTGGCCATATTTGATCTGCCTCGGAAGAGGAGGACCAAGTTTAGCAGGGAAAACGAGTCTATGGCCACGGAGATAGAAGAGGAAGTTGACATCAACTCAAAGGAAGAGACTTCCCAACCCAAAGGGAACATAACACTATATGAGGAATATAAAAGATAGGGGAAGAGATGGGCCCAGAGAGACTGAGCTGAGGCTGCCAGAGGCATAGAAAGAACCAGGAGAAAACTCATCTAGAAGCTGAGAGGAGAGTGGTTGACAGAATCATATGTTGCCAACACACAACTTCTCTAAAAAAGAGAAAAAAGAATCGCTACGTGTGATAATGATCATGGTGAGGGAATTTTGGTAGAATGCTAAGAATAGACGCGAAACTACTCCAGATAAGTCTGAGGGTGCTGAATTTTTCCCCGTATACCCAGAACACATCACCTCCCTAAATGGAGATGCTTGTGGTAGCCCTCCCTCCTGAGAGGAAGTCTTCCTCCCCACTCCCCTGACTTCAGGCTTGGTCACATGACCTGCTTTGGCCAATAGGAGGCAAACAGAAGTCACGTGCACCACATCTGAGCATAAGTATTAAGAGCCACCCAAGTTTGCTCTCTTTTTCCCTCTTGGTGCTACTCCTTCAGCCTGGATCCCAGAATGAACCACTGAGAAGTTAGGGTTATTGGTTGACACAGAATAACCTAGCAAAAGCTGACTCATCTGGTACTCAGTAAACGTTCATGGAGTTCTATCAACTAAAGACAAAATGGTAAGAGCCCAGAATTGGAAGAGCTCAATTGTGACTGAGGCGACAGTCAGAGAGGGACCCCAGAGAAGGGAACATTTGTGCTAGACCCTGAAATCTGGCCAGGATTTAAAGAGGAAGCAACTGGAGAAGTGGTACGTTGGTGTCCCAATAACCAAGACCACGTATGCTCTTGGGAGATTTTTTATGTTATAAATTCTGTATAAAAACTTTCTAGTTCCTATGAATTACTCATTTAATAGTATGCTTTGGTTCTCTTTTGAAATATGCTTCAAAAACCTGTAACAGCAAACAGGGGCTGCATATTAATGGCTTGGCCCAGCTTATGCATAGGAAGGAGGTCCAAATAAAATTAGAGCTACAGAGTAGAGAAAATAAAGAGGGATCTGAAAAGAGCCCCAGATTCTTGCCCGGAAAAAAATTACTCTCCTTTTAAGAGACAGACATCTGACACCCAGGAGAAGCTCACCCAGAGAAACCAAGCCCCTTTCAGAATGTGGGCATTTGGGGCCTTGCTGTAATGATATGGCCCCACTAATTCTCCCCTCTCCCTCCTAGGAGCCTCGCTGTCTTCAAAATGTAGCAGGAGAAGGCAAGCTGTGAACAGGTTGGGAGCAGGAAGCCTCTGGAATTCAGAGGCCGTCCCTACCCTGTTCCAAGGCTCTGGGTGAGCATCTCTAACTGGGGAGACTCTGTGAGTGTGTGCATGTGTGTGTGTGTGTGTGTGCGCACTTGTGCACGTTCAATTTAGCAGAGGAAGTCAAGGCAAATAGTTTAATCACAGCCATCCCTCGAGGCAATTTGGAATAATTTTCTCATTAGAGAACGTAACGTGCAGCATGACTAATGTTCAATCAGACAGTAGCTTGCAGTCCCCATGCTCACCACCATTACGCGGGCCTCAGCTCTGATTAATGGGGGAGGGCGTCTGTCCTTCCTTTCTGGGCCTGGGATGGTGGCTGGAGTCTGGTGATGGGGAGGAGAAAGGCAGGGGAGGGAAAATCTCTTTTCAAATATAAACATGAGAAATAAAATAATGGGACCCCTCAGGGCTTCGAGCTGCTGTGATTAGATCTGAAGGCAGTGTCACCCCCCAGGGGACCAGGAGGTTGGGGCAGCACACTCCACCGCTGAAGGAGGCAGAACTGGGACCTTCCACTTCTCCCCATGCCCCCCCATTTCCCTCTGCTCTCCATCTGTGCTCTCGGAGACTGTCCTCCTTCTCTGTGTCCCCCTGTCTCTGTCTGTGCGCAAGTCTCTCCTCCTGTGTTCTTACTATGCTCTGCATCCCTCGCCTTGTCTGCTCCCGGCCACATGGTGTCCACTGCCCGGTTTTCCATCCTTCTTTCTGCCTTTGTCTCTGGTCCTGTGATGTGTGTGTGTGACGTCTGGGTCCAGAGCTGTGTGCTTGAGAACCCCCTGAAATGGGAGGACCCCAGCTCTGCTTACCCACTTCAAAACCGTAGTTCGGGACATTCGCGTGGAAAGGACTCTTGAGGCGCCTGGGTGGCTCAGTTGGTTAAGCGTCAAGCATCTGACTCTTGGTTTTGGTTCAGGTCATGATCTCGGGGTCATGAGATGGAACCCCAAGTCAGGCCTGCTTGAGATTCTCCTCTCACTCTGCCCCTCCCCACCTAAAAAAAAAAAAAAAAAGGAAGAAAGGATGGACTCTGGGCGACTTTCTAGAGCTTTGTCATTCCAAGTGTAGCCTGTGGAGCTGCAGGATCAGCTCCACTTGGCACTGGTTAGAAACGCTCTCAAGCCCCTCAGATCTACTGAATCAGAGCCTGCATTTCCTCAAGATCCCCAGGGAATTGATGTGCACAGTAAAATCTGGGAAGTGCTGGCTTCCCTGCCTCACTTCAGAGGACATGCTGGCCTCGAGGCCCAGAGTGACACAACTCACCCTGAGTTACAGATTGTCGCAGCTCCAAACCCAGGGCCCCTGCCTCACCATAGTCCATACCCCACCTGTAATGATAAGAGGCCCTGTTATTGTCAGGTTGCCTCTCATTTTAGGATGTCCAGTGTCAAGTGTTTCCTTCAGAGATCACTGTACAGAAGGTTTAGCCCCAAATACAAAAACGATCCCGCTCTTTGCAGGGGAACCATCCCCATCCCTTTTCTCCTAGTGCATTAAGTTATGAGCATTCAGAAAACCTAATAACACACACATGTTTTAGATGCACATCTGGGGTATGGCAAATGTACCCATTGTCAGGCCATGATGAGGAGCTGTAGAAAACTCAGAGCTCAGTTCTTGCCTCCAAGAAACCTGCATTCCCAAGGATTCCCACCTGCTCCAAGATACATCAATAGCTCAAGTCCTCAGGTGCCATACACACTTGTATACTAATTATGCCCATGTCAACACACACACGCACACACGCACACGGGTTAAATAAATCAAATAACCGAGCCAGCACAGAATGACTGGGGCCAGATACAGTTATCAGGCAACACTACTCCCCTGGAGCTAGAACTTCTTGCAACCCTTCTGAAAGTAGCTTTGGGGCAAACCACCTCCTCCCATGCCCCAGTTTTCCCCGTGTGAAAAAGCAACAGCACTGGGGCAACAGGAGGGAGTCACCCATGGTAATATCCTCTTTTCTACCTCTCAGGAGTCCAAGGTTCAGTGAAGCCAGAAATGGAGAGACAGGAGCAGATGCAGAGCCAGGAGACCTCAACTCCACATTTCCCTTCCCCCATCCCCGGCCTGGGGACAATGAGCATCGGGCTACGGAATCTCAGTGTACACCAAACAGGAAGCTGCGAAGGCCAGCATGTACCGGGCACGTCACAGTGAGCACAGTCCCCCACCATCTAGCCTAAATGCTAGAAATCTGACCGACATGGAAGAAGCATCAGCTGCGGGGTCAGGCAGACCTGCGCAATCCCAGCTGCCTCTTGCAGTCGTGTGGCCCACCCGTGGCCCTCAGCCTCCCTCAGCCTTGCCGTCCTCGTTGTGAAACAGGGAGCATCCAATGAGGAGGGGTACGTGAGGGCCTTAGAACGTGGCTTGTGTGCAGATGGCAGAAGGTGCTCCCAGGGGTGCTGGCAAAGTGTAAATATTGAAGAGACCCTCAGCAACTCCAGACCCCTAAGGCACGAGGACAGAGGCCTGGGGCAAACACTGGGATCTGCTGAGTGTTGGTTTTCATTACAGGGCTCATGAGAACTCAAAGGTCTGCCAGGCCTCCCCTGACCCCGAGCCCCTCCTGGCAGCTCACGGAGTCGGGGGCACAGGAGCACAGCTGGAACCCATCAGCACCACAGGTGGGGACCCCTCTCAGCACCACCCCCAGCTTCCACAGGCTGGAGTGGGAGGTGAGATGTCAACACCAACGAAACTGCTTCTCCCCCTACCGCCTCCCACTGAAGCTGCTGGACAAGCCCCCACCTGCAAGCCTGAATGCAGAGGAGGTGCGGAGCGCCTATGTGGAGAGCAGGATTTGCTCTGGGGCCCCCCATTCTCTCCACCACACCCACATCATTGGGGCAAGTGCCAGCCACTGCCAACATCTCACACCCACCATTTAAGCAGCTGCCCTCCCCTCAACATGCCCAGCCAGCATCTTCATGCCCCCAGTTGCCCAGACATCCATGTGAACCTTAATAGGGCATTCAGTAGCCCCCCCCCCCACAAACCCTCGGTTACTTTACTGGAGTAGCCACTTAGTGAGGGGCTGATCTTTTACCTGACTCATTCAAGGTTATTAGCCCAAAGTCATGACGTTAAAAAAGCAATTTAACTCTAAATTGAGATGAGGGGACGCAGAAGGATACCAGCCAGGAGAGGCACACAGAGCAACCAGGGTCTGGCAGGGACCTTCAGGTTCCATGGCTGGAGGAACTGGACAGGGACGGGCCAGGGAGAAGTGGACCTGCTTCAGCTCTGCCCTGGATGCAGCATGACTGTGGGCAAATATCTTCCCCAGTCCCACTTGCCCAGGGAGGGACAGACAGATCTCTATGTTCCTAGAATCCTGAATCACCTGGGCTGCGAGCCTCTTCCCATATTGAACCTGAACCCTCCACAGGAGTTTTGACGTCAGCTGTCTTGTCCCATCATCCCTCCTCCCTCCGAGGGCCCCCATCACTTAGGGCTTTCAGCAACTCTCCACACAGAACCAACTCCCAGGAGGTGTTGGGGGTATGGCCACGTGGCAGGTGACTCGACTCAGCCACCCTCTAGCAAGGACCCAAACTCTGATTTTAAAGACTAACTGGGACAGTGAGAGCAATGTTCTTAGAGCTATTTGTATCTTGAATTCTCTCCCTTGTCTTGAGGGCAAGGACTTGATTCATTCATCTTTGAATATCCCTATGGCACATAGAGCCATTCCTGGCTCCTGGTAGGAAAGCAAAAGACATTTTGGATAGATGGATAGATGGCTGGTTCCATGGTTGGGAGGGTGCAGCCAGCATGCGGGCAGACAGAGGATGAAGGAGTGTTGACTGCCAAACCCAGGGAATGGCCAGCCCTCCTGTGAACAGGCCTGGAAGTTGGGCCCAGTGATAAGCATTTGGACAGCATTCTAGTGTTCAGCAATCAATATGGAATATTTGCCATTAAATTCAAATCAGTCTTTAAAAAAAAAAAAAGCCCAGGGGAGTACCTGTCTGCATAGAAGGGCCATGCCCGACACCTTCACTGTCTAAACCATCTTCCCTGGTCAATTCTTCAAACCGAGCTTTGCCACGATGGCAAGACACAGGAAGAAGGAACTCGGACAGGGAATGGGGACTGGGATCCAGCAGCCACCAGCTGCCAGTAGCCAGTCCCCGGCATCCCAGGTGGAAAAGACCCACGTGGGATCCAGAGTCCTGGCCTCTGGCTCAGCCCTGGCTCCCCGACCAGAACCTCAGTCTTCTGAACTAGCTGGTCTCCTGGGCGCTTCCGGCTCTAACATCGTGTGTGCGGTGGGTACTTCTGATCTCTGGCACTTACAGTGATTGTGGTCCAAGTGCCCACCAGACTGGAGGTCAGCCAAGGCCCCCACACCGCAAACGTCTTCTAGACACTAGTGATGCTACCTACAGGAAAACCTAGTCGCTCCAAGTGTGGTCCAGACCTACCAGTGGGTGAGCACCACGTGGGAGCTTAGGGGAAGGGTGCCCTCCCCGGACCGGCCGGATCGGAATGCGCATTGTCACACCATCCCCAGGGCACGCATGTGCACACTGAAGTGTGAGAAGCGGGTTCTAGGGGCGCCTGGGTGGCTCAGTCGTTAAGCGTCTGCCTTCAGCTCAGGTCGTGATCCCGGGGTCCTGGGATCAAGCCCCGCATCGGGCTCCCTGCTCTGCGGGAGGCCTGCTTCTCCCTCTCCCACTCCCCCTGCTTGTGTTCCCTCTCTCACTGTGTCTCTCTCTGTCAAATAAATAAATAAAATCTTTAAAAAAAAAAAAAAGAAGAAGCAGGTTCTAAGCGAGAGGGTCTGGGGCGGGGACCCAAGTGCCAGCAGACTGCCTTACTGGCTTCGCAGCTACATGACTTTGGCGCGTCTGTGCTCTGGCTTTCTGTGGGTAAAGAAGAGGGATGATGCTTGACCTATGCCCATCAGATTCCAGACGGGGATGAGTTTCTGTAGGTCATCTCATGACCAGTTAGGTGCCAGCCGACACAGGGGTGTTTGCAGCTGGTGCCAACAGCAGCAGAGCTGGGCGCACCCTCAGTGTCAGGCGGGAGGGGACGGCTGCCGGGACAGAGCTGCGGCCACACGGGGCAGGACAGACCACGGACAAGGATACACGAGGACTGTGGGCTCACCGTCTATTTGCTAAGTGGATAAAGCGGGATTACGATATGTGTAGTGTGAGGCCAGCCAGGTCAAAAACAAAACACTCACACAGACATGTTTATGTACAGATGGAAAAGTCTAGAAGATTATAACCCACACTGCTCAGCGTGGATAACTGAGAAATAGAGGGAACGGAACTGGGGGCAGAAAAGAGGCTTTTGCTTTCTCAGTGTTGTTTCAAATATTAAAATGATCAGAAAAGGGCACCGGGGTGGCTCAGTCAGTTAAGCGTCTGCCTTTGGCTCAGGTCATGATCCTGGGGTCCTGGGATCGGGCTCCCTGCTCGGCAGGGAGCCTGCTTCTCCCTCTCCCACTCCCCCCTGCTTGTGTTCCTGCTCTCGTTGTGTCTCTCTCTGTCAAATAAATAAAATCTTCAAAAAATAAATAAAATAAAATACCCTCGGTCTATAATAGTATACAGGTTAAAATGGCATCCAATTTAGAGCAGAGTTATATCATACTCAGTCATTCTGACTTGAATATATCTGTATCTCATGGGGTTCCACAAAGTCCTGAGCCCCGCAGCTGTGGCTAGCAGGTGGGGGAAGTCTGCAGGGTGTTCGGGGGGATGCCAGGAGGGCTACTGAGGGGTCAGAAGGCACTGCAGGAGAGGGCCATGCCCAGGCAGCCTAGGAGGGGGCCCCAGGAGAGGAAGGGCGCAGACCCCTGCCTCTGCCCGGAGATGCCCAGGAAAATCAGCTCTATGTGAGTCATCCAAGAAGGAAAGATAAAGATTGGGGTCCAGGGGCTTCTCAATGGCAGCCCCAGTGCCGTCCACTCACACCTGCATAAAAGATTGAGACTGGTGGCTCAGTCGTTAAGCATCTGCCTTCAGTCAGGTCATGATCCCAGAGTCCTGGGATCGAGCCCCGCATCAGGCTCCCTGCTCCGCGGGAAGCCTACTTCTCCCTCTCCCACTCCCCCTGCTTGTGTTCCCTCTCTCGCTGTGTCTCTCTCTGTCAAATAAATAAATAAAATCTTTAAAAAAAAAAAAAAAAAAGATTGAGCCTTGGTGGGATCCGAGGAGCCCGAGGGGAGGCTAGATAGGTAGGGTCTTTGGGGGAAACCACTCCTGACCCAGGGCCTTACCTGAAGACAAATATAGAAAGTCAACGGCTGAAGCCCCAGAGTTATTTTCACATACACTGCCTGACGAGGCAAGAATTGGGCCCGGGTGCTGAGAGGTGAGGTCTGGGAGGGCAAGGGAGTCAGGAGCAGGGTTAGCACCTACAAACAGGGGGTAAACATGGAGACTGGAGTGCTTACCACCTGCCGGGCGCACAGTAGGTGCTCAGTAAACAGCAGTGCACGCTCCCTACCCCTGCTGCTCCAGGGCCTCTGCCCTCCTGCACTTGTCAAGGATGGATGAGCCCTGATCTCCCCGAGAGAAAGGAGCCCTCTCTACCCAAAGGGACAGGGCCAGCTGGCGCCCTGAGAAATCATCTTGCCAGGGCCCATCTCCAACTCACTTCCACGTGCTCCATCCCAGGTAGGGTTGCCAGAGAAAATAAAATGAAATACTGCATGGGACATATCTATACTGAGTAATTACTCATGGTTTATTTGAAGTTCAAATATAACCAGAAATCTTGTGTGGTTTTATGTTGCTTTGTTGTTTTGTTTGCTTGTTTGCTTGCTCAGTGGGGCTAAATCCAATCCCAGAACGACCTTTGGGCAGGCAAACATCAAGGATGTCATCATCCCTACACTGCAAAGGAGAAGGTGAGGTCCAGGATTTCTCACCATGCTCGCATTCCCAGGGCTGGTGAGTGGTGGGGCCAGGACAGAACCTCAGATTTTGGATTCCCAGCCTACTCTGTCCCCCATGATATCTCCCCATCTTCCCATGCCGCAGAACCAGCTGAGGAACTTAGTAACACTAAAAATGAGAGGTGCATCCCTAACCCAGGGGTCCTTGGGGGGACGTGCTCAGCTGGGGAAACCCAAGGACTGGCTGTTTTGTTTCACACACCTTCACACTGTTTGGTTCTCCTTGAGCATGCGCTTTTTTGTCATTTTAAAACTAAGAAAATAAATGAGCAAATGTTCCCCGTTGGAAGGGGCAGGAGGTGGGTGTATTAGGGGAGTGGAACCCGGCACAAGGGAACGCGCAAAGCTAAGTATTTCGAGTACTCTAGAGCTTTGTCACACACCCGAGAACCCAGCCCATGGAAGTAATCAGACATGCAGACAAAGATTCCCTTATGTGTGGCCTGCACAAAACATGCTTTCAGAAAATACTGAATGTCACGGGAAAACACTCATGATGCGCAAAAGGAAAAAGACACCAAAGTGGGCATGTGGCACTTCTCCAGATATAAAGGTATGGACAATAATAAAGACTGGAAAGTTTGCAGAAACGCTCAATGTGACTGTTGGAGGGGAGGAAACGTTTTGGTTCATACTTTCTTAATTCTCTTTCTTAATTCTTAAATGAACATGGACACTTAAATACTTTTTAAAATAAAAATGAAAATGCTTGAGTCCCACACGAGGTAGACTAAACTAAAATCTCTAAAGGCTGTGAATCCTAGAAATCCGTACTTGTTGAGTGTTTGGGACCCTGTACCTACACCGCACCCTGGCTTCCTAAGTCACCACTAGGAACCAAAGGCCGGAAGAGGGCTCGTCTGTGCAAGTCTCTGCCCCCCTGACTCATTCTGCCCCACCAGGTGGTCCTAGGAAAGGAATGGCTTTAGGGGAGAGGGGCCTCATCGGGGAAGAAGGGCACCTCCCCGGCAAATGCTCACCAGCACGTGACTTCCTCTAACTTGAAGAACATAGAGCTCTGTGGCTCTATGGAAATCACTTTGCAAACAAAATGGAAAACAGGGCCTTTGAGACAGCCAGCCCCACAGCACACACCCAGAGTCCCTCCCTTGGAAACACAGTTATCACCAGACAGGTGGCACCACCCAGTGTAACTCAGTCAGAGTCTTATCTATGAGCTGACTAAGTAACAAAAATGTTTCACACATCACTCTGCCATGGGGGCCGCCATTTTGGCCTTTGGAGTCCAGGAGGCCCTTGGGCTTCACAAGAAGAAATCTGCACACAGTCAGACAAAGCCAATGAGTAGATGGTCTGAAATCATCTTAGCCAGGGGTCTGGTGGCACCTGGACGGAATGGAAGATAGAACAGGCCAGCTTGGATAGCTGAGACTAGGTGGACCCCTGAGGTCTACCCCCTGCCCTTGGCATCTCTTCCCCCACACGCATACCAAAGTGCCCAAAATGCCCCCCACAGGTGCCACCAGCTGGGCCCCCCTCCGGGTCTGTTTAGCTGAAATTCCTTCTCTCTCAATCCATTCTTTCTCCCAAACTTCTAGCCCCTCAATGGGCAGGGATTGACTACGTTATTAAGCAGAAAGAAAAATGATCCAATTAATTCACATGAAGGTGTGATGGACCCGCAAACGGACCCCTGTGAGCCACAGGAAATGGGCAAGCCGTGAAGAACACCTTGGTTCCTGCCCCACTCTGGGCTCGGGGCCCCTGCACCCCGTGAGAGGCTCGGAATAGAGGTTCTTTTAGATAACTGCCACCATCCAGAAAGGAGGCTTCTTCCTGGGCCGCCTCAGTGACCATCAGCAGGCCTGGAGCCCTGAGGAGAGACTCACGGGGCAATTACATCAGCACAGGACGCCTTTGTTTTGAGCTGAGGCTGGTTTTCCCACAAGCGACTGAAATAAATTAGAGCATTTTCAACGAGGGCGGTTGAAAGCAGCACTCTTGGAAAAAATCTCAGCAGCTGCTCTTTATTGGATTATAACTAGGAGCAAAACACCCCAAACCACACAATCGCCTGCAAAGGGGGGAAAAAATCAAATCAAATGCAACATTGTTGTAGGCTCTGGAAAATGTTTCCCCAGGAAAACCAGCCTGGGAACCTGGTCAATGTTCTCTAGCTCGACTGCTCGAGGAGACAGACACTGCTCCTCGGGGGTCAGATACAGTTTGTCTACACACAGGCAGCCAGAGACACTGACAGACAGCCACACACAGGCAGGCTGGAGACAGGGAATAGGCACCCCAGGGCAGGCGACCGCCACAGGGGTGTGCAGAGGCCCCGCGAGTAGGTCCTATCTGCAGGGGTGGCCCAGCCCCGGACCGAGACACGGGGGGGCCCTCTTTGCCAAGAGATCTTTAAAAATAGGTGAAACCACTCTGTGAGGCAAGCAAGTCCCACTGTGCCCTGAAAGCCAGAGGTGGGCTACATTCCCTAGGAAGCCCACGGAGGTACTAAAGCTGCTTCCCCGTCCAGCAGCTGGCTGGAAATGGGAAGAGGGGGCACTTAGCTGGGAAACCGGAAAACTGGGTCATTCGAACTCTGCCACCACCTAGCTCCGTGAGCTCAAGCAAGCCGTCTGCATTTCTCTGAGCCTCAGTTCTCTTATCCATAAAATGGGTATTATTTTGTTTTCCCTCTTTCCAGGGTGGTGGGGGCGGCGGGGGGTGGTTCTAAGCCTCAAATGAGAAGCAGAAGGAGACAGAAATGACAACAGTGCTTGTTTGGTGGGGGTGGGATGGACCGGGACGGGGCAAACTCTCTGGGCTGACGCAAATGCTCTAGATCTTGACGGGGGTACCAGGTCCTCGAGGATACACATCTGTCAGAACCAATCAGGCTGCACATTTAAGATCTGTGCGTTCCACTATATTTAAAGATGAGGAGGAAGGTCAAAATGCTGAACAAATGAGAGAGTTACTCCTGCCATAAGGGAAACTCTGACGACCTGCTGGGAACAGGACACTCTCAAGCAAATAAAGTCTCACTTCGCCCTCGGATAGGAGATTATTTTGAAGTTCAGGTTCAATAGTTTCAGAAAACACATATGTTTGTGTCTAGTTCAAACTGGCTTGGTAGGTATTTAGGAAAAAAAACAGTTCAATTCAGAGTTCAGTCGAAAAATAATAATATTTGGATTCGGTTTTGGGTTCAGTGAATCAGGGCAGTGTTTTCCAATTTGGGGGTCATGGTTCGGTTCAGTTCAAGTTCTTGTTAGAGCAGCCCAGCGTGGGGCTCAGCCCCTGGGACACAGCCAGCTTGGCCCACCAACCATTGTCTGCACACTTTCAGCCCTTCTAGATCAGCTTCGCTCAAGGGGGCCCTTTCCAGCCTCTTTCCTGTGCCTTCCAAAAGAGAAACCAGAACACAAGAGAAAAAAGAAAATTGCTAAATTCTCTGGCTACAGAAAGCCAAACTTGGGTCCACACTGGTACGCACATGGGTGAGAGGCAGGAGTGGGTCCTCGAGATGCGGCCACCCACCAGGAGGAGGGTAAATAATCATGACATCCGGGCAGCTTATGCCTTGGCCATGGGGTGAGTGGGAGCTGCTGGACCCTTCTACAGGTGGGGGTGGGGGGAACCCGGTGCCCTCGTCAGGGGTGGACATGGTGCCCACAGCCAGGTCTACACAAGCAGTAGGCAGGTGTGAGGAGTATCTTCCAGACCAGCCCAAGCACAGGGCTGGCTCCTTCCAAGCACCGCCCCCCACCCCGCAGTCTCTGTCCCCTGTTACTCCCAGCAGACACACGGGTGGCATCAGAACTCTCTTCCTCAGACGCGGCATTTCTGTTGAGAGTCAGGTTCCCAACTTTTACTCCCAAGACTCCCAGCAGGGGCAGGCACGATGGGCAGAAGACAGAGCTCAGAGCTACGGAGGAAGGTCTCTGGGCAGAGCATTCATGTGGGATGGGGCTAAATATGAAGGGAGCCTACAAAAAGAAGTGTTTCCTCCCCACCGTGCCTCCCTCACCTTGCTGCCCCTTTCCCTCCAGTCTGGCTCATCCCATCCTCAACTACAGAACAATGCACAGACGCCCAGGCCTCTGCTGTCTGGCCCCTGCTCACCTCGTCCCCACCGTCCCCATCTTTCACCCTACCCTCCAGATAGCCTAGAGATTTCATTCCTCTGTGCCTCTCCGCGTGTTATTCCTTTTGCCCAAGAGGCTCTTCCTCCTCCTTGTCTTCCTGAATAACTTCTCCCGGGTGCTTCCCAGGCAGAGTTGACCACTCTGAGCACACTCCAGCTTCACTCCTGAACCCACTCCTGCCTGTCACTCTCCTCCCTCCTGACGGATTCTCTCCCAAAGGGCTTCTCAGTCCCTGACACAAACAGGCTTCCGTCCGCAGGACTGCCCATGCACAGCGGTGCAGTTTGTGCACTGCACAAAGGCACCCAGCTGAGGGGGCTTTCGGGGTCTGAACGTGCAAAACTGTGCTGCTGAGAGTTGTGCACACCTGGGGCGGGGTGTTTTCCTTCATTCTCACCTGTGAAGGCTAGTAGCAACCCTGCTCAGCAGACACATGCAGATCCCAGGTGGGGACAGTTGTCTTAATAAGCTCGACACTCATCCTGGTTGCAGTGCCTTGCTGGGGAGTCTGTCAGCAGCTGAACTGGGAGCTCTCGCAGGCAGAGACGGGAAAGCTGGGACTGCTCTCTGTAGGCCGGGGCGGCCCTGAGCACAGCACTCAGCCTGGGTTGACAAGAGTTCCTTTTACGGGATGGATCCAGGACCCTGTGGATCATTTCATTTGGGTTTTCATGAGAGCTCGAGTGTGTTCCCAGCTTCTCTGTCAGAACCTGACATCATTTCATGACAAGCGGTCATGATCCTTCAGGGTCTGCTTCTTCCTGCCCACCCGGTCCTGCCCGGTTCAGCACACATGAGTCCTGAGCCCACCAGGCTTAGGCTTTTGTTCTTGTACTAAAGGATATTTCCAAAAACTGTCCCGGCTTTTGAGGAGGTAGATGAAGTTACCAGGGCCTTCTTGGTGGTATGGTCTGCCTCCTCTCCAGCTGACATAACCTGGTGTTATCTCCCCACAAGCCCCGGCAGACCCAGCGGTGCCCCCTTGGCCTGGCCCACTGCACACCTTTCTGCCGCCTGCGTGCTCGCTGACATGTCCGCATCTCCCCCCACTTTCCAGCACGCTGCTTCTCTCACAACTCCAAGCCCTTGAGGAGCTCCTGGGTTGCTGCCCCAGCTCGGGCAACCACCACAGCGCACGTTATAATTATCTATGCCCACGACCCACAGCTGCCTACTGTTTGGGCCTCCCAGGTTTGCCTTTGAAAGTCACTTCTCAACTCCCAACTTCAGAGGCATCCAAGAGACCATGGAGTGCCATGGAAAGACCACAGGTTAAGGGGACTTCCATTCAAATGTCAGCTCTTCCCTCCCCATTCTGAGACTTTGGGCAGCTTGTTGAGCCTCTCTGACCCTCGGTTTCTTCTTCTGAACAATGGAGATGACAGTGCTACCGCCAATGTGGATTAAATGAGATAAAGCCTGGGGGCACCTGGGTGGCTCAGTTGGTTAAGCGACTGCCTTCGGCTCAGGTCATGATCCTGGAGTCCCGGGATCGAGTCCCGCATCGGGCTCCCTGCTCGGCAGGGAGTCTGCTTCTCCCTCTGACCCTCCTCCCTCTCATGCTCTCTGTCTCTCATTCTCTCTCTCGCAAATAAATAAAATCTTTAAAAAAATAATAAAATAAATGAGATAAAGCCTGAACAGTGGCTGGTACGCAGTTAGGATGACCAAGGTGTTCCCGGCTGCCCTGGGCTCTCCAGGGTTTAGCACTAAAGTCGTGCATCCCAGCAACCCCTCAAGTGCTGAGAGAACGGAACCCTCGGTGACCCTCTAATCCCATTCGGGTGAGCTACTTCCTTTTCTCCTATTATTCAGAGGAAGAACTGAAAACCTAGAACAGGACCCTTAGTACAGCCTCTGGAGTAAAGAAAAACCGGCTGGGAAGGAGATGGACTCGGCTTGCCAGACCCAGGCCGGGCCCCTCTTTGTTACACTTGCAAATTCCCCTCCAAGTTGTCCCATCCCCTTGCTGGATTCTGCGGTCCATAATGGCCCTTCACCCCAGCACCGAGCACCCCGACGGCTCCAGCGGTGCCCTGGGGCCCCGCGTGCTGAGCCACGCCGCCTGCCCTGGCCTGGGGGCGAGGGAGGACACACAGCGCGGCCAACCTGCATGGAGTTCTCTTCCGACAGCACCTTCCCAGCCTCCTGGGAGGAAGAGGAAGAGGGCTGTCACTCCTTTTCTTAGGCAGCAGTAGGGGCGTGGGGGAGAACAGGCTTCTGACCCCGTGATTGCGGATGGTAGACCCTGCGGGGCGGGAACCGAGCGGTCGGGGCGTGTGCGCGGCCGTCCGCTGGGGCAGCAGCGACACCTGCTGGTCGGGGCCGCGGGGGCCGCGCTCGGCTGGGGTCCGGGGCCGCCGTTCGCCGCCGCAGCGGGCCTCCCCTCGCCCTCGCCCGCCGCCAGGCCCCTGGGCCGGGCAGGCGCGGCCTCCCCCAGGCTGGAACGACGGGGACCGCGGGCCTGGAAAGAGCCGCGGGGCCTTGCAGCCGCCCACGCCCGCTCCGCGATGGCCCCATCGCCCCTCGGAGCTCCCCAGATGCCCCAGGAACACATTGTTTCTCCCGTAACACTTCTGAATTGTAAGAATCATCCCGTTCTCTTATCATCTTCATTTTGTCTCTGTTTCAGTTCTAGAGCTAATAGCTGGTTCTCGCTTCAGGGCTTCTTCCAGAAATTAATATTTTCGCAGTGAATGAGCATGATGGGGAGCAGCTACCGCCTGCCCTTCAGCCTCACAACAGCAGCGACGCAAAGATGCGGCCTCTGCAAGATCTCTGGCCATCACCTGACTCCAGGGCCAATGATCCATGCAGTAGGCTGTCCCCGTTGGACAGATGGGGAAACTGAGGCTCAGAGAAATGGAGTGCCTTGCCCAGGCTCTCCCAGGTACCTTCCACCGCTCTATGTCACGCTTTAGGCTCCTGGAAGAAGTCATATGCATATTTGAGGATGTCATGATACCAAAGAGAGAAGCTGAACACAACCCTAAATGTTTATCAGTAGAGGGACTGATGATGTAAACAGTGCCCATCCACTCAGTGGAATACTGTGGAATACTATGCTCACCTTAAAAAGCAGGAGAGCTACATACACATATAGGTGTATATACACTGCTACGTTTTGCCCACACACACACATCCATATACATCTGTATACGCAGACTACAAAACACGACACGAGCTGTGAGCCAGGACAGAGACACCCGGCAGAAAGGTAGCTAGCCAGGGAGTGAATACCAGCACACTCTCGGGGCCCTGCAGGGGCAGAGAGACGCAGAGCAGGGTGGAGGCCCGGGACACACCTGGAGGAGTGTCCAGGGAAAAGACCACGCGGGTTGCGTACAGATGAAAACGTCCAAAGGATACATAGCAACGTGCTACAGTGTTGAGAGTGTTCATCTCGGGGGCAGGGGACCAGAACTGCAGGCACCAGGGGAAATGACACTTTGCCCTTTTACTTCCTATGCCTCTGCATTTGAATTGATAGCAACTAGCGTATGTGAAATGTACAATCTCCGACAAGAACGAAAATATTCCATTTTGGGAACAGTCCTAGACTTCAGTGAGCTCTGATGGAAAGAGCCCTGTGGGGGAAGGAAAGTCACCTCCTACAAGAGGTCCTGCCAGTCTGCCCACTCCGACCACCCTCAACCCTCCCTTCTCAGAGCACCACATGGGCTCCCGCTCACCTGGGGCTGCTCTGGACTGTTCCACTTAAAACGAGGCGTGTGTATCCACGGCTCGACAGCAGCCACCTCCCTGTCCTTGCCAGCCACCCAGCTCGGGGCACAGAGGAGGTGGCCGGTAAACAGGTGGTCATGACAGACTGATCTTGGAAGGCGCAGGGCGACCTGCACGGTGAGTCATGAACGCGGTGGCCTCATCTGTCAAGTGCAGAGAAAGATGGAGGCCTTGCTCATTTCCCAGGGCTGCTGTGAATGGGAAGCATTCCGAAGAGGCAAAAGCACACGCAAACCCAGTGTGTCAGGAGTAACACGCTTGGATTCATGCACCTTTGCAAATGCTTTTCTTTTCATTCCTTTTTTTTTTTTTTAAGCGTATGTAAGAAGAGTGATCACTTCTCTTCATTTCCGGCCCTCTCCCCTTCATGGGGGCAGGAGACATTTCATTCAGGGTCGCAGATTCTGTTTCCGTCTGGGGGAGGCGGGCCTCGGGGGAATGGCCCCCTTTAGGAATTCATACCGGCTGGGAAATATAATCCAGTGTTTTCCAGCCATCATTTAGCAGAGAGTTGTCATCAGAGTGGTTTCCTCCCGCCCAACGCTGCCTCCCACCAGACCCCCTCCCGGCCCCCGAAGGACCGACTCGGTGACTCTCTTCGTAGTTATGAACAAGCAAATCTGCGAAAACTTAGGAGGCCTCGGCTGAACCGAAACGTTTTTCAAAGAAACACTTTCCAGCCCAAGAAAGGTAATATCCTGGAGCGCTGCCCGCCTTCCTGCAATTAACTAGAATACCACCCAACGGCGCTTTTGTTGGCTACCATTTCCCGTGGAAATACCTCAAATGCTTTTCCTCCTGGTGGCTCAGCAGCTAGAGACATGGAAACAGACAGCAGTCCTCAAATGGGACCTTTGTCTCTTTCCTGTTCAGGCCGCAGATGGGCAGCCGGGACCAGCGAGCCCTTCCTTTGCCGCTCACCGCTGCCCGGGCACCGTGGGCAAGGGACGAGGGGCCTGGCTCCCAGGTGGGCTCTGGAGGCCAGGGCCCAAGGGTGGGAGGGAGAGGAGGGGAGAGGAAGGGGCACGGTCTTGAGGACGGGCCAGGGGTTGAGACTCTACCAAATGTGCTTTTCAGTGCAGCGCCCCTAGAGTTACCAGCTCTGTGACCTTGACCGCGTAACTGTACCTTCTCAAGCCCCCAAACCTCCACTTCCCTATCTGTTAAATGGGGAAGTAAACCCGTCTGTTGTGGTGATGAAATGAGGTGATGCTTGTGCCCCCGACACCCAGTAGGTGCTCATTACACCCTAGTCCTCATTGTGTTCTTTGGTTTGGAGCATTGTCCTCTCCAGATGCCCCGCTGTCTCCTTTTATAATATAAATACTCCAGGAAGGGATCGCGTTGGAGGGTCCCAGGAGCCTATCAGGAAGAGGAAAGGAGGTGTTGGCATCAGGTCGAGGGGGCCAAAGCAGGCATGTCAGAGGGGCCAAGCCACAGAGCAGCCGGTCTAGGAAGTAAGATGAAGAGTAAAAGGAAAAAAAGAGGTGGGAGAAAGGGAGATTTGCTGTGTGATTCACAGGCAGCATGGAGACAGGTGAAATAATTTTATTTATGACTCTACCTTGCGTTTTATTTTGCTCACTGAATCTTCTCATTCGGTATTATTTTCTCTGATCAGTTTTGGACTCAAGCAATGTATAAATTAGTTATTTCGTGTAAGTTCAATGTAGTCCATTTCAACATACAATTTGGTCAGAAAATAATAAATACACTCATTGAATTTCATTTTTTACTTCTTGGTGTGTGAAAAACAGGGCTACAAGCTACTGATCCTTTATAAAGGTAGCGTGTTGACTTTTGTCAATCTCTGAAAAGCCGTTAAATTCATATTAAAAGAAGAAATCTTTGCTATTACAGAGCAAAACTTTGGGTGTTTGTGTCCTTCAGACATCTTCAAGGAAAATTATTCCTTCAAGGAACAATTCAAAGCAAAAATAAAAGAGCCGAAGCCTGGGTGTAAGAGGAAGAGATGGAGGGGTGCCTGGGTGGCTCAGTCGGTTGAGCGTCTGCCCTCGGTTCAGGTCATGATCCCGGGGTCCTGGGATCAGGCCCCGCATCGGGCTCCCTGCTCTGCGGAGAGCCTGCTTCTCTCTCTCCCACTCCCCCTGCTTGTGTTCCCTCTCTCGCTGTGTCTCTCTCTGTCAAATAAATAAAATCTTTAAAAAAAAAAAAAAAAGAGGAAGAGATGGAGCACACCCGTCGATCACCTGCCACGTTGTACAGAAGGTCAAGGGTGGTCGAGTGCAGGCCGTGGGGAGCAGAAGCGGCCACGAGGACAGTGGTAACAGGGGAAGGAAACTGGAATGAGGAATTTTGAAGATAAAATTTACCTAATTTGCAATTTTACTAAAAAATGCCAATGGTGCCAAATAACCCCTTAGCAGATGTATTTGGTTTTGCTGACAGTTTTTTTAAAAGATGTCACACAATTGAATCTTCCAGAAATGTTTTAGATGATCTAACTTTTTCTGAGAATTTTTTTCACTGAATACAAAAGATTATAGAGAACAATGCCAAGCACTCATATTCACACCACACTGAAATGGGTTGCTCATTTTCTAGGGAACATAACTACAAGGTATGAACCACGATGATCATGCCTACTTGGATTTTCTTAGAGATTCGTGACCAGAGATCTGTATTTGGGTAGTGCCCAGCCGCATTGGTTGGCAAAAAGTTGAAGTTCTTGTATAGTGGTTGGCAAATACCCCTCGCCCTGGGCCCTTCCCTGGGACTCCTGCACCTGTCCACAACCCAGTGCCTGAAGAGTCAGCACTTGGCCAAAGCCCAGGGCCCCTGGAATCTAGGTTCCTGCCCCACCAGCCCTCTGGAGCTCCCCAGTGCATGATGCCATACCTGCTTCCTCGACCACAGCAGCCTGAACTCCATGTCAGTGGGGCGCACGTTTCCAGCCCCCAGCCCCACTCCCAGAGGCTGTAGCTGCCCTTGCCCGCTGCCACCGATCTGGAGTTGCCCTCCCATGGCCACATGGAGGAACTGCAGGCTCTGAGGGACTGACAGTGAGAGGCAGAAGTGGGCACCCGTGTGAAAGGGGGAGATGATATAGGGAGGCCCAGATCTGTAGGGTGTAAATCCCTCCTTCCATAGTCCCTGCTGAATTTCACCTCCTTTGAATGGAACACATACTACAACTCCTTAAGCCCCAGCCCATCACCAAGATGAATAATCTTAACTTAATTAATAGAAAGGAAAGTTGACACTTAGCAATCCAGCAACGGAGCCCACACGCTCAGCCAAGCATGCTGCCCTACCTCTCACCTGCCTGAAACATTGGACTTGACCTAACCAAACATGACATTCCAGGGAACGATTTTCAATGATGCCAATAATCAGAGCTATGGAATACGCAGAAAGCTCAGATAATTTCATAAGGCCTAGAAAATGGTTAATTACTGTTAGGTTAGCAGAATCTGAGAAAAGATCAGCATCATTTATAACATCACCAACATTCAGAAAGATTTTCCACTTATGGAAGCTACGAGTTACCTAATTTAGGGAATATAACAGGGAAATTGCTAGAAGAGCCTGATGCTATTTCCTGCATCAAATCATGGCCCAGACAGGGGCATCACTTCAAGAGGGTCAGCCACATCCAGAGCCTGCACCAACAGTTCCTAAACGTGAACAAATAATTTGGAAACTATCAGGTGTGTTTGATGAACCGTTTGTGCTACAACAGGGAGAACAAAAGAGAGTATATGTTTTAATTTATTCTGTCATTCTGAAGAATGACAGACTTAAAGTAACTCAAGTTCTGCTTCTTAGTCTTTACAATCATTGCGCCATCGTTGTCCATTTCAAGTCTATTGTTTAAAAGCAGGAGGACTCACCCAAGGGTTGGAGACATGAATTGCTCACCAAGCCTGAATGATTTTGGGTAGTTGTGAACTTCTTCTCCAAATGAATGTATACACGGAGTCCCCATGGGTCGGGGGCCAACCTTAGAACTGGGTGCTCTCAAAGTAACTTCCAGGTAGAATATAATATTTATTTCTTAAAGGATAAGAAATTAGGGTGCCTGAGCGGCCCAGTCGGTTGGCATCTATCTGCCTTGGACTCAGGTCATGATCCAGGGGTCCTGGGATGGAGACCCATATTGGGCTCCCTGCTCAGCGGGGAGTCTGCTTCCCCCTCTGCCCCTCATGCTGGCTCTCTCTCTCTCTCTCAAATAAATAAATAAAATCTTTAAAAAAAATAAAGGATAAGAAATTAAAACAAGCTAATTTGACATTTACATGTATGTTACAACAGTAACCTAGCGATTGTTTATGACTTAAGCCAACAAAACATTTTTTCAAGGAGTATGTTATCACTGCCATGGTTCGGAATTTCACGCTGATCGTGAAAAGTCCATTTTTATTCGGTTTTGTTGTTGCTGTTGATACTTCATACCTGAGTCAGTGTACCCCCCTGCCGACTGTGCCCCCCACTCACCACTGCCCCACTCAGAAGTGTTCCAGCTTAGATGATACTTTATTTGGCCAATAATTTATTTGCATCTTTGTTTTTGCTTAGATAGGGACTGGGGGGAAAGGAAATGGCCCTCAGGTACCTGCAGGAGAGGAGGGAAGCACGGAGCTACACCGAGAACCACCAAAGGCCCAGAACCCTTGAGGCACAGCCCTGCACCTTCGGTCATCTGTCTCCATGGAACTGCCACCCTGGCCCTGCTTCTCGCCCTTGAGGTCACGGGGGGAGAAAATTAAGCTTCTTTCACGTGACAACCCTCCAAGTATTAGAAGAGGGCTTGTTGTTGGTTGAATTGTATTCCCCCCCCCAAAAAAGATGCTGAAGTCTTAACCCCCAGTACCTGTGAGTATCTTATTTGGGAATAGGGTCTTAGCAGATGAGCAAGTAAAATGAGGTCATTGTGGAGTGAGCCCTAATTTAATACGGCTGTGTCCTCATCAAGGGGGGGAGATTCGGACATAGTGAGAACACCATGTGAAGATAAAAACAGAGAGAGGGCTGATGTGTCTACAAGCCAAGGAAGGCTGAAGATCACCAGTAGATCACCAGAGGCAAGGAGACTGGCACAGAAGAAGGAGCCAACCCTACCAACACCTTGATCTTGGCTTTCTAGCCTCCGGAACCGCGCAACAGTACATTGCCATTGCCCCGGAAGTTGGCTATGGCAGCCCTAGGAAACTAACACAGGGCTCTTGCTTCATTTCACCCCATCCAACCAGCTCTTTCCTCAATCCTCAACTGGCTCTCCCATCTCCCTGTGTTTGAGTCTCTTCTGGCTGATGGCCAGTTGCCCCCAAATTCACAACTCAACACAATTCCCGCAGTGGGGATTATATTGAGGCCATTGGTGTCTGGGCCCCACATCAGGCAAATTCTACAGTCCGGCCTCATCTCGTGGACCATATTGTTACATTCGGCCCATAAGGCTGGCTGTCCTCTTCCTGTTTCTCTTGCTCATTCACAGCTGACCCACCCTCACCAGGCGCTGAAGCCTGGTTACCCCGACTGAAGTCTTCAGTAGGGAACTGGAAGAAACCAACCTCTTTAGGGATATTTTTGCATGTTCAGGAAGTCCAGAGATGGTCAAGCTGGGGCTAGCATAGCCTTCCTTGGTGTTGGGGACCTAGGAACCTCTCCCAGCCAGGCTGCCCTGCTCAGCATCTCCTTGGGGTACAGCGGCGACCCTGCCCTGTCCTCATTTCCTGGCACAAGGCTCCTACCACCTCTTAGGACTTCCTGAGTGGTAGGGGTGATGGGAGCGTCTTTTGTTATTCATAACAAGCCCCTTTAGACCATACATGAGTCTACGCTAATGAGGTGACTCTTGGTGGTCCCCTAGATAGCTTCGGGATGGACAGCTAGCTGCCAGAGGAACCAGCCATGTGATTAGAGGAGTGGACCTTTCTGCCCACCCCCCACACTCCAGCGAGGGTCAGGGGCTGGAGGTGGAGTGCAGTCACCAATTGATTATGATTTAATCAATCATGCCAACGTAATGGAATGTCCATTAAAACTCCTCAGTGACAGGATTCAGAGTGCTTCCAGATCGTGAATGCATCCACATGCTGGGAGGGTGGAATGCCCCAACGCCTTGGGGGCAGAAGCTCCTGGGCTTGGGACCCTTCCAGATTTCACCCTATGTACCTCTTCTTCTTCATACCCTTTATAATAAACCAGTAATAGTAAATGAAGTGCTTTCTTGAGTTCTGTGAGCCATTCTAGCACATTGCCAAAACCGAGGGGGTTATGGGAACCCCCGATTTGTAGCCAGTTGGTCAGAAGCACAGGAGACAGCCTGGGACTTGTGACTGGCATCTGAGGTGGGGACGGAGCCCTTGCCCCGTGGGATCTGACGCCGACCCCAGGTCAGTAACGTCAGAGCTGAACTGAATTGCAGGACACCCAGTTGGTGTCCAGAGAACCGGAGAATTGGTTGGTGTGGGAAACCAAACCCATACGTTTGGTGTCATAAGTGCTGTGAGTAAAAACAGTGGAGAAGGAGGGAAGAGGGGCACACAGCCTCTTTTTAAGACACGTCTCTCACCTCCATTTCTGCTTGCGTCCCACTGGCCCAAACCGAGACAGATAGCTCTTTTATACGTGGACTTGAAAACTTACTACTGGAAATGCTAACTGAGAAAGTGGGAGTTATTTTGGAAAAATACAAAACAGGCTTAAAGGCTAGGCCATGTGGAGGCAGTCTGGGGCTTGTAACTTTGGATGCCTCTCCTAAGAGATGTGGGGAATTTATTTGTAAAGTAAGTGTATTAGTCAGGATTAAGTTCAGCTGTAACAGAAAACCCCAAAGTAACAGTGGTTTGGTCCTGTTTCCCGTTTCTGGGCGTATTAAGTGACAGTAATACTACCGTGGACTGGAGGCCTGCTGCGTGCCGGGTGGGGGCCTCGACACTTTACATTTCCTCTTCACAAGACCCCGTAAAGGAGGCCCCCGCTTTACAAGAGAAGAGACTCAAGCCCAGAGAAGGTAGGTCACTTGCCCAAGGTCACGCAGCTCCTTCGTGGTAGAGGCTGCATGAATCCAAAGCTCTCCCCACTCTGCTGCCTGCCCTTTGGGGGGCAGATGCCGCCCCCACCGCTCCCCCATCAGCATAAGGGAGGAAGGTCATCACCCAGCTAACTGTACGGTTGACAGAAGCATGTTTTTGCAGAGTGGCTTTCAGAACATATGTGTTAAGGGTTGAAAACTCAAACTGAAATGCGTTTCCACACTCATCCCCCACACTGCTCTTCCTGTTCATTTGTTTAAATCCCACAAAGGAACATATTTTGGTTGTGCTTTTGGTTCACCAAGTACAACTAATCAGCACATCCACTCACTCAGATACAAACCAATGCCAAGGACTTCTGAGTCAAGACACTGTGGAAAGATGAGTCTGCAGGCCCTCCCGGCCTCCCCCGCGCAGTCCCCTTTTCCTCCGCGGTACGTTGTTTTGGCTCTGAACCTGGCACAAGGCTTTCTCTAGTATCTTTCTCCATGAACTATGGTCAAGAGGTCGTGAAGAGCATGGGTGATAAGGAAGCTTTGCAGGTGTGGGCGCTCAGCAGCTCACAAACCTCACTAACCCGACTCTCGTGACAATCCGTGAGAGCAGACCGCGGCCTCCCACACAGAGAAGTTCAGAGACATCAAGTCATTTGCCCCACGTCACACAGCCCGGCAATAAACAGAGGCAGGACTCAAACCCAGGACTTGTGACTTTAAGAACAGAGCTTGTTCTCATCCCCAGGAAATTTCTCCTCAATGACTCCCTTTTTCCCATTCCCTCTCTGCAGCGCAGCAGAAGTCCTCGTTTGGTGCTTCCAGATTTAAGGCTCATCTGCTGGCGTGGGTGTCAGGAGCGGGGGCTGACAAGGGGATCTGGTGTTGGTGTGGCCAGAGGTGCCAGGAGACAAGAGGGAGAAGGGAAAGAGACCCACAGAGACAGAGAAACAGAGTCGGATCCAGAGAAAGAGTGAGCAAGATACCGAGATACGCAAGAATCCTTCTGGGGAGATCCTTGAGAAGACGTGGTTCAAAGAAGCTCATGGTCTAGCTAAGGAGCTAAGATAAGACACGGGAAGAAATGAGGTCTAGAATACATGAAACCAAATGCATGTCAGCCCCACGGGGGACAGAGGAGGACTGAGCGGGGGAGGGGGGGCCGAAGCTGGCCTTGCTGGACTTGAACGGGGCCCAGTGGGAGGACAAAGAAAAGACCAGCCTGAAGCAGGGGTGAGGCCCTCTGCTCCCCCAGCCCCGGGGCAGAGGCCTGCAGAGTGCTCCAGGGCGTGGGTGTTGCCATGATGAATGTAACCCGTTTGCAGACATTTCCGGCGGTCCGGGCACACAGCGCCGCACTCCATCTCCCTCCCTCAGATACCCCTAGTTCGCAGGCAATCTTATTCCACGCCGCACTGCAGGATGGGATTTTTTTTTCCCCTGCCACTGTGCTAAGACAGCCCCAGAACTGCCCTCCTGCTTCTTTCCAGCTCCATGATGTGGAAATTTGTGCCCTGATCGTGTAGTTGAGGAATCGTAGGGAAATTAAGGTTTAGAAGCTTATTCTGACCTTTTCAAATGTACTAGGGGGCCTAGACAGCTCTGCACACCCCACAATGACTCTCAAATACAGTGAGCAATCTCTCTTTTATGTGCTGTGGGGAATTGTCCGGGTTTCAGATGGACTGGCGTTTGCTGGGGGGAGGACCGTGTCCTCTGGCAGCGAGCTCCACGTCCCCCGGCCCGAGATGGCCAAGCAGACACGAGACTGAGAAGTGGGCTGAGCCATGAAGGCCCCCTAACCCTTGTCCTCATCCTAACCTCGTCTTCAGCTGTGGACCTTGACTTGGGCATTCCTTCTCTCTTGTCCACTTCAGTGTTGCTTAGCAAGTTTGCACCTGTGATCACAGTGTCCATGTGATCTCAACGGAGCTTGAAATACATTGAAATAGGCTACCAAAGACCCATGCACGGAGAATGAATGCTGAGACGCCGTTGTACTTGTGTGCGAGGAGAACCAATCAACACTGCTGACTAAATGGGTCAAAAGGAAAAAGCTTCTTACCGACAGAGGAGAAAACTGCAAAGACAAGGCGCTTTGAATTTTAGGCAGGAAATGTACAGACACATTTTATATAAAATGTTGAGCTATAGAAGAATGCGAATACCTTTGTGTTTGGACGGAAAATACCGTTTTGCTGAGCTGCCAGACAGCCTGTGATGTAAACAGCCTACAGTCAGGGTTAGTTTCGAACCTGTTCAAACTGAATCTCAAAAGCACAACTGAACTTGGACAGCTTCATATTCTAATACAGTTTAAAGAGCTCACTTCTGGGGACGTCTGGGATGCTCAGTCGGCTAGGTATCAGACTCTTGATTTAAGCTCAGGTCATGATCTCAAGGTGGTGAGATCGAGCCCCGCGTCGGGCTCCGTGCTCAGCGTGGTGTCTGCTTCCCCCTCCTCCACCCCCTCCTTGAATGCTCTCAAATAAATAAATAAATAGTTCACTTCTGACTTGCTCACCATGCCAGTTTTCTTCTAGAGAGAAAATATGCACATTATTGGAAGTGCAGGGAGACAAGAGTGTATTTTCTGTTACTGTCGTTTGCTTTTGTTGTTGCTGTTGCATCTACTGAATGCATGAGTTTTCATCTTCTACGCCCCGTGTGCAATTCAGAACCACACCACTTCTCTCTCCCTCTCTCTGGAGCCCAAGCACACTTCCCAGTCAGTGACACACAATGTCCTTACGTAACGAGACCCCTAGCGTTCCCTACCGTGTGTGTGACACACAGCGTGATGCAGGACATTGAAACGGGGTCACTGGCTTTGGGCTCAGTACATGGCCCACAGCTCCTTATCACTTCAACAAAATGAGCACAGTTGCCCTTGTTTTGTCTTCAAAGCATCACGGAGCTGAAAGGCATACTTACCCACCACGTCTCGGGAAGACCAGGCAGATCTTCGGACCGCCTCTTGTACAGTCAGTTTTGAGTTAGAAATACATTACTGCTGGGACGCCTGGGTGGCTCAGTTGGTTAAGCGTCTGACTTCAGCTCAGGTCATGATCCCAGGGTCCTGGGATCGAGCCCCGCATGGGGCTCCCTGCTCACACTCAGTGGGGAGTCTGCTTGTCCCTCTCCCTCTGCCTCTGCCCCTCCCTCTGCTTGTGTCCTCTCTCTCTCAAATAAATAAAATCTTAAAAAAAAAAAATTACTACTACATGCTAGCAGCTAATATGTCAACCTTATATGACTTTCTAGAATAGCATTGCCCAAAAGAACTTTCTTGACGGTGGAAATGTGGCTATTGAGCACTTGAAATTTGGCTAGGATGACTGAACATAATTTTATTAAATTTAATTAAAATGTTCATTTTAGGGGTGCCTGGGTGTTTCAGTTGGTTAAGCATCGCCTTTGGCTCAGGTCATGATCTCAGGGTCCTGGGATCGAGTCCCACATCGGGCTCCCTGCTCAGCGGGGAGCCTGCTTCTCCCTCTCCCTCTGCCTGCCAATCCCCCTGCTTGTGCTGCCAAATAAATAAATACTTTTTTTGAAAATGTTCATTTTAATAGCTATATGTAGCTGATGTCCATACTGGACAGCATAGTTCTAGAACCAGCACCTTTCTGAACCTTTATTTTTCCTTGGATTTCTCTGCCTCTTTGTTAAAGTACAAAAATGGCAACTTATGGATACAGCAAGAGTCCTTGTTCTCCCCATCCTCACCCCGACTCCCCCTGCCCTTTCTACCATTCCCCCTTCCACCCAAGTTCTCTAGAGTTTTCTAGGACCAAATATTATTTCTAATAACAGAGTTTTCTCACTCCAGTTATAATCACAAATCCCTCTGGGGAAAAAGTCTTATACTGAAACAAATGGCCTATCCAAAGGTTTCAGAAAATCGCTTTTTAAGAACTCTTTGGAGTGGACTATGCAGGGAAATGAAATAAGTATCAGGTTGGTTTGAGTAAGTTATCACATAAGCCCCATGAGCTTCAGGGCATGTTTTGAGAAGGCTTTTTTCACTGTTCCCAAATAACAGACAAATTGTTGATATAATGAGTGATCGAAGGAAGGGGTGGTCGGCAGCCTTCAGAGCAGGAAGGCGTCTGCAGGGAGGAGAATATTAATCAAGGCTTCCCGAGAGTGGGGAGCAAGCAGGAGAAAAACAATCTTCTCCTTCATGGATAAGGCAGCTCCTGGGTACAATTCCAGCAGTTTCCCAAACTTTAATGTGCATGCACGCCATCTGGGGAATCATGTTAAAATGCAGATTCCCATTCAGTGGGACCAGTGATGCTGAAGCCACTGCTGGAGACCACACTTGGTGTAGGGAGGTTTAAGGCCACAATGCTCCTGAAGTCCATGGAGACAGTCCATTGAGAACAGCCAGCAGGCGGTTCCAGGGCCCTGACCCCCCGCCCACCCCTGCCTGCTGAGGGCTAGGTTCTCTTGAAATCCTCATCTTGAAGCCTGTCTTCTAGGAAACCAGCCCTGCTTTATAAACGGACCTGCTGCCATCAGCAATCAACAGAACTTCGCGAAGTTGCCAGAACCCATCCAAGCACAGAGGACCAAAGCCCTGAGAGACCAGTGTCTCTCAGAGAGGCAGCAGTCGGAGTGAATGCTTCTGCTCCACAAACTCACCCTGGCTCATAAGGGGGCTGTGCTGAGTGGGGGGAAAGTACTAGAAAGCCACTGTTAGCACAAAGCTAAGCCCCATCTTCCAGTCTTGTTTCATCAGGAATAATGTTGATACTTTCATTTATTTCTTCTTGTTTCCTACTCTCCCACTTAATTCAGTCTTAACTGGGGATGAAATGGGTATAACCTGCCCTCTGAAACCACTTTACCTCCATCTATAAAATGAGGATATGAGAGCCTACACTCCTCAGTTTTGTGAGGATTAAGTTACTGCCCAGGGGTTTAGCACTGTCTCTCACAGGATAGGCGCTTACTAAATGCAGCTGTTACTATAGGCACTTTACAATGTTTGTTTCATGAATACGTACAGTCTCCAGTGATGACAATCCTCTTGACCTCCAGACCCAAGGCCTGCTTGATAGTTCCACTAGAAGCAAACATTTCATCTTTTCTCCAAAATCAGTTCCCCTCACCATCTTCTGTCAGAGACCACTAACCCAGAGCTATTTTTCTGCCTCCATATCCAGGTCCCATCACTTTTCAACTCTGCCTTCATAAAACCTCTTGAATGTTTGTCTTCATTGCCCCCACCCTCATCACCTTGGGGTGACCCCACCTTGAGCTCCTGCAATAACTTCTCACCAGTCTTCCTGCCCCCATCTGTCTCCTTCCCAACCCCATTACAGAAACGGCCTCCAAGGCAGTCTTTCCTGAGCACCACTGAAGAAATTCTAAACAATTCCAATAAGCAGTTCCAAAGGCTTTTTTTTCAGCAGGGGCAGCACTGTTGGAAGTAAGTGCATGGCTTCCCAGGGGACTACTTGGGAAAAGTCCACACACAATGCACCCTGACATTTAAGAAATTGCTCCACCATCAATCATGGTACTTTAGAGCCACATCATAGGTACTGTGGGAGAGAGATGCAGACAGACCTTCGCTGCCTCGTCCACACTCTGGGAGCCCCTACTAGGGCTAGACGGTGAGGCATTAACAGCTCAGTCTATTGAGGGAGAGCGTTAAGTCTCAGGTCAGATGAACCTGTTTCTCAGACAGACACTGGCTTTGTTTCGGTTTTTCCTTTACATATTTGTTGTGATTCTGTCATCAAGGGAAAAATCATTGCTTCTATGTCATTACCTGTTAGGAATTTTAGGGCCTAGTATTATTCTGGAATTCACCTAGTTCAAAATAAAGACTTCCAAAGAAGCAAGTTCACTTGAAAATAGCAGTGACACTTGAGAATGAACATGTTCTATTTCTCAGATTTGAAGGTCAAAAAGTCTTAACCCAGTTGTTGGTAGTCACTAGATGGCACTTGAGCCATAGTATGCTGAGACAGCTGGGTGGCGTTTAGGGCCACACCCCAAGGGCCTCACGGAGACTACTGGAATTTGGAAGGTGTGTCAGCCACTTCCTTAACCAATCCCAACAAGCATGTCACTCCAGAACTGACTATTAAAGGCAAGAACAAAATACTTGATTATCATCAAAGCAATAGCAGAAAACCAAACAGGTGACTTGGAAGTTAATTCCATGTAAGAATCTGTCATGATTCTCCCTAGTCCCACCCTCTAGTTCCAGCCCCTCCCCCTGTGAAAATGACAGCTACTGCTGGGTGACTGCCCCCAAATCCCTCTGGCTTAGCACCTGGTCCCCATCTGCAGGCTCATCACTGCTAAGACCCCCGCCTTCCCTCTGAGCCCAATTCTCCAAGGTGCTATCCTGTAGTATTCAGAAGCCATTCATTCACACAGGCTCTTCTTAACTCATCAAGCAGAAAAGAAGTGGCTCACTGCCAGGCCTCAGTTCCTATAACCAAATACCAAATTAAAACATGGCTGCCATCCTCTTCTTCCTCTACCAGATTTTATGAACCAATTCTAACTTTGGAGGGCAGACACTGGACACTTCCATGGATGTTAAAAACTTGTAGGTAAGCTCTGTGAATTGTGTAAGACTGTTGAATCACAGACCTGTACCTCTGAAACAAATAATACAATATATGTTAAAAAAAAAAAAAAGAAGAAGAAGAAGATAGTAGGAAGGGAAAAATGAAGGGGGGGAAATCGGAGGGGGAGAAGAACCATGAGAGACTATGGACTCTGAGAAACAAACTGTGGGTTCTAGAGGGGAAGGGGGTAGGGGGATGGGGTAGCCTGGTGATGGGTATTAAAGAGGGCACATTCTGCATGGAGCACTGGGTGTTATATGCAAACAATGAAATCATGGAACACTACATCAAAAACTAATGATGTAATGTATGGTGATTAACATAAAAAAATTAAAAAAAAACTAAGGATGTAATGTGATTAACATAACATAATAAAATTAAATAAAATTAAATTTTAAAAAACTTGTAGATTTCTCAAGCAAGCAAATCCTGAATCTGGGCAAGTTTTCTTGACATCTCCTTCCTCAAGTAAAGAATTTAAACATAAAACTATAGTTGGCAGACCTAACCAACTGGGAGTAGGGAATTCTCCTTGGGAGTAATGAAATAACCAACACCCACATATTTTGAACAGTTCTACTCTCCGTCAAATATTAAGTTTCCGGGACACCTGGGTGGCTCAGTCGGTTGGGTGTCTGCCTTCAGCTCAGGTCATGATCCCAGGGTACTGGGATCGAGCCCACATCGGGCTCCTTGCTCAGCGGGGAGCCTGCTTCTCCCTCTGCCTGTCGCTCCGCGCTTGTGCGCTTGCTCTCTCTGACAAATAAAATCTTTTAAAAAAAATATTAAGTTTCCCTGCAAGGGCTATTCTGGAAGCAGAGAATAAATTATATGTATAATCTTCCAATTAGTCCGTAATATGCCTAGAGGGCAAGCCATATGCATTGCTTCTAAAATCTGGTCCAACTTCTGCTTTTTGGCCACTTCACTATACCAGGACAATCTTCAAGTATATTCCGCCAACTGCTCTCTGCACGGAGGGACATGGCAGAACATCAAGTGATGGTGGTGGGAAAGGAGGACAATTGCTCTTCCATGAAATCAGTTTCAAGGGGAATCAGTACAAGATATACTCCCAAGATATAGAAAGAACCTCCATAATTATTCGTGACTATTCATGAAAGGTGCATTTTTTAATTATTCAAAAAGATGGATTTCTTCAAACCTTCAGTTTATGCCAGTGTTCAGGGAGAGGAGTCCCTCAAGTTTATTAGATACAGTAATATAAGCGGTTATTTTATTTAAAAATGAACAAGTGTCCTGGGGTGCCTGGGTGGCTCAGTCATTAAGCGTCTGCCTTCGGCTCAGGTCATGATCCCAGGGTCCTGGGATCGAGCCCCGCATTGGGCTCCCTGCTCTGCGGGAAGCCTGCTTCTCCCTCTCCCACCCCCCCCCCGCCCGGCTTGTGTTCCCTCTCTCGCTATGTCTCCGTCAAATAAATAAAAAAATATTTTAAAAAAATAAAAAATAAAAATGAACACGTGTCCTTGGATTCATTGTGTTTGAGATTTCAGATCCCATGGTGACTGGCTACAATGGAGAAACAAGGCCTGGACTTGCTTTGAGCATCAGTTTCACTATTTGAGCAAATCTCTTCCCCTCATGAGATTTCAGTCACCCCATCTGCAAAAGAGATTTTTATCGCACTAATTGCTATTTTGCTCACCTAATATCAAGATAGGAAAAAGAACAATAAAAACAACAAAATCTGGGGCGCGCCTGGGTGGCTCAGTTAAGCGGCTGCCTTCGGCTCACGTCATGATCCTGGGATCCTGGGATCGAGCCCCACGTCCGGCTCCCAGCTTGGCAGAGAGCCTGCTTCTCCCTCTCCCTCTGCCTGCCACCCTGCCTACTTCTGCTCTCTCTCTCTCTCTGTCAAAGAAATAAATAAACAAACAACGAAATCTAACTAGTCACTTCTGCTGCTACTTAAGTTGAAAAGCATCAGAATCCAAGAATGAGAGAGTAAAGACAGGACAGTGCCACACCGCACACGCAGGACACAGCCACCACCAGCCTCTCTGAGCACCACACTTCTGATCAAAGACCACAGAGAGCTGTGGATTCTCTGAGCACAAGATGTTTCTTATATCCAGCCAGTTTAATCTAAACTGGCAGTTCTCAATTTCGGGGCATCTCAGGATCCCTTTAAACTTTTAAAAATTGAGGACCCCAAAAATCTTTTATGTGAGTCATATCTGCCCATTATTTACTGAAGGCATCACACTCCCTGATTTCTAACTCTATTACGAAGCTATAGTAAGTACAACAGTATGGTGTTAGCATAAAAACAGACACACCCATCAATGGAACAGGATAGAGCCCAGACATAAACCCATGCATATATGGCTAATTAATTTGCAACAAAGGAACCAAAAATATACAGTGAGGAAAGAACAGTCTCCTCAATGAATGGTGCTGGGAAAACTGGGCAGCTACATGCAAAAGAATGAAAATGGACCCCTGACTTACACCATACACAAAAACTAACTCAAAATGGATCAAAGACTTAAATGTAAGACCTGAAACCACACAACTCCAGAAGAAACATAGGCAGTAAGCTCCCTGACATAGGTCTTGGTGATGATTTTTTAATCTGACACCCAAAGCAACAAGAGCAAAAATAAACAAGTGGGGCTACATCAAACTTAAAAGCTTCTGCACAGCAAATGAAACCATCAACAAAATGAAAAGGCAAGCTATTGGATGGGAGAAAATATTTGCAAATCTTGTATCTCGTAAGGGACACTAATATCTAAAATAAATAAATGAACTCATACAACCCAATAGCAAAAAAACAATTGATTAAAAATGGGCAGAAGCCCTAAATAGACATTTTTCCAAAGACATACAGATGGCCAAAGGGTACAGAAAAAGATGCTCATCATCAATTATCAGGGAAATGCAAATCAAAACTGCAATAAGACATCACCTCACACCTGTCAGAATGGCTAGAATCAAAAAGATAAGAAATAGTAAGTGTTAGCGAGGATGCGGAGAGAAGGGAACCCCCATGCACCGTTCACGGGAATGTAAACTGGTGCAACCACTATAAAAAAACAGTACGGAGCTTCATCAAAAAATTAAAAATAGAACTACCATATGATTCAGCAGTTCCACTCTTGGGTATTTATCTAAAGAAAATGAAGACACTGAATCCAAAAGATATTTGCACCCCCATGTTCAATGCACGATTATTTACAATAGCCAAGATGTGGAAACAACTCAGATAATCTACCAATGGCTGAATAGATAACAAAAACGTCACACGCACACACACATACACGGGCTTGCGTGCACAAGCGCGCAGAGTATTATTCAGCCATAAAAAAGAATGTTCCCTACTTGAGTACTCTCTCAGTCTACAGGTACGGTTCCTCTCTACATCTGCTAGCCCTGTATTCTTTAGAGTTGTCTTTGCCCGTCTTAGTGGTTAATCTCCTGTTATAGTTAATAATTCTTCATATTAAATTTCCCTGTTCAAATTACTGGTATGGTTTCTTTCTCTTGCATGGGTCCTGAACCCTAAATGATACCATCATCATCTGTAAAACTTAAAAGAGAATGCTTATTTCCTAAATCACTAAGAAAATTAAAACCCAGAACATTACAGTCCATTTAGGAAATGAGAGGCATCAGTGAGAAAGCATAAAACATGATCACAGAAGACTAAAGTCAGTAATTAACATAAAAGCAAATGGATTATCCGTCTCCCCTCTTAAATTGCAAAAACTCTCCAAATGGGTTAAAATAGAAAATCCAACAAGACATGCTATTTAGAGACAACAAAAAATTATATAGAAGTTAAAAAAAAAGACAACTTATCAAGCAAATATAAACAAAAAAAGAATATTCCAATCTCAAAGAGGTTAATTTGAAAGTAAAAGTATAAAGGAGAAAAGGAGTAACTTTATAGACTAGCAAGTCTTTTATGAATGACCCCTAACAGACACAAGAATTTACATACTAAACAACAGTATCAAAATATATGAAACAAAAGCTCTAGACAAGCTGAAATTGAGAAAATGATCTAGAAGACTTTAAGACAACATTTAGTCTATGGTAGTTTACACCCCAAGATAAGAAAATAAAATTTGAATAATATAATTAAAGTGGTTGAATACATGTTCACCTCTGTCCCACATGAACTAAATAAAGCTTCATTTAAAACATCCATAAAACGTTTTTTTTAAATGCTGGGCTCCAAAACCTCAATTCTAAAAAGCAGAAACGGGCGCCTGGGTGGCTCAGTTGGTTAAGCGACTGCCTTCGGCTCAGGTCATGATCCTGGAGTCCCGGGATCGAGTCCCACATCAGGCTCCCTGCTCGGCAGGGAGTCTGCTTCTCCCTCTGACCCTCCCCCCTCTCATGCTCTCTCTATCTCATTCTCTCTCTCAAATAAATAAATAAAATCTTTAAAAAAAAAAATAAAAAGCAGAAACTACATAAGCCGTATTTCCTTGCTACAAGGTAAAAATGCTACAAGGAGCAACAATTAAAAAAGAAAAAAGCCAACCACACAGAAATTTATTTAACCAAAAATTTAAAACACAATGATAAACTACTTAGAAAACAAGACACATCAATGTAGCTGGGATGTGAACGTATCTGAAATTAGAGATAACCAAAACCCTTCATTTGTATACAAATAAAAACAAAAAATAAACATCAGACTCAAAAAGTTACAGGGCAAGAAACTCTACAGAAAACAAAAGAAATACACATAAAATGAGAAATTAATATATTTTAAAACAAATGACAAGTGATAAATCCAAACACTGGGTTTTTTTTGAAGGGAAAAAAGATTACCTTTAGCGAGTCAAATCAAGGAAAAAATAGGAAATGGTAAAATTAAGGTCAATTTCTTGTAACTTAGAAGTAACAAACTTAATATAGGAGATTTCTTACTCTCTATTAAAATTCTCTGCAAATAAATGTGTAAAATTTCAACAAAATTAAGTTTTCTGGAAAAGTATAAATTACTTAAATTTAGCAAATAACAAACACCAAAGGAGAAATACATTTTAAAACAAAATTTTAAAATCAAATTTAAAGATACTTCAATTTAAAAACAGATAACATAGTCACAGAAGAAACTGTTATCAAGAAATTACTTCCCAAAAGGGCTCTCAATTCAAAGGTTTCTCAGCTCAATCCTTCAATCTTTAATGGAACAAATCCCTCCAATGATATAACTGCTTGATGCAAAGAAAAATATACATAGTTATCCTATTCACCTTATACAGCTAGCAAAATCTCCATGTCAAAAATTGGACTGGGGCGCCTAGGTGACTCAGTAGGGTGAGCATACAACTCTTGATCTCAGCTTAGGTCTTGACCTCAGGGTTGTGAGTTCAAGCTCTGCTTTGGGCTCCACACTAGGTGTGGAGCCTACTTATAAAAAAAAAAGAGCTAACAGTCCAAAAGACTAAATTCACTTACGTAAAAAATGCAATTTTCCTAAATAACCTATTAGCAAATCAAAGTTTACAGGGCCAATAGGGCAGCCACATTTTAGGAGACATGCATTGCAGGACATCACATACTTCACAACTAATGTTCCCAGAAAAACAGATGTGAAAATAGTGAGGATAAAATGGTTGGACAGCAGAAATCTACACGTGCTGTTAGGTATTTTTTCTTTGGAGACTGAATTTTCTTATCTCAGCATTATTTCTAATATTTCAAAGATGAGATCTCACTCCTTCTGGTGGGTTTTTGGGGGGGGGGGGGCTCTGTATCATATTTAATTTCTGTCCCAAAGTTACTGAGTCTTAAACATGCTTTTCAACACTAGTTTTAACACAACCAGTTAATGAAAAATAAGATAAATGTGAATGTGAAAAGTTACCAAAATCGCTCTCAGAGTGCTGCTGGTAAAGAACCCTGGGCTTTACAGGGTACTAACAAAGATGATGCAGAGCTGTTTACCAATTAAAGCTGCACTGCTATATGGCAAAAGCGTGAGCCATATGTCTACAATGCACTGAGACTGCCAATTTTGAAATTATGCAAACCTTGGTCATTTTGTAGGCTATAAGTATGTGCATTACTTCAAATTTTGAAAACAAAGTGAGTCTTTATTGTTAGATCAACTATTTTATTTATTTATTTATTTTTAGATTTTATTTATTTATCTGACAGAGACAGCGAAAGAGGGAACACAAGCAGAGGGAGAGCGAGAAGCAGGCTTCCTGCGGAGCAGGGAGCCCGATGCGGGGCTCGATCCCAGAACACTGGGATCCTGACCTGAGCCAAAGGCAGCCGCTTAAAGACTGAGACACCCAGGAGCCCCAAGATCAACTATTTTAAATCCGTATCATTCAAGTCTACATAAGATGCAAGTAAAATGTAAATCTTAAAAAAAAATTTTTTTTTTAAGATTTTTTTTTTTATTTATTTGACAGAGAGAGACACAGCGAGAGAGACAACACAAGCAGGGGGAGTGGGAGAGGGAGAAGCAGGCTCCCCACGGAGCAGGGAGAGCCCGATGCGGGGCTCAATCCCAGGACCCTGGGACCATGACCTGAGCCGAAGGCAGATGCTTAACGACTGAGCCACCCAGGCGCCTCTTAAAAAAAAAAATTTTGTAATTAATCTACCTGATTCCAGGCATTCAAAGACAGTTTAACACTGGAAAATCTATTGATATGTCATCAACAAATTAAATGGAAAAAAACCATCTGATAATCTTAAGAGATATCCAAAAAGCATGTGTGACAAAATTCCAGAGCCGATCCTAATTCAGATTATTTTTTTATTTTTATTTTTTTTAAAGATTTTATCTATTTATTTCACAGAGACACAGCGAGAGTAGGAACACAAGCACAGGGAGTGGGAGAGGGAGAAGCAGGCTTCCCGCCCGAGCAGGGAGCCCGATGCGGGGCTCGATCCCAGGACCCTGGGATCATGACCTGAGCCGAAGGCAGAAGCTTAACAACTGAGCCACCCAGGTGCCCCTAATTCAGGTTCTTTAAAAACTAAAAGTGGAGGGGTACTTCCTTTCTAGATAAAGAACTCAAAACAGCCAGCCTAAAAGTAAAATACTATGGACATCCCCATTAAAATCAGAAATAAAACGTCTACCATCAGCATTCTTATTTAACACTGTTCTAAATATTTCTGCCAACAAAACATGCAACAAAAATTAAACTACTAGAAGAAACATTATCATTATTCATAGATGATATCAAAGTGTTCCCTAGAAAACCATGTGAAATTACTGAAACAAGTACTAGAATTAAGCGGCTAGATACTAGAAAAATATATAGTCCAATGAGACCACAGAATTATTACCACTCAAATTTTTGCACCTGTCCCCACCAGGACTGCCTCTATCCTGGTTTGAGTCAGTATGGCTGTTTGCCTGATTACCACTTTATGCTCCTCAACTAAGCGGCTTCCTTGTCTTCAGCCAGTGAGACATTATGCAGTATGACCACAGGATATTTCTCTAAACCAAATCTAACCATGTCATTCCTTTGCTCAGAATCTTCTCATAGCTTCCCATAATAGAATAAAATCTAAATTTCTTACCAAGGCCTTATAAATATGCTCCTATTCATGTAGGCCTTACTCAAACGCTATTCTTGACATTCCAGCCACATGGTCGTCTTTTCTATTCCTCAAACACTCCAAAGGGGCTTTGTGCTTGTTCTTCACTCTGCTGGTATTGCTCTTCCTTGAGTCCCACAAGAATAGCTCCTTCTAAGATGTTAATCACATCTTATCTTAAAAGTTACCTCCTCAAAGACTCTTCTGATCATCCAGCCTAAAGTAGCCACCCAGTCACTATCTCCCATCACCCTATTTTAATTCCCTCCATAGAATCTAAGTTCATGATCTGATACTTTTCCTGGTATACGGAGTATCTCCTCCTCCTACTGTCATCTCCGTGAGAGTTTATCTCCAACACTTAAGTGCCTGGCACATACCAAGAGTCACTCGATAAACACCTGATTTTTATTCACCTAAAATTCCCAACAGGCCATAAGCACCACAAAACAGGAGTCATGCCTATTTTACTCATTGTTCTATCTCCACGAGTCTGACACCCGGTATATAGTTAATAAATATCTGATGAATGAATGAATCAATCCTTCCTTACCTCCTTTTAGTCCCTAGGATTCTTAAGATTAGGAAATCTGCCTGGTTCGTCCAACATATTGTTGGTCTATACCAAACTTGTAGCCAATTAATAACTGTCCCAAATAATTTCATGTGAATTATAAAGTCAGGTTTTCCCACTCCTACCCATTCCCCAAATTCTACACTTGTGTAATGAACTTGTTAAGATAAACACCAAGCTTTAATAAAGTTCCAACAGTCTTACTGAAATTAATCTTTAACATGCCTTTATCAAAAAGACATTTACAAGAAAAGAACAGGTCGATAAAAATTAAATCTTTTGAGTCCTAATCCATAACTGTGTGAGTAGCTGGGCAGAGAAGAGACCTTCCCTAAAGTTATACTAAAAAAAAAAAAACAAAAAAACTGAGGTGTTAAAATGTTAATCTTGTCAGTGTACTGAGAAATGAGTACTCTATGCTAAAACTAACAAAGCCACAAAAGGACTCCTCTTAAGGAATTAAAATACTGGATCACCATTTTGATTACCCAAGAGTTACTCATTAAATATGACACAGAGTACATACTTGCTGGTTTGTGGGCATTCTAAGTATCTAATTACTTCAAACAAAAGGCTACACCCTCAATTTTTTACATTTTGTTTTTATTCAAGAGTTTACTCACAGGCAGCACTTTAAAATCAGGCTTTTAAAATTAAAGGCCAAAACTAAAAAAATTTTGCAAATATGACACTGCTAAAAGAATGATCATCTTAATAATTTAAACCCTAAAATGTCCTGTGGAGTTAAAGTCTTTATACATAGACTGTGTAAGACTGATATCATTTAAAACAAACAACTGAAAAACCACAGATTGTGGGTAAATTTGTCAATGAAGATAATCGTCAGTTTCAGCCTTCCAGAGTATGAAAACCAGCAATTAATTCATCTTGTGACAGAATATAAACTATGCTTCAGAATTTGGACTTTAAAGTCTCTTTCTCCAGCAGCAAGTCAGCATATCTATGCTGAAGTTCTTTTTCTCTTTCCTGTTGTCGCTGAACATCTTCTTTTAGACACTTGAAGAGACAAAAATATTAAGTAATTATTTCATATGTAAGCACACTGAAAATTAAAAATATCTTATGATACTTTATCATCTTACAAATAGCTGAGCTACGTCATGACTCTTAAGGGCTAGGTATTCCCCCAGAGAAACAAGAAATAGCAACTCCTTGTGCTGTAAAACAAGTACTGCAACCATTCTCTGGTCAAATGACTACCATTTGTAAATCTTGCAAAATCTTATAAAATCTCCGCTGCCATCTCAAATAAACAAGCCACTGTCGTCCTATCAATACCCACGAATGCACTTCTATTAAGCCCTGACTGCCCAAGTGTGACTATCACGCACACTTGAGAAATAAACCAAATCTAGCCAAAGGAATTTCATGCTTGAGAATGACCAGCTATACTCCCAGCATCCTAAATTACAAAACAGACACTGGTTTAATGTACGTCAGAGAGCTAGAAGAATGGGATGCAATTAAGCTTCAGGGGGACAAATCACAAGGGTTACTTATTCTATTTCACAGTGTATAGATATACAAACCAGAAAATTAGTAAAGGAAAAGCCACTGTATCCACCATTGGCCTGGTCTATCCATCTACACACAGACAACTCTAGATAAGTCAAAAACTTCAGGCTCTCATTGAAAAAAGCCAGACAGTATCAACTTCAGAGATAGTCTGCACAGGAAAAAGAAAAAACAGGAAAGCCCTGGTAATTCTTTGCAGTTCTCTTTTGAAGCAATGCTGCAAGGCAATAATGTTACCTCTAGCCTCCGGGGAATAGCAGAATCTTCATGTTTCTTGAGTTCTTCAAACGTGCGTAACTCCAAATGAGCCTGCTCAATTTGGTCCCATAAGTCATTCAACTGTTTCATGAGCCCCATAGCACGAGACTGGTAACCCCCAAGCAAAATTTTCATCTTCTTCTCCATCTTTGCAGCTCTCTTAGCTTCCGTTGTCATGTGACCCCTGTTTATCTGGGGGTTGGGGGAAGATCACATCAGCAGACATGAGAAAAACAGGCTAAATAATGGAACTAAAAAGGCACTATTGGTTCATTTACCTCCTCAAAGCAAAGGTACATTAGAATTCCTTATATTTTAGCTACCATAACACAAAATTTGGCCTAAGAAGGGTTTGTCTTGTACTAGAAGGGTTTCACAGTTTAGTCCCACATCATCTGTCTATAACTTCACCCATGATTCAATTTCAAAGCAAGTTTGAATTTCATAGTATAAGAAAAACTAATCTCTGCTTCTGAAAATAACTTCTGCTATCATTAATCTGCACTGATTTGGGGACTGGCAGAGACCCATCTTCACCACTTTTATCCCAAAATGTACTTCTATACAATATGATGACTACAGCTAACACTGCTGTATGATATACAGAAAGTTGTGAAGAAAGTAAATCTCAAGATCATAAGAGGACATTTTTTTCTTTTTTTCTTCTTTCTTCCTTTATATTTTATCTACATTAGATGATGGAGTTAACTGAATCTATCGCGATAATCATTTCACAACACATGTAAATCAAACCATCATCCCAAACGCCTTAAGTTTATACAGTGATGTACAATTATTTCTCAATAAAAGTGGGGAAAATGCACGTCTATATTATACATCCAGTACATTTTTAACAACTGAATAATGTCCAATTAATGCACCATAGTTGTAATCAAAATGTAATCCCCTTAAACTATAAAACTACTGGTTTATTTTTATAATGTTGTAATTCTAAATGTGGCACAAAACCCATAAAGGAAAAAGAATATCACATTTGGCAATGAAAAAAAAATCTTTAGTTTTTGAAAAGTGAAGACACCAGAAAACTGAGAGATGACAGTTTTCCTATTAAATATGTATACTGAGCACAGATGGGCTGCCTCCTCAACTCATTCTAAAAATTAGGGGAAAAGAATTCAAACTCACAAAAGAGGAGGAGGATGACAATTAACAAAAGCAAGATACCAAAAAAATGCTAGAGTTGATGCAGGGCCGAGAAAGCCCCAGGTGAGGGAGTCCAAGGAGAGCTGGCTGAGAAGGAAACAGGTGTGTAATACCGAATCCCATTCACATAACACCTACTCTAGGTGTATATTCTACATCCCACAATATAATCACTTCGTATTTTAAAGTGATCTGCAAATGCATGTTTTCAACATACAACACTTACAATTATGAGGTCAGAGCCACAAGAATAACCATTAAATCTGTGTTACTTTCTTATGTGTGGGTCTGTTCTTTCTTTCCTCCCCCCCTCAACTTACTTCCTCTATCCCCCCACTCTCCCACCCCACCTCAACTGATTCATTCCATCAAGTGACTCTGCAACTAAGTAGTTTCAAGATAATGTACACCCAAATAATAATCCATAAAAAGCTAGTAAGCTTTTATTCGTCTGCAATTCATTTGGATAATAAATAATGTCCTTTATAAAGGAGCCATTTTCCTCTAACAGATAACAAAGTAAGTTCCATGGCACCGATGTCTAAGGAAACACTGTGCGGAGTCAGGCAGCACAGGAGAGGGCGCAGCGAGTCACCCTCACCACCTAGCACTGCCACCCCACTGTTCTCAGGTGATGCGAGCTATTTAACCTGTCTTCCTTTCCTCATCAATAAAATGGCAGTCACTGCTGTAAGTTATTATGGAGCTTAAGTAATATAATAGATGTCAAACCCTTAGCCTCCCAGGGACTAGCACAGAGGAAACAGTTAACAAGTGTCAGGTCTGATTACAATTACCTTATATATACTAAGAGTTCAACCATTTTGCTCTCCCCTCTCTAATGGACCAAGGGACTAATGATGAGGCTTTAAAACCTTAAAATTCCAACTTTAATAAAAAATGACCCAGAATCCTTCCTGGAAATAAAGCAAGGAAAAATAGCTATTCCTTCTTTTAAGAGAGCAGTGTGCCTCTTGAGGACAACCATGGCAAGTAACATGTACTGGAATGTGTCTTCTCCAGCCAGTGGCTTTCAACCCCAGCTCAACTTTAGAATCACCCGCGGAGCTTTTCAAATCTACCAGTGCCAGTGCCCTAAGCCCAGAGACCCTTATTTAAATGGTCTCAGATCTTGGTATTTTTAAAGCCCCCAGATGACTCTACTAGGCAATCAGGATGGAGTTGCTGGATGGAGTTATATTATGATGGAGTTATACTGTAATTCAGCATGTTCTAAGATACTCTTATCATATGTGGATTCAAATAAACATTCCAAAACCCTAACATTAACAGCACAGAATTTCAAATTAATACACACAGCACTTTTTTTTTTTTTTTGAGAGAGCAAACAAGCATGAGAGTGGAGGGGGGGTGGGAGGGGGTGGGGAGGGAAAGAGAGAATCTCAAGCAGACTCCCTGCTGAGCACGGAGCCCTACACAGGGCTCAATCTTACCACCCTGAGATCATGACCTGACCCAAAATAAAGAGTTGAATACTTAACCGACCGAGCCACCCAGACGCCCCTATACATAGCACATTTTAAAAATTAGACATACAAATTTTCATTTTCATTGGTTAAGATAATTCAAATAGCTATGCACTGCACTCCATGGATATTCAATTTCCAATTTGGTACAAGAACCTAATACTTATGTTCTAAAAGTGTTTAATTAGTCATCAAGACACATTTTGAATGACTGGTACCTTGTATCTGGTGATTACCTCATATGGTTGAGTCATTTATGCTCCCCAAACTATCAAGGATTTTAAAACTTTCAAAGTTGCTAGCTTCCATTTCATGCCAACAATTTTATTTAATTTAGTTCAAGCTTTATATAAAATCTTCTGGCTCAAATACTGTACTAAGATTCCAAGCAAATATGGAAATAAATTACCAAAAAATTAAGCGAAGGAAAAAATTTATAGTCAAATAACTACATAAATTTAGTCACGAAAAGTATAAGGAAAAATTAAATGCAGCTTTTAATATTCAATTTAAGCTCAGTTACCTTACGTCTGCCAGCTGATCATTAAAATGTGAAGGAAGATTATCTGTACACTTTGTAAAATGTTCAACCTATGCCTGCTCAATGCGCTTTAGGAGGGAAAAATGCTAACCTATAAGGTCTGGCTTTTTTCTAGCCAAGAAACCTCAAACATGAAATGCACATGCATTCATGGAAGAGAACTGCCCTAAATTAGTCCAACTCCCCCACCCCATACTCATACACCACAGAAATATTAAAGTCCAACAGGGTATAAGACCTTATTGTTTAAAAAACAAAAAAATCAGGAAAAACCAGACTGTGACTTAACCAAATTCGTATTTCTAAGCCTTTCTAAAAAAATTAAGTATTAGCAATTGCCCTTCCAGAAGGACAACTTATTTTGAACAAAACAATATTGGCTTAAGGAGCTTCGACAGTATGGTTAGAGCTGACTTATAAAAAGTTCTCAAAAAAAAATTTTTTTTTTCAAATCCTTATCTGCACTTAGAAATGCACTTCAAATTCTTCTTAAAACATCCAACAGAGATAGTAGCAGAGATAGGAGTGGAGATAGGATTAAATACCTTGTAAACTTGTCACCAGACAAATCTACCAGATATGGTTATAATGGAAGCTTAAGCTTTAAATATGTATCAACACAAAATTCACTATTAGAAAACTGTACCTAGGGGTGCCTAGGTGGCTCAGTGGGTTAAGCGTCTGCCTTTGGCTCAGGTCATGATCTCAGGGTCCTGTGACAGAGCCCCGAGTTGAGCTCCCTGCTCTCCCTGCTTCTCCCTCTCCCTGTCGCTACCTCAGCCTGTCTCTCAAATAAATAAAATCTTAAAAAAAAAAAAAAAAGAGGAAAAGAAAACTGTAACTATGAAAAAATTAAAGTAGAACAACACTTGATATAATTAAAGCTGACTACATCTAAAATGAAAAACTAAAATTCAATCCAAAAGGGGAGATGAATGAGAATGTATCTACATACCAATGTGTGGGGGACACCAAAATGACAAATTTCATGTACCATAACTCAGTCTTATAATACGATGTCTGGAATGTGCTTCAAAATAATGGGAAAGAGAGAATAATATATGAAACAAAAGTGGTTGTGAGTTGATATCCCTAGCTGGATGCTAACATTTGAGGACTCATTAAACTAATCCACGTTAGGGTTTATTTGAAAACTTCCATAATAAAAGGTTCTATAAAATTCAAATTCAGTATCTACTGCAGAGGCTATTTTGTTAAGACTGTACACCACAGGGGCGCCTGGGTGGGTCAGTCGTTAAGCGTCTGCCTTCGGCTCAGGTCATGGTCCCAGGGTCCTGGGATCAAGTCCCGCATCGGGCTCCCTGCTCTGCGGGAAGCCTGCTTCTCCCTCTCCCACTCCCCCTGCTTGTGTTCCCTCTCTCGCTGTGTCTCTTTCTGTCAAATAAATAAATACAATCTTTTTAAAAATTAAAAAAAAGGACTGTACACCACAAACCATGAATCAATACAATGAAATATAAGAGACATCAAAATTTACAAGTATGTCAACGATTTCAACACACCAAAATGTATATATGAAATGTTAAATTACAATCCACAATTATGTTAAAACCCATTTATACTAACCAAAATCTGAGCCTTAAGCCTTACTCAATCTCTGTGAAAATCAACCCATGTCTCAAATTTCAGACAGTCATCAAAATTTATAGAATAAAAACTCAGCCACCCTGTTGTTCAAGGTACCAAAGTTACTTCTTGATACCTGAGAGTATCAAACCAAGTTTAATCCAACAGACCTGAAGCGACAGGGAGAGAATTTCGACTCACTAAACCTTGTAATCGCTAGGCACACAGTATTTCATTTAATCTTACAGTATCTCAAACTCTCACTTCCGAGATAAAAACTATTAGCCACCCAAATATTACAGGTAAGGAAATTTGAGGCTCAGAGAGGTTAAGTAACTTGCCCTAGGCCACACAGCGACTAAGTGAAGAAACTACAGAATGTGTCCTACTTGAAAGTTCAACACATTAGGCCACACCACTACTAATAAACCGAACATCCTCCTTGCCTCAGCCCCTGAAATGCAAACATGCCCGAAGAAATTCAAGCTGTGGGTCTAAATGGCTTAATGCCGTCAGACAGTTCCCTGAAAAACAAGTTATTCTAGACACACATAAACAAGATCTTAATTAATGGATCTGCCCATCATTCTTTCTGAGACATTAGCCTACAAGAATTTTATTTGACACTTGAGAAAAACTTTGACTTTCCCCAGCTTACACTTTTAAATTCCTAATTCTTTTATTCTTAACAAGCTATAAGATGATAAGAAAACAAACATCCCTTAGAAAAATTTTACAGGGAAGAAAAGGTTATTTAAGAACTTTTTAAGAAGTTGGGCAGAATATAACGAGTATATAATTACTTGGGGATTTCGCCAAAGCTGTTCTTTGCCACAACTTTATAAATGAGAGCAAGTGATCGGGTTTCTTTTTTTTTTTAATAATATTTGTAATAATATACTATTAAATTAACAAAGTAGTATACGGTGATTCCAATTCAGTTTCTAAACACCTTCCTCCTTTCATCCACACATAGATGCATATGGTAATTTTTTCTATCTTTAGTCATATATATACATACACACACACGTGTATATAAATATATGCATACACACATACGCATCCCTCAAAATGTTTAAGGTGATTATGTCTGGATGGTAGGCTTCTTCTCAAATTGTTTTTTAATTTCTTTTTAAATTTTCTACAAAGTACAGGTATTATTTTTAGAAAAACGCCTACAAATGTTATTTTTTAAATGCATAGAAGAGAAACTGTCTAAAAAAGACTGGCCAGAGACCAATGGAAAACTGATGGTCCCCAGGAGATGAATCAGTGGAACCATAAGTGTTTCCTCGGGTCATTACAAAAGGGGGCTGTATGGGACTTATAAAAGTGTAATTGTTACTTTCGAACTCACTAAGTTTGTTAAGGTTACTAAGCTTAAGTAATTCCAAAATAAACACATTATCCTTGGGTCTCCAATACTGTCTTCAGTTAAAGTCTGTTACAGTGAGGTTCAGAAGCATTAAGAGCATCCCTCAGTGAAACTCTTGCTTGGGGGCCCAGAATATAACTTTATACCACTGGAAAAACAGGTTTAAGGATACCCAAAATAAATAGAGTTGATGGCAGTTCCACTTCCTAGTCCATCATTTAGCAATATGATCCCATAGTAGTAACGATGTGGTTCAACCACCAAAATGTTTGCAAACAATAAGAGTCCATGAGTGCCTTTCCTTTAATCTCTATACTACTCACTAGCATTCAGTTCTATCAGTGAACCCTCTCCATACTGATGAGCTGCAGGTCTGAGAAAGTGATTACTGCTAGCATCTCCCCGAGTTAGCAACCACCAGGCCGCATTCCCACAAAGCAAGCTAAGAAGTGAGGCAAAACCTTACTAAAAGCCTTTTCAAGAACAGTAATGTACCAACAAAGCAATACCAAGAGCACTTTACATCTGCATGAGTTAGGAAATGAAACACATGAAACAAATTCAACTCAATGTTGAGGCATCACAGAAGCTACACAATTGTACCAAGGAGATCTCTGATCCAGCTCTAGAGTTCTTGCTAGAAACAACCAAGAAATCTGTCAGTGCCTTTAAGGGTCAAGGCAAAGAACAGAACTTGAGAAAGGGAGCATTCCAGAGTACTAGAAACTTCTCTCTTGTGCCCCGCGTCACCCCTCCCCACACACACCCACAAGGGAACATAAAATTGCCGAGTGACTACAACACAGAGTCCTCCACCCAGATTTGCCCAACAACTTGATCCCTACCCTAAGCTTTCACTCTTTAAAGTATTAAGGGTGAATTTTTTCCTATGTAAAAATATCTGACTTAATAATGAAAATCACTGAGAAAATATGATCCATTGTACAGCGAATTTTGCTGAAATATTACCATTCAATAAAGGCAGGGGTCCTCATAAGAGTTCTACAAATACACTGAGAAAGATTTTAAATGTGTTATCTGTGTTAAGTTACTTTATTTCCAAGAAGTCGATGTTACATAATATTTCTTGCCTAAGCTGACTGTGCCAGTAAAATACAGGGAGAAGTATTACTTCTGGACCTAGTTTCCACCTCTAAGGAAAACCTTTCCATTTTTATAGCTAACATGACAAAATCTACTTTTCAGCCAAACTTCCTCAACACAGCAGTTTAGATACTATTTCAAATACTATTAAATTTAATAGCAGGCCTAAATTCAAACTTCTCATTTCACTTTTGCACCTACTGGAAATTATTTCACTCAAAATAATTATGTCTTCAGACGATTTCCTATTTCCACTTAAAGTGGAAACAAATTAGAACACTTCAAATTCTATTTGCACTTCCCAAATACAGTAATGACTCATTTATCTGGCATCATCAGAAAATGAGGCTCTCCACATGAAGCATTTTCCAGATAACTGAAGTCCCCAAGAGCACAGAACCTGTCTGCTTTTTTCCTGCTATATTCCCAGGGGCTAGAACAAGGGCTGGTACGTAGCAGATGCTCCGTAATAGTCACTAAACATACGATTACATCAAGTGCTAAAGCCATTTTATTTTTTACCATCTAATAAAAATTTTCCTGTTTTAGCCATCCCTCTTTAAAAAAAAAAAAAGAAAAAGAGATGACCCTGAACAAAAATTGGTTTTTTTTTTAAATCTGGGACATCACTACAAACAGCAATAACTCTACTCTCCTACCATACACCTACAATGCCCTCAGAAGTTATTAAAATACCGTATTTAAATGGCCTCAATGTGCTATGCTTTCTAACTTCTCCTTTTCTGATATTAGTTATCACTTGTGTTTGCTGCTGCTGCACATATATCTGGCAAGGTTCTGAAATTAATTCTGCCTCCAAAGCAGAATAAAACACATGAACTTGGTTACAATTCTGAAGTCTTAATCCCACTTACTTCTGACCTGTGACTACATTCTGATTCTATGCATTTAAGAGACTCCTTACACCACCCACCACATTCTACATAAAATCTGAGATGGTTCTATTAGTTTTAAATGAGTATCTTATGGGTTTTCATTTAAGTTCTATGTTGCAAATACTAATCATGAGTAATGGCTCAAAGACCAGCTCCACTATAATCCTCGGGGCATATTTTTCAATCCACTTAGGAGACACCAACCACGACAAAGCTGGATTTCATCTTGCTTGATACACTGTGATAGGACCATAATTTAGATTCACTGTTCCAAAGTTCACGACAGCAAAAATCAAACACACTGGCAGCCATGGTGTACTGTGCTTGCACAGAAAGGCATATCTCCCTGAACCTAAGAGTGGAAAGAATAATTTAAGTATAGCATTTAGTTTATATAATACGACTGGAGTTCCTTCCCCACAACAAACTTTGAATAATGTTTATAATTTAGCAATCAACTGAAATGATGAAAGAATTACCACAATTGAAATAAAATATTTATGTATTTCAAACCAGTAGAATTGTGTCTTCAAAAACTAAAATAAGCTAACAAACCTAGTTCTGAATTAGGGATGGATACAAATAAAATGGGGGATTTGTTTACTTGGGTTTTTGAGTCTCTTTTCTTCTTTTTAAAGATTTAACGAACTTTCATTTGAAATAAGTGTAGTTTACTAAATTAAAGGATTTGATTACATATTCTTTAAAAGTAACTAGCTGGGTAAACAATAAAGTAAGTTATCCAGAAGTCAAGAAAAGAAAAATTACTTCAGACTGTTTTATGAATATTCTTCCAAAATCACCAATCCTTCAACAAAAATAGTTCAACGGAAGATTTCAGTTCCTGGTACTGAACTGAACAAAGAGAACCACATGTTTTTAATGGTTGCTCATAAATGACCCAAATAAATCTCCAAAAGAACAGCAGTGGTTCTTTCTGTATTTTTCCCTTCAAAACTCACAAGACCAATTCAACATAAAAATAAAAATTACTGTACTTTATGGCACCACTCACTTTGTGACACATTTATTTGCTGTCATGAAAGTTAGTGCCTCAACAAAGTAAATGAGATTTAGGGAAAAACTTTTTTTATATCTTAAAGAGCACAAAATGTCCTTACCACTTGAAATAGAAAAAGTTTACCCACCTCAAATGAGAAGCTTTTCAAACTAAGTGAGAGACCAAAGTATTTATATATCAATGTTGCAAGGAAGCTTTCCAAATAGCTTTCTAATCAATTATGATGTGACCTTAGATCAGGATTACACTGCTAACTACCACTTATAAATAAGAAACGAAGCCTACACAACAGAAAATAGAACTTAAAATGTGACCACTGATGTTCTCCTTTCCCTGACTTTAAATCGTGAATTAAAACACAGCACAACAGCACACCCTGCTGGAAGTTAGAGTAACAGCAACTGGATTGTAAAGATTTCACCCAAATATGAGAATTACTTCCAAAACAAACTACATTCCCACTAAATGGTAACAGAGGCCCACAGGTGCTAACCATCAGGTGCCTATATATGTGATCTTAAAGGTAAAATTAAGACTTCGAATAATTTCATATTCAAAGAATGCTTTTTCATCTGCGTTGGTGGTATAGTGGTGAGAATAGCTTCCTTCCAAAGAATGCTTTTTCCTGTTCATTTCACTAAGCCCCACACAGCACCAATCACCCCAAGTAATATTACCATTTTTTATTTTAACCCTAAATAAAAATATTTTCCAATCTGCTTTCTGTAAAAAGAAATTGGTAATCACATAAGAGAAAATTGAGGCCATTTCTGCATGTGATTGCTTGTAGCACCCCTTGCTCCCCCATCCCATCCTGGCCTCAGAAACATCCCTGAAGACCACCATTAAGAATCCACAAGGCAACCTAGTGGTGGATGAACCACAATTTACATGCCACTGGCAAAATGCCTACACAGATTCTGGAATTCAAAACACACAGACTATATTAGGAAACCATATGCCATGAAACTCCCATCCAGTACATTTCAACATTTTCCTCAGATGTGAAAAAAATCACAGAAGCCATTGTCTAATCCAGCTCGGTGCTCTCTCTGTAACAAACTCAAAGGAATCAGGATGAACGGAAAGGAACCAAAGTTTCATAAATGTGCTCCGTTGGCTATAGGGAAAAAAGCTTCTTGGTACCACTGAGCTCTCTCCTATTCTAGCATTGATGTACATTGTTTTGAGTGACTAGTGTTAACTTCTTGTCTCTTGCTCCCACATTTAAAAGGTTCTGTTTGACCTGTGATCAATCTGGAGGGCACCTTTATCATAAAGTCCAGCAATTCTGAAAACCAATAAAAAGTCAAAGAAGATCAAACACTTCAGTGTAGTTTTCCCTCAAGAACTGCAGAAGCAAGGGGCACCTGGCTGGCTCAGTCAGAAGAGCATGCGACTCTTAATCTCAGGGTCGTGAGTTCTAGCTCCACACTGAGTGTAGAGATTACTAAAACAAATAAATAGACTTTAAAAAAAAAAAAAAGAACTGCAAAAGCAATAATCACCTCAGACCTCAGGTCTACCTTTCTGAAATTACCTCCAGTTGTATTATTTGGTTCATTATTTCAATCAAGGTACACTTTAAATTAGAATTTTAAAAGGATACCAACCTCAAGCCTCTTTTCAAGTGACTCAATCCTGTCCTTTTTGCTAGCTAGGTTTGCCCGTGTGTAGCGGCTCTGCCCAGGAAGATACAAAACTTGACTGTAGCATTCTTCCCACACCTGGTTATAAGCTTCACTTGAGAGTTCTCCGTGGCTCATACCTTGTTTGACCACTTCCATCTCCTGTACCAGAACGTCCTGGGCCTGTGTACAGTAATAATTTCAGTAAGTTTGGGTACTACAATAACTTGCCATCAAGAGAGAGCTTTTTTAAAAAACTAGTTTTTCCTCTCTTTGGTAAAGGCAATGAGTTTTGGTTGACTGGTTGTTTTTTGGGAAGGGAGGAACAATACCTAAGCAGAATGAATTAAAAAGCCAGTAAGTTGGTACAGACTGATCTGAAAAGTCAAGTGTCCATGTATCCCCAATAATATAAACATCCTTTGCCTTCACTTATTGTAATTGTAGCCACCATTTCTTGGATATCTACTGTATGCTGGAAACATTTAAAGGTTTCACCTACATTATCTCCAAGCACCACAACCACCTTACAAAGTAGTTGGTATTAACCTCATCTTAAAGGTGATAAAACAGGCTCAGAGAGATTAAGCAACTTGCTCAAAAACACATCTCTAGGAAAGGCAAGGCAGGATCATGCCCAAGCCAAATGGTACCTATGCTTGGCTGTGCTCCTTCTACTCTACCAATCCCACCCTACACTTCAGGGTTCATAGGACTGTGAAAGGGAACTAGGCGTTTCTTCTGGTACATGCCTTTTTCTCATCTGATGAAATGCCCCTGACATTGCCAAAGAATGAGATGGGGGCACAGATCAAAAAATAATGAATCACAGACCAGCTTTTACTACTAAAGAAAGTTTAAAATGAGAGAATGAGGGGGATAGAGCTGGACAGGCCTGGATACAAATCATAGCTTCACCATTTAAGGAGCTGTCTGAACTTGCTTAACATCTCTGAGCCCATTTCTCAATTGTAAAATGAGGATAATACCTACCTGACATGTTTATTAGGATTAAGTGATACAATATACATACAGAGCCTAGCCCAACATCAGACACAATGACTCCATGACCATACCACATGAACTTTTTCCAGCCCTTTGCTTCACGGCTCAAAACTGACAACTATTTTTTTGTGCCTTAAAGAAACCTTTCAATCATTCTAGTACATCAGAAAATAAGACAGACCAAAATATATAAAATCAAATACAAAAAACTTAAAACAATGGAAAATCATGTCTATAGGAGATAAAGACTAGATACTTTAAAACAGTATCTCTGAGGGGAAATAATGAAAACAAACCATTGGGGCACCTGGGTGGCTCAGTTGGCTAAGTGACTGCCTTCGGCTCAGGTCATGATCCTGGAGTCCCGGGATCGAGTCCCGCATCGGGCTCCCTGCTCAGCAGGGAGTCTGCTTCTCCCTCTGACCCTCCTCCCTCTCATGCTCTCTGTCTCTCATTCTCTCTCTCTCAAATAAATAAATAAAAAATCTTTAAAAAAAAAAAAAAAAGAAAGAAAACAAACCATTAACATCCTTAATGAAAATCTGACACTTCATAAGAGAAATGGTATTTCACTCCCAAACTGTACATAATAAAAATTTACAAATTCAACTCTTGTAATTATTAGAAGAGAGTATGACTAAATTATCTTAAATTCTCCATAAAGAATCTGCTAAGTAAACAGCTGCTTCAAATTCTTTTTGGAACACAGAGGAATATAAATACACACATAAAATATAAAAGAATATTCAAACTACTCTTTAACGTGAATAATCCCAAAGCACTAACTACAATTATTATTTTCAAAAACTTTATTAGAACCTACCCCCTACAGAACCTTCTATTAGGCAACAACAGATCACAGTGTGATCCTTATTTCAGGTTTCCATACATATAAGTAAATTCCTAAATCCCAGCTTCCCCTATTTTCACTCTAAAAAGAGGAGACTGTTCAAGTATGGAGTTCAGAGTGTAATTCTCAACCTCAGTCCACTGATTAAACATGCTTTGCCACAAGCACAGGCCCTCGACAAGATGTCAGTTTCCGGGCGCCTGGGTGGCTCAGTTGGTTGAGCGACTGCCTTCGGCTCAGGTCGTGATCCTGGAGTCCCGGGATCGAGTCCCGCATGGGGCTCCCTGCTCAGCAGGGAGTCTGCTTCTCCCTCTGACCCTCCCCCCTCTCATGTTCTCTCTCTCTCTCATTCTCTCTCTCAAATAAATAAATAAAATCTTTAAAAAAAAAAAAAAGATGTCAGTTTCCCATCGCACTTACTAAAAAAGAGTAATTCAGAGTTACTCAGAAATCCGGGGCAAACTGTTTCAATATAAATCTAAACCTCCTTTCTTGGGCGCCTGGGTGGCTCAGTCGTTAAGCGTCTGCCTTTGGCTCAGGTCATGATCCCAGGGTCCTGGGATCGAGTCCCGCATCAGGCTCCCTGCTTGGCAGGAAGCCTGCTTCTCCCTCTCCCACTCCCCCTACTTGTGTTCCTGCTCTCGCTCTCTGTTAAATAAATAAATTAAAAAAAAAAAAAAAAATCTAAACCTCCTTCCTTTCTCATTTTCCAAAAATCCTTTAATAAACACGTTATTACTTTTGCAACAAGGAAAAAGGAAAGTAAGAAAAAGGCAGAGGGAAAGCACAGGAGAGAAGATAGAAAAAAGATATTTTAGGGGTTTTTCTCCCAAGTATGCAATAGCGCATACCAATCAACAGGTCTGTCATTGCCCCTCGGGGCTAAGGTCTACAGAAAAAAGAGTAAAGCTAATGACCGCTTCCAACCACGGTACCAACTGTATTTCCTCATACCATGGAACAGATTTCTATTCACAATCACAGCTGTTTGCTCTGTCAAAGCAGAAATAATCAAATGCATATGGAGGAAGAGGCAGGACAGACTTTATGCAAGAAAATGTTTCTGTATTTACTTATCCAAAAGGATAGTGGGAAATCCTGTGAGGGGAATAAATTCAGTAAACAGTATTTCCTTTTTCTGACTAGGTGAAAGAAACATTTCGAATATATGCTTGCTTCTTATTAATCTAAATAAATGAGGTTTAAGTATTAAAGGTATTCAATTCTAATCAGAAGTAGCAGAGTTAAACACAGGAAATGGCAAATCGCAACTGTCCATCAGACATACACCCATGAAACAAAAACATCTTGCCACCTAAACCACTGATCACCTGAAGCAGCTCTATCACGGAAGGGGAAGGGGGCAGGTCAAGTATGTCTCCTTCCTAACACTTACTGTGAACGTTTACCTCCTAATCACCTAATTCATTTGTTTATAAATATCAGCATGAGAAAATAAGCTCATGTTCATCCATGATACACAGTACTTAATAAATACTTTTAATAGACACCAAAACATTCCTTTTGAATCCTACCTTTTTCAGCTCTTCTTTGGAAAATTTTTCATAAGGATTATGTTCCAGATAGGCAATGTGTTCTGAATTATTAGTACCAAATCCCACAGTTTTTCCTTTTTTATTTCCAGATGGTTCATAAGGGTGATGTAGAAGGTCATAATGAAGCATTGTGATCATTTCTTTTTTGATGAGTTCTTCACTTTTTTGTAAATCTGTTAGAGGTGGTTCTACATTTAGGGGCCTTAGAATAGTTTCATTTACCTAAAATTTTAAAATAAGTACAATTACCAAACATACCACTGCAATACTGATGCTATTACTTGTTCTAGCATGAATTAAGTAGCGGTTTTACATTTTCAAAAGAAACTCTTTCTTTCCCTCTAAAGTCTTATTTGTACAGTGAAACATTTCAGCGATTAAATCTGGGAACTGCTTTACTATATTACAGAAAGTAGATAAAATTATGTTTTACAGACTTTATGAATGATATAAAAACATCAATCATATAAGAAGAAACTTAAAACTTCCTAAGCCAGAAATTCTAACACTTACTTCTGATGGTCTTGGCAGATCTTTCTGGACAGCTTTGTGCATTCGTTTCATTTCCTTTACACGCTCTGCCTCTCGTATAGCCTTAAAAAATTATTGTTATATCCGTTATTACAGCTATGCAGTATTTGCCACATTTCAATAAAGCTGAAAACACTTCCGTCTATAAGAACATGTATGCTCAAGAGCTAATGCTGTAGAAATCTGTGTAGGCTTGTAGAAAGACAATATGAGGCAACAGAAATCAGTCTATTCATTCTCTCATTACAATACAAACTAAGAACTGCCAATAGCTACTAGAGCATTCTCCAAGTTTACATGGCTCCATCCATCAGATAGTCATTCTTTTGTTTAAACTGGAATCCTAATAAAAATCCTAGAAAAGAGCACAGGCAGTAATGTCCCTGACATCAGCTGTAGCAACATTTTTCTAGATATGCCTCCTGAGGCAAGGGAAATAAAAGCAAAAATAAACTATGGGAATTACATCAAAATTAAAAGCTTCTGCACACTGAAGGAAATGATCAACAAAACTAAAAGGCAACCTACTGAATAGGAGAATATATCTGCAAATGACATATCCAATAAAGGGTTAATATCCAAAATATATAAAGAACTTACACAACTCAACACCAAAAAACAAATGGTTCAATTAAAACATGAGCAGAAGGAAAAAAAAAAAAAAAAGGGCAGAAGACGTGAACAGACACTTCTCCAAGATGATGTCCAGATGGCTAATGGGACACATGAAAAGATGCTCAACATCTCTCATCATCAGGGCAATGCAAATCAAAACTACAATGAGATAGGGGCACCTAGCTGGCTCAGTCGGTAGAGCATCTGCCTCTTCGCTCTCAGGGTTGTGAGTTCAAGCCCCACAATGGGTGTGGAGCCTGCTTAAAAAAATTTCTTAAAAAACTACAATGAGATATCACCTCACACCTGTCAGAATGGCTAAAATCAAAAACACAAGAAACAACAAGTGTTGGCAAGGATGGGGAGAAAAAGGAACCTTCCTGTACTGTTAACAGGAATGCAAACTGGTGCTGCCACTCTGGAAAACAGTATGGGAAGTTCCTCAAAAAGTTAAAAATAGAACTGCCCTACGATCCAGCCATCATACTACTGGGCATTTACACACACACAAAACCCCTAATTCCAAGGGATACATGCACCCTTATATTTAGAGCAGCATTATTTACAATAGCCAAATTATGGAAGCAGCCCAAGTGTCCATGGATAGCTGAATGGATAAAGATGTGGTGTATGTAGGTTGGTGTGGATATACATATGTGTGTCTGTGTGTGTGTGTGTGCGCACGTGTGTGTGTATGGATAGAGAAGACATAATACATACCCACACACACTACAATGGAGTATTATTCAGCCTTCAGCCATAAAAAAGAATGAAATCTTGCCATTTGCAACAACATGGATGGAGCTAGAGTATAATGCTAAGCGAAATGTATAATGCTAAGCGCAATTAGTCAATCAGAGAAAGGCAAATACGGTATGATTTCACTTATATAGAATTTAAGAAATAAAACCAGCAAGAGGAAAAAAGAGACAAACCAAGAAACAGACTTTTTTTTTTTTTTTTAAGATTTTATTTACTTATTTGGGCGCCTGGGTGGCTCAGTCGTTAAGCGTCTGCCTTCAGCTCAGGTCATGATCCCAGGGTGCTGGGATCGAGTCCCACATCAGGCTCCCTGCCCAGCAGGAAGCCTGTCTCTCCCTCTCCCACTCCCCCTGCTTGTGTTCCTGCTCTCGCTATCTCTGTCTCTGTCAAATAAATAAATAAAATCTTTAAAAAAAAAAAAGATTTTAGGGCGCCTGGGTGGCTCAGATGGTTGAGCGTCTGCCTTCGGCTCAGGTCATGATCCCAGGGTCCTGGGATCGAGTCCCGCATCGGGCTCCCTGCTCCTTGGGAGCCTGCTTCTCCCTCTGCCTCTCTCTGTCTCTAATGAATGAATAAATAAAATCTTTAAAAAAAAAAAAAAGATTTTAT
>NC_138376.1:33312987-33329726 GCF_054177405.1 Leptonychotes weddellii | reverse complement strand
AGAGACGATGGACTCTGAAAAACTAACAGGGTTCTAGAGGGGAGGGGGGTGGGAGGATGGGTTAGCCTGGTGGTGGGTATTGAGGAGGGCACATTCTGCATGGAGCACTGGGTGTTATGCACAAACAATGAATCATGGAACACTTTATCTAAAACTAATGATGTAATGTATGGGGATTAACATAAGAATAAAAAAAAAATAAAAAATAAAAAAAAACAACTGTGGCTTTTATAATTAGCTGTCTATATCAGCTTGCAAAATATACAAAGGAAAACTTCACTAAAATAAGCAATAAACATCAACTTAACTTTGAGATCTAGACTATTCTAAAAGTATAGAGCAAACAGAGGAATCAAGGCTCAAAACCTAATTTATGAGGTACTCCAAACTCAAATTTTATTTTACAGAAATAGAAAAAAAAAGTATCATTCAAGAAAGTAAACTAATTAGTAAATGATAAAGAATAAAATCATATGAGATACAAGGACCATTACTATCAGCATAATCAATATTCACAAACATATTAAGAATAAGTAGGCTTATGAGACCAAAAAGGTTCTCCTTCTCAAGTCCTCCAATCATTCTTTTCTGGCATCTGCAGGTGTACAGTATCTTAAGGTGCATGCAATACGCACCAACAAAGGGAAATATTTTAATACGGCACCCAGGAGACAGCGCAGTTTTTTTAAAAGGGAGTATTAAAAGGGAATTGACATGTACCATCTGCTTCACATAAGAGGGGTCACTGTAGTCTGCCATTCCATCCTCAGGATTAATGTTTAACTTGTCTCGAAGAGGAGTTCTACCTGGGGTGGAGTTAATAACTGGTTTGGGAGTTGTCCCACTGCGGGGAGTCAACCCTTCAGATCCATGAGAAGGAGTCCTAGAAAGACAGAAATTCCAATTAATAAAAGTGCCAATTTTATCTGGATCATGCTTTCAAATGTTTTTCACATAAACTATTTTATGTGAAAATAATTTTCACAATATTTTATGTGAAAGCATAAAAGAAAGAAACAAAGATACAGAAATTCTGTCTCCCTACCTGGTTTTAAGTTAGCTCTCTAGGTTAAAATACAGGTTTAGTTCAAGTACCTTAGTACTTACACATAGTATTTTCACTTTAATTACTTAAGTTATTACACTTGACATTTTCTTGCCTTGCTAAACTAGGCCCACCAAACATTATTTCAACCTTTCCTTGACGTACTGCAGGGTGGCTAAGAACATGGAGGTCAGCCACCATGCTCAAAAACCCCCAGGAAACTCTTTTTGAGTTCAGTTCAGTGTCTTCATCTTATCATTTGCCCCTCACCACCAGGGTCTGTTGGCTAGAGCACCACTATCATGTGTGTGCATGATAGCTCCTCCCTTTACATTTTGTTTGGAAACTGAACACCAGGCCTATATATACTGAGTGAGGGCAGAGACTCCCTTAGGAATAAAGTCCACAGACCCCACAACTTATATTTTAATTGATCAAAGCCTTTCATTGTTGTTGCTGCTTATTCCCTCTATCTTGGCTCTGCTGCAAATAAGTGGTGCTGCCAGACAGGTGTTCCCAAAGGTGAGGTGAGGTGTTATCATTAAGACATGGTCCCTATCCCCAAGGAGCTTACAATCTAGTTGAGACAAGACATACACAGGAAAAAGAGGGATTAGGCTCTCCTACAAGCCTGGCAAAAATACTAAATATTACTTAAGGATTTGGCTGCCAATGCTTCTTGATCCTGCTGTCAGGTACAGTTCCAACAGTGTGAGATGCTTCCCATACTAAACAACTAGAAGGACTGACGCTAATACTGAAACTTAGGAGTTAAGCCCAAAGATTTCCAACCTTAAAAGCTCAATTTTCATTTTAATATGAATTTCTTCTACAGCATTTTTATCTTAAAAATTCTTCAAAGTGGTAACTTAAAACAAAAAAAATTGTAAACAAAAACTGAACTCTGACCTCTAGTTAATGATATGCACAAGACAGTGTTAGAAGTGAAGGGACAGAAACCTGCAACTTACTTTGAAATGCATTAAAAAATCAGATGGACTGACAGATAGATATATGATAAAGCAAATACAGTAAGATATTAACAACTGTAGAATCTAGGTGATAAGTGATATAAATGTTTGTTTTCCCATTCTTTTAACCATTTAACTGAATGTTAGAAATTTTCAAAATAAAATGCTGGGAGAAAAGCAATGGTAATACACAGATAAAGGACTACAATTTTTATAAAATTCAACAAATGATCATTAACAGTGGACTGATTTGTTCTTTTAAATCAGATAAAATGTATTCAGAAACAAGGTGACAGCATCAGAAACTCTGAAAAAAAAAAGAAAGCTCCATTTGGTTTTAACCAATTCCTGGATATTATTATGTTATTTACTACTATGAGTGAGAAGAAATCAAAAAGGCAAGTTAAACACTTATTTCCATTCTCTATCAACATTACTAAAGCAAACATGTCCAATCCTTGAATCTGAGTTTTCCTAAAACAGGAAAGATCTATTTATTCACAATACCTGAATGGGGTAGAAAGAACTGTGTTTGGAGTCTGTACAACCTGCCGCTGTGGAGTCACACCTGAGAAGTCACTCTCGTGCAAAGGGGTATTAAGTCCACCTTTTAATGGAGTGTCCACGTTGGTCAGGGCCATGAGGTTCTGAGCTTCCTGATAAACAAGAAGGTAAAGAAATGTGTTTTAACAGTTCAGCCAGGATAGCAGAATCCTCTCTTCTGGTCCTACGATATAAATCTCAAAGGAGACAGAATTCTTATACGTTTTCTTAATGAACACCAAGAGAGAAAATGAACTGTGGGCCATGGCAGAATTCAATACTTCCGTTCCTCTGTCAGCCTAACACAGCATGTCAGAGGTTTTGGAATGAAGTTTAAATGTTAAGAAATGTTTTGAAATGAAATTATTATGACCCAAAATCTTCTATTACCTGTGCCAAATCTCTTTACAATCATAAAGAACAAAGAACTCAAATTTCCCAACGTGAGCCTAGGCTAAATGTCAGAACACCCAGTTGTTTTTTTGTTTTTTGTTTTTCTGAGAAAGAGAGAGAGAGAGCACGAGCGTGCACACACACGAGCAGGGGAGGGGGTAAGGGCAAAGGGAGAGAGAAAGAACCTTCAGGAGGCTCCACACTCCACACGGAGCCCAACACATGGCTCAACCTCACGACTCTGAGATCATGACCTGAGCCAAAAATCAAGAGTCAGACACTTAACTGACTGAGCCACCCAGGCGCCCCCAGAACACCCAGATTTTAGTCTGGCTTTATCACTAGCTCTATTCAGTCTTCATTAGCCCCTGAGTCTCAGTTTTTTCTACTGAGAAGTTAAGATACCACTAACTCATCTATCCATTTCCTGAGAAAATCCATGAGAGCAGGTTCCTTTCTGAAGTCTTGCTGTTCTCTTTAGGTAGGTCTGACAATGCTCTCTTTAAGCGCCTCTACCACAACTCTACACTCACTACTATGACTGCACCCACAATCTCCTCATCCCCAACTCCAGCCCTGTGAGAGACTACATTTTTCAAGACAGTCATAGCCGTATCTCTCATCTCATGTGCTCTTCTTAGGATCCAACCTTGATTACGCCTCCCATCAAGAGGTGGAGGTCTATGTCCCCTCCTTTTGAATCCAGGTAGCCTCGTGAATTACCTGTAACTAACAAAATGCAGCAAAGTGACACTGCATGACTTCCAAGGCAGGGTAAGCAAAACACACCTTTCCACCACGCTCACTACAACATCCCCATTGGAGGCTGGAGACACCATGGGAGAAGTTCAACTGTTCTGACGCCACATGCTGAAAGAAAGCCCAAGCCATAGAGAGGCCACAAGCAGATGTACTCCCCATTCCCAGGTAAGGACCTAACCCACAGCCAGCATCAACTACCAGACATGGAAAGAAGATGATTCAAGCCCATATGTGTCAAGATACCCCCAAATGTTGAGTCTTCTTAGCTGAGGCCCTAGACATCATGGAACAGAGACAAGCCATTCTTTTGTGTGCCGTGTCCAAATCTCTGACCAACAGAGATCATTAGCACAATGAAATGTTTTAAGCTGGTAAGTTCTGGGGCAAAAAGAAGATAACCAGAGAAAGACTTATTCCATTACTCTGTTGTTCATATTCATGGAAAGAACCTTGAATTTCACATTATCAAAGTCCTGTGTGTGTTCTTTTTGCTAGTCCAAATACAAAACATTTTTCCCCAACTAGGCTCCCAAAAGGCTGGCCAGCTTTATACCTCTGGGCAGGAGACTGGAAGCCACTTCTCTCAGGAATCTGATTAAATCAACCCAAAAAAAAAGATGTAGAAATATTGACATCAAGAATTTGCCAGTGATGGGCACCTGGGTGGCTCAGTCGGTTGAGCATCCAACTCTTGATTTCGGCTCAGGTCATGATCTCAGGGTCATGAGATTAAGGCCCACATTAGGTCCCATGCTCCGTGGGAAATCTGTTTGAGATTCTCTCCCTCTCCCTTTGCTCCTCCCCCTGTGTGCATGAGCTCTCTCTAAAACAAATAAATAAATCTTTAAAAAAAAAAAAAAAAAGAATTTGCCAATGAAACCCCCAGCCAGTTCAGCCTGGAATCAAGGAGGCCTTACCCATACCCAAGGAGCTTCTAGTCTACTTTTAATTGCCCTGCCCTTAACCCCTAGATATAAGCAGATACAGGCAGAGAGCTAAAGATTAGAAGATATTTGAGGAAACAGCCAATACGAAAAACAGAGAACAAAAGAAACTTAAATACTATGCAGGGAAAAGAAAACTTATCAGAACAAAACAAAACCATCATTAATAGCCTCAGAGAAAGAAAACAAAATATTCATTAAATAAGATACTTAAAAATTGAACACATTTTTTTTTTTTTAAAGATTTTATTTATTTATTTAATTGACAGGGAGAGAGAGAGAGACAGCGTGAGAGGGAACACAAACAGGGGGAGTGGGAGAGGAAGAAGCAGGCTTCCGGCTGAGCAGGGAGCCCGATGCGGGGCTCGATCCCAAGACCCTGGGATCATGACCTGAGCTGAAGGCAGTCGCTTAACCAACTGAGCCACCCCGGCGCCCCTGAACACAGTTTTAAAAAGAGCTCTTAGAAATTAAAAATGTGATAGTAGGGGCGCCTGGGTGGCTCAGTCGTTAAGCGTCTGCCTTCGGCTCAGGTCATGATCCCAGGGTTCTGGGATCGAGCCCCGCATTGGGCTCTCTGCTCCGGAGGAAGCTTGCTTCTCCCTCTCCTGCTCCCCCTGCTTGTGTTCCCTCTCTCGCCATCTCTCTCTGTCAAATAAATAAAATCTTTAAAAAATAAAAAAAAATTAAAATGTGTTAGTAAAAACTGAACAAAGATAAAATTCAGAAAATCTCCTACCAATAAATCAAAAGGTCCATTAAAATAGAAAACCAGAGAGGAATAAGAAAATTTGAGGTTCATAAAAAGGAACGGACCAATGAAAGGAGGAAACAAAAATTTTCAAAATAATGTCCCAGAATCGAAGGCCATGAGTCAGTCTCCAGAATGAAAGGATCCACCAAGTACCTAGCACAGTGACTGAAAACAGACCCACACCAAAAAAATATGCATGTGAAAAAGAGAAGGTCATGTAAGCTTCCAGAGGACGAGAAAAAGGGGTTTGCTATTAACAACCTAAATGGCACAGGTGACCTCAATAGCTATAACAGAAGCTATAACAGAAGCCAGAAGATGTTGGAGCACTGCCTTCAAAACTGTAAATAAAAACCATTTCAATATGGGAGTGCCTAGGGGCGCCTGGGTGGCTCAGTTGATTAAGCAACTGCCTTCAGCTCAGGTCATGATCCTGGAGTCCCTGGATCGAGTCCCGCATCAGGCTCCCTGCTCAGCGGGGAGTCTGCTTCTCCCTCTGACCCTCCCCCCTCTCATGTGCTCTCTCTCTCAGTCTCTCTCTCTCAAATAAATAAATAAAATCTTAAAAAAAAAAAAAAAAATATGGGAGTGCCTGGCTGACTCATTCAATGGAGCACGCAACTCTTGATCTCAGGGTCATGAGTTCAAGCCCCACGTTGGATATAGAGCTTCCTTAAAAAGGGGGGAAGAAAGAAAAGAAAAAAGACTTCAATTTGGAATTCTATACCCAGTTATACTATCAATCAGTTAAGAAGCTAGAACAGTAATTTATAGATATGCAAGGTCTTAAAAATTCCATCTGCCATGAACCCATCCTCAGAAAGTTACTAAAGAATATGCTTCACTAACAAGCACATAAACCAAGAAAACCAAAGGCATGGGAGCCAGGGAAAAGGCAATCCGTGGGACTTTCTAGGATGCCAGGAAATCAAGAGAACAAGCTGTAAATAAGATCTAAAGAGTAATCAGTCCAGAATAGAATGTCCACAAATTCTGGGAAAGACTTTGTCAAAAAGCTAAAAATATCTAAAATTTGATCACATTACAGGAGATTTACAGAGATAGTGTCAAGTCTAGAGTTAAATTCCCGCTAAGTAATCTGAAAATTTAGCATCTGAATAAAATAAGCATTAACTCAAAGAAAAACCTAATAATGTGCAGTATAGTAATTATAAGGCACTTTGTAGGCTCAGCAATGAATATGGTTTACACAGTCATGAAGTAAACAACGAATACAGAGCTAACCAAAATTATGATATAACCATAACAGAGTATGAGGTAATGTAAAGAGTTCATACAACGCATGGTACAGGAAGAGGGTGTGAGAGCCAAATGTTCAAATTCCCAAGTGGAAAAACGGCTAAAACTAAAAATAAATCAATAAGTAACAAGTGTCCTCGCAATAATGTGATAAAAACAAAGAGTTGTAACTGGTGTCTCTAGACAGCAAGCAATGAGGAGCACAACTGTTTCTCTTACTAAGTTTACAGGAACTACGTGACTCCAAATCAATACCTTAAAATTATATTTCTGGGGGTGCCTGGATGGCACAGTTAGGCATCCGACTCTTGATTTCAACTCTGGTCATGATCTCAGGGTCGTGGGATCGAGCCCTGCATCAGGCTTAAGATTCTCTCCCCGACCCCCCCGCTCTGCCCCTCCATACCCCACTTGTGTGCACTCGCTCTCTAAAAATAAAAATAAAGTGGGCGCCTGGGTGGCTCAGTCGTTAAGCGTCTGCCTTCGGCTCAGGTCATGATCCCAGGATCCTGGGATCGAGTCCCACATCGGGCTCCCTGCTCAGCAGGAAGCCTGCTTCTCCCTCCCCCACTCCCCCTGCTTATGTTCCCTCTCTCACTGTGTCTCTCTCTGTTAAATAAATAAATAAAATCTTTAAAAATAAATAAATAAATAAAAATAAAAATAAAGTAAAATAAATTATATTTCTGACTATCAGAGAAGAGGAAATGAGATGTAAGGGTGATCAAGTATTTTATTAGGTGTAGCTATCCTCTGGCATATAAAGTCCCTAAGAACACACAGAGCTGTACATCCCATGTGTTTAGAAGAGAGGAGAACAGTACTGATGGCAGCCTGTCCCAAGCTAAGTACAGAAATGCAAGAAGTTTTAAAAATCACTACTACAACTCCTGAAACCAATACTGACTATATGTTAACTAAAATTAAAAAAAAAAAAACCAGACTACATACATCTGCTTTCTAGGATTGCTAAGCAATATGAAATTTTTATTTATTTATTTTTTTTTTTTTTTAAAGATTTTATTTATTTGAGAGAGAGAGAATGAGAGACAGAGAGCACGAGAGGGAGGAGGGTCCGAGGGAGAAGCAGGCTCCTCGCTGAGCAGGGAGCCCGATGTGGGACTCGATCCCGGGACTCCAGGATCATGACCTGAGCCGAAGGCAGTCGCTCAACCAACTGAGCCACCCAGGCACCCAGCAATATGAAATTTTGAAACGTTGTGCTTTAGTAACAGATACTAAAGATTAATGAAGGAGGAAGAGCTGGCTTCGAAAAAAAAACCTATGAATTGATAAATGTAGAAATGAAACCACGTAATTAATCTGCTAATCGAGCTTCCCTAATAAAATCTCTAGAATCTATGCATTCAGGACTCAGTTTTAAACTGTTTACCCTAAAAGAAACATGCCAAATCTCATACTGTCCTCCTTCATAACACTTTCAAGGACAACAAGATGAAAGGCTCACACTACTACATGACAGCGTACCTGCAGAATTCTATCCTGGGAAGCTGGTGTGCGAGGTGTTCTAAGAGCGATGCTGTTGTTGGTGACATTGTACTCAGACAAAAGAGTACTGGAGGCAGAGTTTGTTATGCCAGATTCCTCAGCAGTCTGACGTGCAATTTCACTTGCTTGGCCTACTTTCACAACCTCCTGGAGTTCTGCATCTGAAATCTAAAAAGACACAGTTATCACCATACAGCAGTATTTTAACCAGAGAATAACAGAGCTTCAAACTTCCACATTCCAGAAAGATGAATTGCTGAAGCTGTGTGATGAGTACACAGGGGTACTACTTTCTTTACTATTTGTGGATTTGAAAATTTCTATGATAAAGTTTTTAACAGTCTACCCTATATAATATGGGGAAAAATTCCATATATGATATACTATCAAGCTGTAAAGTCTTATATTTCCATAATGAAATTCTTTCAAACCAACTAACATTAATAAACCAAGAACATAAAATAATCGTGTTTGTATAAAACTATCAAAGGGGGAGTGGACTGAAAGCCAATTAAAATATCAGAGTCCAAGGGCGCCTGGGTGGCTCAGTCGTTAGGTGTCTGCCTTTGGTTCAGGTCATGATCCCAGGGTCCTGGGATCGAGCCCCGCATCGGGCTCCCTGCTCAGCGGGAAGGCTGCTTCTCCCTCTCCCACTCCCCTGCTTGTGCTCCCTCTCTTGCTATCTCTCTCTGTCAAATAAGTAAATGAAATCTTTAAAAAAAAAAAAAAAAATCAGAGCCCAGAGGCATCTGGGTGGCTCAGTCAGTTAAGAGGCTACATTCCACTCAGGTCGTGATCCCAGGGTCCCGGGATGGAGCCCCACATCGGGCTCCTTGCTCAGGGGGGACCCTACTTCTCCCTTTGCCTGCCGCTCCCCCTGCTTGTGCTTGCTCTCTCCCCTGCCCCCTCTGTGTGTCAAATAAATAAATAAAATCTTTAGGGGCACCTGGGTGGCTCAGTCATTGGGCGTCTGCCTTCGGCTCAGGTCATAATCCCGGGGTCCTGGGATCAAGCCCCACGTTGGGCTCCCTGCTCAGCAGGAAGCCTGCTTCTCCCTCCCCCACTCCCCCTGCTTGTGTTCCCTCTCTCGCTGTGTCTCTCTGTCAAATAAATAAAATCTTTAAAATAATTAAATAAATAAATAAATAAATAAAATCTTTTTAAAAAATCAATCCACTGAGCCACAAGATCCCTGAGAAAAATCAAAAGGCATTACCCTTGGTAATTTTACAAAAATAAGCATCCTAAGGAGAACTAAGAAAAAAAGTTACAGGCAAACTCTTAATTTAAGAAATATCACTACTTGGAATGACATCTGACAAATTTATGTCATGTTTATACCCAAGAATTTTGTGTTGATGCAGCCAGCACATCATTTGGAGAAAGAAGCTCTTCTGTCCCCCTAGCTCCATCCCTCTGCTCCATTAAACCATCCAATTCTACAGAGCTGTACTACTCAAAATAAAACAAGAGCTTATTCAGAACTCCCATAGTTTTGACCAACTAAAATTAAGTCAAAGGAAGAGAGCGTGGATAAGCTGAATGAGGGTATGTTTCTTTCTCTCTTCTCCACAACTCCCACATTAATTTTCACACTGTTGTCTCAAAAAGAGAAGTATGACACAACAAAACGTTCCCTATAAGAAAGCAGCCTAGGGGGTGCCTGGGTGGCTCAGTCGGTTAAGTGCCTGACTCCTGATCTCAGCCCAGGTTTTGATCTCAGGGTTGTGAGCTCAAGCCTGGCATTGGGCTCCATGCTGGGCAGCACTGGACTCCACATTGATCTTGGAGCCTACTTTAAATAAAAAGGGGGGGACGTCTGCATGCCACAGTAGGTTAAAGCCTCCAACTCTTACTTTCAGTTCAGGTCATGATCTCAGGGTCATGAGAAGGAGCCCCATATCAGGCTCTGCGCTCAGCACAGAGTCCGCTTGTCCCTCTACCTCCTACTCTGCCCTCCCCCAACTCATACTCACACGAGCATGCACTCTCTCTCTCAAATAAATAAATAAAATCTTTAAAAAAGAAAGCAGCCTAAAGTCTACAAAGCCAAATATCACCTTTATGCTAGTCAGCTACAATAAGAGGCCAGGAGCCCTAACCTGTTTGCAAATTGCTAAGAGCTGACAAACCATCACAGAAACAGTTTAAGGCCTGATATAATTTATACAGAGAAGTTGTTACTTATTTACCATACTATATCACAAGGACTTATTTTTATGTGGCTCACCTATTACACTGTGAACTTCTTAAGGGCACCCAACACCTAGCAAAAACCTGGCACATAAACCCTCAAACATTTGCTTGCTAAATAAATGATAAAGATAGGAGTTCACACAATGAAAAACTGCTTTAACAGATTACCTGAGGGGCAGGAAGTACTAGTTTGCTTCTCTTTTTAGTAAATTCAGAAACACCACTAGTCTGAAGAATAGCTGATGGTAGATCAGATTCCTTTTTCCTTTTCAAATGTTGCTTGTCTTTTTTTCTGTCTCTTCCTTCTTTTTCACTATCATGAATCAAAGTAGGTAAGAGATTTTGTAAAGTTACATATAATTAATAACAGTAAAAGCCATATAAATACTCATACACTTTGAACAAAATAATTCCATTCCTAAAAAAATTACTGATAAAAAGACAAAATCCAAATACATTAAGTTGTGCCCTACACCATCACTTACCCACTATACTCAAGAGGAATGCAGCTTAGAATAGCAATAGAATTATTAAGAAAATAAAAATACAGTACTAACTTATGTACCAAACATTAAGCCTATATAAAGACTATGATGATAAACAAAATGTTATGTATAATTTCAAAATGAAAACAAAACTACTCCTACATCATGATAATACTCTTATAAAAGTGTGTGTGTGCACATATGAAAATGAAGGTTGACAAGCATACAAAATGGGAAATAATTATATGAAAAGGATGGGATTAAAACATTAAATTTTTAAATTTCCCTTTAAAACTGTTCTTTGGGGCACCTGAATGGTGCAGTCAGTTGAGCATCTGACTCTTGATTTCGGCTCAGGTCATGATCTCGGGGTTGTGGGATCAAGCCCCTCATAGGGATCCACACTCAGTGGGGAGTCAGCCTGTCCCTCTCCCTTGGTTCCTGCTCCCACTCTCTCCTTAAATAAACAAATCTTTGAAAATCTGTTCAATACTTCGTTATGATTCTTTTTTTCCATTATGATTCTTTTTAATTCACAAATTTTTTTAAAGGATATTTAAGTCCTGACAATTAATTATGAACACCAGGCTCAAGGCCACCTTTGAAAGCTCCAAGAATGCCTCCTCCCGGTCTGCATGTCAGCCTCTTCCCCATCTAGCCTGCCCCTTCCAGACGATCCGCTCCCACTTCAACCTCTTCATTTGCACAGGCTACCTAAAACAAGGTTTTAATTTGAGAAATAAATTTAATGGAGTACATCCAAGAAAATCCTGTTTCACAGTGCCTGACATCTGTCATTTAGTACCAATCCATGTCAACAAAAATGGAAGGTCAGTGAGGGAGCAGAAAACCAAAACTCTCTTGACAATCGGAAAAGGTTCTCCCCACAATATTCAGATGCAAGAATGGAGAAACCCTAAAAATCCCTAAAAATAGGCAAAATCCTCTGCACCCTTAGACAAACATTTTACAAACACACTTATCCCCATTAGTTAAAAAGATTTAAGTATGCATCAGTAACTTTCTTTTAATTTCATTCTAAGAGAAACAAGATAAAATTTTCACTAGGAAAGACAAAAAGAAACAGACCCAATTTGGACAGATTCCTCAGGCCATTAGTGAAATAACTAACCCGCTCACAAACGTACATAAACGTTAAGACGGTGACTCAGTGAGCAGACAGTACACCAGAGCCAAGTGCTGACATTTCAAGAGATGCAAACACCCTTTTGTGCCAGAAACATGACAGCAAGGGTCACTGGTTTTCTCAGAAAGGTGAATCCAGTAAATAAATAAAAACACTATGTAGGCCACATTGTCCTACATAATAAAAATCTGGCTCTGACAAGAATAGCGCATGGCCCTCCATAAAATTCCTACTATACTTTTTCATTTTCAAAATCAGAAAGGTGACTTACGATCTTAGTTCCCCATCAAGATCCTGTTGTCTTAATTTTCTGAAATCTGCATCAAGAGCCTGGTAGTTTTCCTCAGAAGTATCATAGAAACCAAGAGCAGGCTTTTTTTCAAACGGGATTTCAGCATTATAATCAACTCCTCTCTTCTTTTTTCTCTTCTTCTGAATTTCTATACCAGCTGCTCGAAGTTCTCTTCTCTTCTGGAGGGCTGCAAGGCGCCTGAAGAAAACGAACCCAAGATCACTTTCAAAATCACATACCATGTAATTTTGTGAAGAAATAGAGTGAAGAAAACTATCTGGTTATTTGGGGAAGAAATATTTATTTAAATCCTCACCTCACACCATTCACCAAAACACTGGAGATTGGAATTCCCCTTCTGATTTAAAGGTTACACACACAAGCAAAAAGAAAAACTAAAAGGAACTACAAGTAAATATGTCTCTGGTCTCTAGATGGGAATGTATTCACTTGATATAAATTAAACAAAGGGCAAAGGTAAAGATCAACAGCTTTGCATTTTTTTTTTTAACATTTTATTTTAAGTAATTTCTACACCCAATGTGGGGCTTGAACTCACGACCCCGAGATCGAGTTGAATGTTCTACCAACTGAGCCAGGCGGCTGCCCCAACAGCTTTGAATTTTAAATTTTATATCTCTATACCACTATTTTTTTAAATCATGAAACAAAATTAACAGGCAAATAACAGGAAAAACATTTGCAATTAATATTGGCAATGGTTAGATATAAAGAATCTATGCAGGTTTTTGTTTTTTTTTTTTAATGTATCCTAAGGGGGGATAAAAAGAAGGAAATAAATAGTTCATTAAGGAAAAAGATGCAAATAGCCAAAATAATAAAAGGTATACTTAGCTAAGAATCACAAATTAAATCAAGTACCAATTCTGCATATCTCATTAGTAGTCTTCAGTTTTTTTGTTTTGTTTTAATGGCAAGCCATGCAAAAAGTGGACAATCACCCACACTGGTAATGGAAAGTAAATTGGTAAAGCTTCCCCAAAGAGAATTTGGAAATACACATTAAAACCCCTAAAGTTTCTCACATTTTTTAACCCAACAATTTCACTACTCAGCCTTTAGCCTAAAGAAATAAATACCATGAACAAGGCCTTAGCTACAAGACTTCACCAAGCCCTGTTCATTAGCTGATAACTGGACACAATCTAGACATCCAATAGTAAGAAATTAGTTAAGAGCATTTACAGCATAGCTATAAGATAGGATATTATACAGCCATCTGTATAACCTTAAAAAAAAAAAAATACTGTAAATCTACTCTGCCACAAGAAGATGCTCAAGACATACTGGTATGTCAAAAATGTTACCAAATTCACATGTTACAGAGCAACATGTAAAAAATTATATGCATATCTCTCAGTGAACCTATGCATATAAGATGTGAAACATGTCTACCAAAAAAAATTTTTTTTTAAAGATTTTATTTATTTATTTGAGAGAGAGAGAATGAGAGACAGCACAAGAGGGAAGAGGGTCAGAGGGAGAAGCAGACCCCCCCGCTGAGCAGGGAGCCCGATGCGGGACTTGATCCCGGGACTCCAGGATCATGACCTGAGCCGAAGGCAGTCGCTTAACCAACTGAGCCACCCAGGCGCCCCATGTCTACCAAAATATTAACAGTAATAATCACTGGAGGTTGGAATTTCATTTCATCTTTACTTTTTTGTACTTTCCCGTAATGCTATAATTTTAATGATTTAATGATGAGAAAAGCTATTTACAATATTAATGGGGGAAAATCAGTATGCAGAGCCTCATGCTGGAAGTTGCTCCTATGTTTTTGTTTTTGTTTGAGATTTTATTTATTTGACAGAGAGAGACACAGCAAGAGAGGGAACACAAGCAGGGGGAGTGGGAGAGGGAGAAGCAGGCTTCCCGCTGAGCAGGGAGCCCGACGTGGGGCTCGATCCGAGAACCCTGGAATCATGGCTCCAGCCAAAGGCAGACGCTTAACGACTGAGCCACCCAGGCGCCCCTCAGTCTGTACTTCCTAATTGATTAAGTTCTTTCCAGCTTATCTTTTAACTCAGATAAAAGACCCTGCAGGCAAAGCAACCCCCTCTCAAGCAATAAAGACTGCCCTGAGCCAGCGAGACCCTGTGTCAGTGACTCCTAGACAGCGATCCACCTGCCCTTTCCGGTCCACCTGCACGTACCCACTGACCTTTGTCCCACATTTTCCTTATATAAACCTGGAAATATTTTCGGCACTTTGGAGACAGTCTTTGAGATGCTAGTCCGTGGTCTCCCCGGTGGTGGCCTCACCAAAATACATTCCTTTCGTGATTCACCACCACTCATCTCCCTGCCTTTGGAATTTTGTTGGCAGCGAGTGGCCGAACCTGGTCTGTTTGGGACCCCCCCGGAGCTGGGTGCTCTTACACCCCTGCACCCCAATCTAGCAAAATTCAGTTTAAAAAAAGTGTGGTAGCTGAATTAAGACCCACTTTCTCTTACCCCCTCTCAGCTCTGGGAGATAGAAACTCTACTCCACGCTGATGCAGCCAAAAACACAGGGTTCTCTCCCCCACACCACTCTAGTTCCCAACAGGAGTGCTTTCATTCCAGGAGGGGCAGAACATCAGCAATTCCCATCCTGCCTCCAGACACCTGTTGCAGAGGCTAAATTCCAACAAGAGTTGCCCAGACCAGGGCCACTTCCTTCTTCTGCCCAAATAGAGGCTCTACCTTGGGACAATGCTGTTAAGAATATTGGTGCTCCAGTAAGTAGTCCTTGTCCCAGCTTGAGGGATGAGGCTTCCACAGTAGGAGAAGCAAGCCATGGAGACCTGCGGTTGCTGCCTACACCTAGCACTCAGCTCCTACGGTGGGGATGTCATTCAAAGACAAACACACCAGAGCACAGGCGTAGAACAGAGAACTCCAATTCTCCCCCAAAAGAAACTGACTTCATTTGCCAGAGTATGGAGAAAATGTTCAAGCCTAAGGGCACTCTCAAAAACAGTGGAACTTGTAAAAGGTAACTGGGAAGAAACTGGTAGATTCACTGAAGATACAGGCTAAACTATAGGCCCACTAGTTTGCCAGAGAGAAACAAAGAAAGAAACAAATGGGAGGGCCTTCCTGGGGTCAGAACAAATACCTGACCTGAAGGTTAGTTCTGAAACTACCCCTTCAAAGGAGCCCAAGTTTAATTGGATCAGTTTGTGGAACAATTTGTGCCCCACGACATTGTTGGAAACAATACAGCAATCAGCTGGCAATTAGTAGAGTTTAAAAACTGGGTGTAGCCAGGGAAAAAGATGTCAAAGTATGGTCAAAACCACATCATCCCAGGGTGACTGTGGGCACACCCAAGACCGCAGCCTCCATGAGGAGCAACATCAGAGGCTTTACATTTCTGAGGGGAGGGAAGGAGAGAAGAGACTTCACTAAAATAACCCACAGTCACTAAACAAGCAAACAAATAATATAAGTTGGGGGTAGGGAGAACATGGTACCCAGAATTGCTCCAATGTATCATCTAAAGTGTCCAGTTCCCAACAAAAAAATTTGAGACACACAAAGAAACAGGAAAGCATGACCCATACACCAGAAAAAAGCTGGCAACAGATGGCAACAGAAACTGCCAGTGAGAACAACCAGATGTCAGATTTAGTAGACAGATTTCAACAAAAAACAAAAGGAAACTGTGATTAAAGAAGCAAAAGAAGGTATGAAGAAAATCAGTAAAGAGACAGAAATAACTTAACCATATACAAACTGTGGAGTTGAAAAGTATAAAGCTAAAAGGAAAACTTCACTAGAGGGGCTCAACAGTACGTGTGAACCTACAGAAGAACTAGTGAACTTACGGAGAGATGGGTATACAATCTGGAAAAAAGGAGAAAATGAAACAGGAACAGAGCCTCACAGAAATATGGGGCATCATTAAGTGAACCAACATATGCACAATAGGAATACCAAAAAAAGAGAGAGAAAAAGGAGAATAAAATATTCAAATAAATAATGGCTGAAAATTCCCTAAATTTACTGACCCTACACATCCAGAACAATCAACAAACTCCAGGTCAGATAAAAAAGAAATCCGCAAACAGAAACATCATGCTAAAAATGCTAAAAGCCAAAGACACGGAGAAAATCTTGAAAGCAGCAAGAGAAAGATGATTTCATGGCTTACAAGGGAACTTCAATAAGATTAACAGCTAACTTCTCATCAAAACAGCATATACAATATGATCCAATTTTATACAAATATTACTATGTGTGTATGTATACACATAAATGCAGCTCTGCATTATTTTTTTAATTATTATTATTATTTATTGTTATGTTAATCCCCATACATTACATCATTAGTTTTAGATGTAGTGTTCCATGATTCATTGTTTGTGCATAACACCCAGTGCTCCATGCAGAACGTGCCCTCCTCAATACCCATCACCAGGCTAACCCA